>NW_008357490.1:1822278-1862132 GCF_000622305.1 Nannospalax galili
CCACACACACAAAGTGATTGCAGGGGCCTTATGATAAGAAAAGGAATTTGAAATCAATGGGCTCGAGGGCTAGGCATGGTGGCACACACCTTTAATCCCGGCACTTGGGAGGCAGAGGCAGGAGGATCTCTGTGAGTTTAAGGCCAGCCTGGTCTACATAGTGAGTTCCAGCACAGCTGGGGCTACAGAGAGACCCTGTCTCAAAAAGACCAAAAAAAAAAAAAAAAAAAAAAAAAAAAAAGAGTTAAAAAGAGAAGATAAAACAATGGCTTTTGTCTCTTGTTTCTGTCAAGAAGTTCTTTGATTTACTTTTTTCAATTGTTTAAACTGATCTGCCCCTACTGCCATGTGAAATATGTACAAAATCCTTTAGTTTGTTTCTGTTGTCCTGTTTAAGGGCACATACTTTAGAACTGATCCTAGATTCAAATTCCATACTTTGGGCTCTGCTATTTCCTAGCAGTTTCTTTTGTTTTCACATAATCTTATTTTGGGTAATTATATAATCTCTGTGTGCGTCTGTCAAATGAGGTTAATTATCCTACCCCATAAAGTTGCCATGACTCAGTTTGTATGCATAAAGCATTTCATACAATGCCAAGAGCATAGCTTGTGTGCATATGCAAGCTATTATTATATTTGTAAAATGGGACATTAATTACATTTCACACATGTAATTAAAAATACATTAAAAATTTCATTTTTTGGAGTTCTTATGTTTTAAAAATTAAATTACTTTATTTATAGAAGCATTTTTGTTATGACATTTACCTTAAAACCATACTTTGAAAAATACCAGAGAATATCCTTTGTTTATTCAATATTTATGGAGTGTTTGCTAGCCATGTGCTAAGTTTTAGGAAGACAGAATTTATATACCAGCAGAGGAAGCAGTAACCAAGTGAACAAATAAATGCTCTGAGTGCTTACCATAGTGAAGAGCTGTGAAAGAATTGGGAAAGTTCTTGAAAGAGGGAAGAGTTAGTTCTTTTCCAGGTCATGTGTAGGCCTGGCCTGACTGCTGTGCTGGGAGCAGAAGCAAGGGAGGCCTGAGGGCCACAAGCCTTGCAAGTGCTGCCCGAGACTCCAATAATCAGTTCCCCCCGCACCCGCCCCATTGAATTGTATTTCTTTCTGAGGAAGCCTAAAACCCCCCAAAAGAGTTTTAAGTGAGTATGTGCTGGGTGTGACTTATATTTGCAAAAGTGTTGTGTTTAATTTGTGGGTAGGATTGACAGGTTTTGTTGATGGCTTGGATGAGGATAGTGAAAGGAGGAGTCAGGTCCAGTAAGACAGATTTTTGGCTTCTAAATACCATTTTACCAGTATGCATGTATTTCCTCTGTCACTAAACTTTTATTTTCATTTTGACCCAGTCTGTCTCAAAACTAAATTGTTAAAAGACCATTTTAAACCTTACATCTTCCTTGACTAAATTTGTTTGCACTTAAGCAAGCTCCTTAAATGTCTTCAGCTTTCTTGCTTAGTAGAAGGAAATCTTTTATAGTGAACTTGGTACTCAAGTAGAAGCATTTTCTGTTAGTTATTGCTGCTGAGGGCTTAAACTCAGCCAGCTTCCCATTCATAGTGCAGCCTCTTGAAATGAGATCCCCGAGTGCTGCCTTGCCTCAGGAGAGCCCAGAATCCAAAAGGCTGCACCTGTCAAGAAGAATCTTCCTCCCCTGACACTATGGGTGATGGATAGGCATCAGGCACTAGTTTGGGAGGGGCCCTGGTGTCTTCTGGCCTAGCTTCCCGAGGCATATGCTCCCTGCAGACCCCATTGTGCTTTCTTACATTGACTTCAAGGGTAGAAAATCAGGCTTAGGAGATTTATTTTCTGTTTTTTAAGGCTAATAGGCCTCCTAGCAAATGAATTTAACATGTTTTATGAAATGTGGCTTCTTGTGGATGGATCTTACATGGAAAGTAATCTTTAAATTTTGTGTGTGGGGGTGTGTGTGTATGTGTGAATATACAAGTGTGTGCACCACAGTGTGCACATGTGGAGGCCAAAGGTTGACATAGAGTGCCTTCTTTTATCTCTGTCTACTGTAATTTTTGGTCTCACTGAATGTAGAGCTTACCCATTGGTTAGGCTGGCTGCCCAGTGAGCCGCTCCAGGGATCTGCCTGTCTCCACTCCCTAAGCCTGGAGTTATAGATATAGTTATAGGCTTGTCCTTATGCTTGCAAGGGAAGCACCATACCCACTTAGCCATCTGTCCTGGCCCCCTGAAGTCATCTTTAATTAAGTATATTGCTGAAATTGATGCACAAGGAATGAATTAATTTTTTTTAAGAAATGAGAAATTAGGAAGAAAATTCATTACACTAATACACTGAGTTTTTAAAAATACCTAATTGAGAAGCCAGAAATGCAATAACTTCTAGTGTAATGATATTCATGATAAAAAGTTCAAATGGTTAAAATAAGAGTTACAGATGGATGACACATTTAAAAATGATTCAAAGATGACTCCAGCATCCAAAGCAGACTATTTTAGTCCTTTGTAATCTGCCTTTATCCACAGTGGGTTATGAAGGCACTGATAAAGATCTTGTCCAAACTGCTTAATTTGTTCCCTCTCTTAAGGTTTGATGTGTGCTCACCAATTCTTGTGCTGCTTGGCAGGCTGCTGTGAAGGGACATCACTTTCCCTTTGTTGGAGATGGCTCAGGATTCTGGAGACTTTGCTTCTGACTATCAATTTTGGCTGCAGAAGCTTTCTGTATGGGAACAGGCCTCTGCTAGAGAAGTCCAGCAGGACACCTGCCTTTACCTGTCCCAGTTCCAGGAGTTCTTGAGGCAGATGTATGAAGTCTTGAAAGAGATGGTAAGTAGTGGATGAAAATAATGTAAATATTTTGTGACATTAGGGACTCCACCAGATTTCACTAAGCCAGAATTCTTCCTAGAGTTGGAGACATGTCTTATTGACTTTACTGAAGTTAGAAAGACAAATTATCCATAGGTACTGCAGACAAGAGCTGGTTTTCTAACCTCTGATTATGGCACCATTGTCTTCCCTACTGGTAGTGGCACATGAGACTTGCTAGCTATTTGTCATTCATTCATTCATTCATTATTTTTGCAGTACATGGAGTGAACCTAGGACCTCCTACATGTTAGGTAACTGTATCCTGAAGGCAAGCACATTATTTTTAGATAAACAGGACTTTGATATTTGCTGTATAGGTAATAAATTGGACCCCCCCCAAGATCCTGTGTCCTTCAAATCTCAAGGGATTGTTAAAATGTTTACTTTTTCCTTAACTGTTTAGAAGTATATTCTCCTAAGAGAAGATTAAGGTCTTTTCTGTTGATACCTCATTATTAAGATATTAAGATCGATTCTCTCTCTCTCTCTCTCTCTCTCTCTCTCTCTCTGTGTGTGTGTGTGTGTGTGTGTGTGTGTGTTTAAGGCAGGGTCTTAGTGCATCCCTAGCTGGCCTGCAACTTGCTGTGTAGATCAGACTGGTCTCAAACTCACAGAGATCTGCCTCTGCCTTTGCTCCTAGATACTGGGATTAAAGGCATCTTGCCACCATGCTCACCTAATAGCTCTTCTAATAAATATTTTTAGATTTTTTCTGGGAGCACATATTTCATATTATGAACATAGTAGTGTTTCATATATTTTTAAATTTCAAAATGAAAAGCCTAATTACTATTTAACATAGGTGCTTTCATGTAATGCTTCCTTTCTGTTCATTAATCCAAGAAACAAGTAGGAAATTTGAAGAATTCGGTAGCTGTTTACATATCTTTAGAAATTAGAAGGAAAGGCTTGTTGAACAAGCAATGCTAATTTTTGAAGCTGGTTTAAAAGTAAGATTTATGTAACTTGACCTTAACATGGTCCCAGAAAGTCTAGACCCTGCCCTCGTGCCAAGACCAGTGAAAGCAGTTTATTGCGGCGGCAGTGGGGGGTTGAGGGGGTTCCTTCTTGTTCCAGCGTACCTGCACACTCGCACAGTTTGCGCTCATTCTTTGAACTTTCATGAAAGGTAGAGAAGTGGGGAAAGAGCCAGTTGTGCACCAGAATGCTCATTTTTAAATTTTAAGCTGTTTTCTATTTGATTGATCTTTTTTGTTATTTCAGATGTTAGGTTGTTGTAGATTAAGTATGATGTCATTTAGTATGTAACAACCAAAATAGTAATAGAGATATATATCTTTATGGTTTGGCTGCTTTTCTTTTTTACATATTCCAGAGTTCTTGTTCTTTTAAACCTTTGAAATAGCCTTACTAGAGCTGAGTGAGGAACCTTTCTTATAATGCTAAAATAAAATAATAACATGTAGATATGGGGTTATATAGTTATTAATCAACAATGTTGTCCCCGCCCCCCCGCCCCCCTCTTCTGGTGTCTTCGTTTAAATGAAATAGCCTTTCCTGCTATTCTTGAATATTAAGTTTGAGCAAAATAACAAAGTTGAAATTACCTCATTATATAATACTAAATTTTGGGTTAAGGGTGAAATAGGATGGTTGGTTGCTTGTTAAACTTTGAATTTCTTAAAGATCTCTAATCTTTTCTTGCTCCCTTTCTAAACTCATTGAAAACAAGGAGCATTCAAGCTCCCTCAGTGTATTGTGTTAGTTTAGTTGAGTTACATAATACCCTTCTATTATAAAAAAAAACTTTTTTTTTTTACAGGATTCTAATACAGTCATGGAAAGGTTCCCTACAATTGGTCAACTATTGGCAAAAATTTGCTGCAATCCCCTTATCTTAGCATATGGTAAGAATCTAAGATGTGTCCTCCCAAAACACAATGTGTAATTACTATTTTAGTCTTTGTATTGTCTAACCAAGTACATAGGCTTACATACAAACCTCCTGTTTTTCATGGAACAACTTATCACTTAAACTTGGAACAACTTAAACTTGCTGCTCTGTTGCAGAGAAGGCAATTACTGTCCATATTTCTGTATATTTTTATAAACCCATATACATGTGCACATGTGGATCTGTAGGGGAAATAGAGTTTCTTATAGGATGGAAATAACTGATGACTTAAATATCAGAATTTGTCTGTGATCACTTCCAACACCTCATTTTAAATTCACTGTAAAGCTTTATATTAATGATACTAAGTTAATTTATTTCACAGTTTCATCTTAACTCACATAGTTAAGATGTTAACATGAATCTGTTCTCAGAGGTGCTGTAACTCATTGTTCAGAATCTGAGTCCTACCATAGCTTTGCAGTTATTTAGGAGTCACATTCTGGTTTTATCAGAGGTTGAGAGAATTTGGAGACTCTTTAGGGGAGAGACCCCCTCCCTGACTTCCTGCCTACCTGTCTAGTCTCATTTTCAGTGTTATTTTCCATTAGCAAGCAGTAAGCAGCATTCCTCCCTGGTCTACGCTTCGGCTCCTGCCTCTAGGTTGCTGCTCTGAGTTCCTTCCCTGACTTCCCTCAGTGATAAACTGTAACCTGGGAGATGTAAGATAAAATGAACCCTTTTCTCCCCAATTTTGTTTTGGTCCATGCAACTGAAAGTAACTAGGACAAAAGTCCAATGCAAATGTTTTCCCTTTCCCACTTAGTTCATGGCTCTTGCAATGATTTATGACAAAAAAAAAAAAAAACCCTAAAGAACAACAGACCGTCAACCCAATAACAACAAAACAAACAAAAACTCCAAAGCAACAAACAGGCAAAACAAATAGTTTCCATCAAGGAAAGAAGTGATTCAGTCATCTGTAGTATAAATTGAGATCAGGATCAGAAATAAGGATAATAGGAAAAAAGAATGATTTTGAAATTAAGAAACATTAGAAAGAGAAGAGAAAAAAATTAGTAATAATGCAAAGGGAGAGAGAGGAACCTGTCTTATTCAATGACATCCTCTCCATGCAAATATTGCCTTCACCTCCTGCTTCTTGGGTCTTGGTTCTAACTCTGCCCTCAGATTAAGGCTAACAATCAGAATCTCTCCTCACTGACTTTATTCTTTTAAACTATAGGATTAAAGTGCAAAGAATATAGTTTTAATTTGGAATTTCAGTTCAGGATATCCAAAAAGTGAAATGTTAAGTGGCAAATGTATGTGGTATATTTCTTTTCCCCTTCACTCATTTTTAGAATTCAAATCTGTGTCAAGATCTGCTGATATGACTGTCCCCCAAATGGACCCTAGATAGCTTCCTGTCTGACTGAAGTGCTCTGCAACCTTTAGAGTGCTCCAGTCCTAATCTTTTGGCCTCTGGGGCAGGATCTGTTGGATGCCATCCCTCTTAGAGAGTACTGGTAATACTGTAACCAGCAATGGTTTATTTATGTTTGTGAACCACCTAAGTCAAGTGGGCTGTGAGCTCATTAGCAGTATGTTTCAGAGCATCTCAGTGCATTTATGACTCTGAGCACACCTACAGTTGGGGTGAGCTTCCCTAGATCGTCTTCTTTTTTTCTTGTTTTGTTTTGTTTTGTTTTTGAGAGAAAAATTTAAAACATTTGTTACACTTGTTGAACTAAGTGTGAAGAATAACTCAACACATGGAAAAATCATCTGTCTTTTGATTATTTGGGGCTTAAGCTCCATAAACTACCATTTTCTTCCTTCCCTCTCTTTTTGGAAATTGCTTTCAAACACATTGCACCCTTTTAAACCTTGGACATGGGTTGTGCTGGCTTATCATTGGATGTGCCTCCTACTGTTGGTACTTGAAGAATTTCTTCTAATATTTACACATGGGAAGTACCACAGTTATGCTTTTACTCTGTTTTTCAGTCTGAAGAACCCAGGGATCTTTAGAAGTTATGAGTCTTGAAATGAATGTATGCCAGGCAAGGTTATGCTTCCTGTTGCTCTAGTCGAGCTCATAAAGGATAGGGAAAACTGAATACCTCCTAGAATAACCTTTGACATATTTATTCAGAGTTACTAATTGCTGAGGCAGCATAAACTTAAGATTGTTGCTGGGGGAAAAATAGGCTTAAAAATTACTGTTAGCATCCTTTTATAGGTAAAAATATAGAGGTGACAGCATAGTTTGTTTTGTCCTTGTGTCTTTGTTAATGAAGACTTTGAAGCACTGTGTTAGATTACAGAAGGTGGGAAGGTACAGAAGAAGGGATGTCTGTGGAGGATGATGCAGGGGCTGGGTATATCTGCCTCTCCTCCTCTACCTCATTCAGAGTCTGCATTGCCTTGTTCTGCCTTGTGTTGGATAGCTTCAATTCTTAGATTTCCTTTTCTTTTTCTTTCTTTCTTTTTTTCTCTAATTGTGATATAATGTCTCTACCTGGAATGGAGTTTGGCCATCATAAACAGAGAAGGATAGTAGTTATTTTGCCTTGAAAAGATTGAAATTACTAATGGTTTGAAATATGAAAATAGAAACATCTCGGGAAGTTCCAAGTTCTTTCAGTTCTTTCCATCATTCTTGTTTGGCTTTAAAAACTGCTGCTGTTTCAAAAAGGGAACTGACCACACAAGAACCAGACATAAGTGATCCCAAACCCACAAGAAGAAAAAGAAACTCCATAGAGTTTCACACATGCTTGCTCTGTAAGCTTAGTGCTTTGAAATTTTCCTAAATATGTGTTTAAATTTTTACTGTATTCTATTTGATAACATCTACTGATTTCAGTTTCATTTTCTGCAGATGAAAGCCAAAAAATTCTAATATGGTGTTTATGCTGTTTGATTAACAAAGTACCACAGAACAGTGGAGAATCAGAACCTAACTTCTGGATCTGGGTAAGAGGGTAAATCTTGCTATGTGCTGCTTTGAATTAAATTAGTTATGTAAAGCTACTGCTCCCCTGCTCTCCCCGTTTATTGGTTCAGTTATGTTTTAGAACTTCACCCTTTACCGTTTTAACATTTTCTTGCTAAGTGTAAAGTTATTCAAAAGATTTCAATTTGCTTGTTTATAACTTCCAAAAAATATTGCTCCTTATGATGAGCCCCTCATCCACCCTCCAACCCCTGTGCTGGCAACACCTAATGCTGATTGGTTTTGAGAACTACTTTGTGATAATTAGAAGAATGATTTACCCTGTTTCCTTCCAGCTATTGCTGTCCTTCAAAACACTGTTCTTCCCTACCAACCCAGTTTGGATCCTTATATAATTCCTCTCCAAGTACCTCTCTGCTTTTCAGAATCTCTTCTGTAGCAGGCCCAAGATCAGAAGTGCCCAAGGATCCAACCTTTTATTTTGTGTCCCTAAGTTGGTGCCTAGGCCTATGTGGCTCACAGAATAACTGGTGCCTCTTGGCCACTGCTGCTCATGCTTTCAAAGTCATTAACCATGGCAGTCATCCAGATGGCTTCCCATACATCTCCCTGTCTGTGTCGGCTTCCTCTGGAAGGTTAGGCCCAAGTTGGAGAACCGGATAGGGCTGGCTGTTTCTGGCTACCACCTGTATTTTGGCTGTTCATTTTCTGTTGCCCCACCCCACCCCACCCCGTCCTGCTGCCACAGTTCATGGACTTGCTGATGCCATCAGACTCAGACTTAGTGTGCATGTGGTTCTCATTAGCTGCTTCAAAATGTGAAATCACCCAGGCAGATTAGTGCATGTGGTTTGGTCTGTCAATGACTGGTGATATCATTACATTCACTCTTTTATGAGTCCTTTATTTTTGATGAAATTGGTAACAGAGATGGCAAATGCAGTATTTGTATTTTTTCTGTTAAATTGAAAGAAGAATAGAGAATATCCAAGGAGGTAAAATGATCGGCAAGGGAAGGAGTAAATGGAGAATGTAGTTGGAAAGAAAATTCATGTAAGGGACTCAAGAAAGGCACTGATAGAATTAGAGACAACAATGAAACTGTAGAAACAGAATAGCATTTAGTCTTTAATAAGATATATAGTCTTTAATAAGATAATATGTAGTCTTTAATTTTTTAATTTTTACATTTTGTAGCATATTTGGTATTTTAAGAATAATTACTTAGCATACAAGCCAGTATTGGCTAGTTCATTAAGCCCTAGTATAGCCTAGGGCTTAATCTAATAAAGTATTTCTAGGACAGTTAAATTTAACTTTGTTCATTTAGCTCATGCGTTTGTTAGCCTATTTTAAAGCTTCTAGTCTCACATTTTATTTTGTGGGGTTTTTTTTCCCCTTGTTTAATAACTTTCTACTTATTGAGAAGCACTTAAATTAAAGGTAGTACAGAAAGGTAAAGTTAAAATACTTAATTCTCACTGTGGGGACCTGACAGTTTGGTAACCAGACCACTGCAGAGCATTGCTTTGGCTGTTGGTAGAGCCCTGTGTAGGCAAGATGGTGGCAGAGAGGAGGATAATTCCTGATGAAGGTGTCATAATAGATATGTTCTGAGGGTGACTACATGTGCAAGGGATAGCTAGGGTGTCAATGTAAAGAGAATATGGGCAGCATGGTGCTAAGGAAGTAAACACTCAAGAAACTGCAGGTGCTTTCAGATGCTTGGAACTTGGCTTTCTTAGAGTTTGTGATAAGCCTGAAGCTGGCAAGACAGGCAAACATCAGCCCTTATATGTGATTATGAGACTTTCTTTGTCAAATATACTGAGGAAACCACTGGAGTATTTAAATAGAGAAATCATATGGCAGGTATCAATTTTGAAGCGTAATAGTGAGAGGAAGTTTATTTGGAGAAGGGAAAGGGTAGCACTTTGGAAACTACTACAGTGACGTAGGGGAGACAGCAAGAGTCCTGGGTGATGGGCCATATTAACTAGATATTTATCAAATAAGGTAAATATCCAGAAGATGTAATAGCAGATAAAGTGAAAATGTGTTTAGAGATTGATGGAGATGTACAGAGAGTAGTTGAACATACTGTTCACAGGAAAGCAAGCTGATTGACAAAGCAGGGTTGAGAGTGAGCAGTGACTGGGAATACAGTGGTAGAAACTTTGGGTGAGGTAATACTATACAAGGAGCAGGAAAGGGCATTTAATAAAAGCCTCAGGTCATTAAAG
Source organism: Nannospalax galili (assembly GCF_000622305.1). NCBI lineage: Eukaryota > Metazoa > Chordata > Mammalia > Rodentia > Spalacidae > Nannospalax > Nannospalax galili. The sequence goes on from NW_008357490.1 coordinate 1,832,220, forward strand.
ACAGTGGAAATGATCGAGGCTACAGACTCAAAGACATCTAAGAAGAAAGAAGAAGTGTACTGCTTCAAGAAGGATGAGGGGTCATTCATAGCCAGTGCTATAGAGCCGCACTGTACAATTTAAAAAAAGTATTTATACTATGACTATAATGTCAAAATTCCAGGAGTTACTTTTTTTAGAGATTTTATTATTTTTATTTTATTTTATGTGTATGCGTGTATTGCCTGCATGTAGGTAGTGCACCCGTGTTGTGCAATGCTCACGGAGGTCAGAAGAGGCTGTCAGATTCCCTGGGACTGGAGTTATGGACAGTTATTAGCTGCCATGTGGGTGCCGGGATTTGAACCCGGGTCTTCTGCAAGAACAACCAGTGTTCTTAACCGCTGAGCCATCTATCCAACCCCCCCAGGAGCTACTTTAAGAAATATGTGCAAAATAGATAAGATTAACTTTTAGTTACTTTTTCAAGAAACTTAGTACTAAAGGAGTGAAGAGATGGTAGATTGGATCATAGAGTTTGGTGGGTAGAAACTGAGAAAGCTCTAGATATGCTTTACTCTGAGACTGTCTTAGTAGGTAGAGGTTCAGGGCATAAGAGATTGGGGGCAGCCCTTTCCCTCCTGTCTTCGACTCCCCACTTGAAGCCATTCTACCTTGCCCAGCTTTTTAGATAGAGTCTGGTGTTCAAACTCAGGTCCTCATACTTGCACAGGAAGTGTTTACCAACTGAGTTATCTCCCCTGCCCCAGAGGTAATAGCTTTTCTGTAAAAGTTTTAAGTATAGTATAATGCATATTAAAGATATCATTCAGTGTCCTTATGAAAATTATGTTAGCTATACCTTAATAGCATTTATTAATTTTGTCAGCAGATATTTGTTTAATGCCTACAGTGCACTATAATATTGAAATTAAAATATAATCTTGAGTCACTCTGTGTTTCTGGAGCATTACAAATGTGATTGACATTTCCAAAATCAGCTGAGCATGTTGCTACATGCCCTTAATCTTAGCACTTGGGAGGCAGAGGCAACTGAATCTTTGTGAGTTCAGAACTAGTCAGTCTACATAGTGAGTTCCAGGCCAGCCAGTCCTAGATAGTGAGACCTTGCCTCAAAAACAAAAGGAAAAACAAAAACAAAAAAACTGTTCCCAAATCAGTGAAGGAAGGTAGCAGATTAGAAGCCTGTGTTTTCTCCAGAATGAACAAGAACAGCTGTATAGCTGCATGCCAAGATAGTGTGAGAACATGCTGGCATGCAACATAGAGTATCAGTGACCAAGTGACACCCAGAAACAATAGATTTTAGAATTGTAAGGAAAATGGAGTTCCTTACACTAAGCAGGGAGTTAGGTGGTGGTGGTGTGAGGGGCACTCCTCCATGGGGCTACAGCTGGAAATAGAGAAATCTCCTTCTATATATAAATACAAAATATGGCACCTTTAAACTGAAAACCTGGGCTTCATATTGTAGCTGATGCTGGAAAAGATGTTCTCTGTAACTCTCAGTATTTTCATAAAGTTCCTTAATTGGGAGACACTGAAAAATTGTATTTATTATTATTGGGAAGGAGACATGCCATGGTACGTATATGGAGGTCAGAGGACAAACTGAGAATGAGTTCTCTCCTACCATGTGACTTGAACTCAGGTAATCAGACTTGTGTAACAAGCACTTTACCTGCTGAGCTATCTCATTGGCTCTGGGAGACATTTAAGAAGATCTTAACCTCTGATCTTCAATCAGAAGCCTTTGCATTATTTATATCTTTAAGACTTAATGGCTTTGTTTCCTGGCTCATTGAACAGTCACCGTGAGAAGCAGTGTGGACTTGGGAAGTGAACGTGACTTTAACACTAGTCCATGAAGAGATCTCCGTTTAAAATTGGTGCATTATTCTTGTAGGTAGATGGAGGATTAAAGGCTGCCTCTGAGTGAGCCAGTGGAGAGTCAGAGTGAGCAAAAACCAGAGTAGATTCCAAAGAGAGAAATAGAGGGAAAGCTTCAGAAATCAACAAAGGAAGTGAAAGGATACTAGAGAAAAGCAGAAACAAAAATGCATTGTAGAAAAACAAGCTGAACACAGCCTGTGTGATAGGGAGTGAAGGTGGGGGAATGCACAAACTCAGAACCCTGCTTCCAGAAGCAATTTCTTTCTCCTTGCTGAGTGATACTGGGGATGAAGCCTTCAAATATTCACTGTTCATGGTTATATCTGTCATGTCTCATCCAGAAGACAGCTTTTCATATCACTTCTCCCCCTCCTTCAGCTCTTAAAAATGTATCTACCCTTTCCATAATGCTCCCTAGGCTTTAGAGGAGCTGATATAGATGTACTGCTTAGGGATGAGCCATCAACAGTTACTTATTCTCAGCACTTTGACCAGTTATGAACCTCTACATTAACTGACACCCCCTGCAAAAGGAAGTTTCTATGGTCAAGGCAAAGAGCAATACTAGTCTAAGGGTGGAAACATAAATGGTTTGGGCTGGAGAGATAGCTCAGTGGTTAAAAACACTGGCTGTTCTTGCAGAAGACCACAGTTCAAATCCCAGCACCCACATGGCAGCTAACAACTGTCCATAATTCCAGTTCAAGGGGATCCAACAATCTCTTCTGTCCTCTGCAGGCATTGCACGACATGGGTGTGCTAACCTACATGCAGGCAATACATGCATACACATAAAATAAAAAATAATAAATAAAATATAAAAACAAAAATAGTTTTTGGACAGTTTGTCTATGTGTATTCAGCAAAGCTATGACTACCTGCACAAGCACTCCACACACAAAAAATAAGACATGAGGTACTGGAGAGATAGCTCAGTGGTTAAGAGCACTGGATGCTCTTAGAGAGGACCTGGGTTTGGTTCTCTTAGTAGTGGCTAACAACCATCTGAAACTCTAGTTCCAGGGGATCTGACAGCCTCTTCTGATCTATGATGGCATTGCACACAGAGGTTTATTTACATACATGCAAGCAAAACATTCATACACATAAAATAAAAATAGATAAAAATTGTAAAAAGGCATGACACTAGGAGGGAGACTAGTTGGGAAAAAGAAGGGGAGGTCAGTTGGGGGGGCAAGCATGCTAGCAATATGTTACATACATGCATGAAATTGTAAAAGATTAAGTAAAATATGTTTATAAAAGAATAGACTGCTCAATAAGGATTCCTTCCCCCAAATCCAAGAGAAAGTCAAGTCACAACACAGAAATACAACATGAAAACGTGAGGCAAAATATATTCTGTAGACGATCATCATAGCTCCACAGCTACTGGTCTCAAAGATGCTGAAATAGATAAAATATCACATGAAGATTTCAAAGTTTTCTGGTAAAAATGATGTGACCTGAAAGAGGATACCAGCAAACAGATGAATTGAATGTAGGATCTGGAAAAGGGAGTCAGCAACACACAGAATAAAGTCATCAATATGGATGAAAAAGTCAATAAAATATAGAAGGAAAACTCAGCAAGGAAATTGGGATATTAAAAAAAATGTTGGAAATGAAAAACTCAGTGAATCAAATAAAAAACACAGTGGAATCACAGTATCAGTAGTAGACTTGATGAAGAAGAAGAAAAAATATCAAGGGTAGAGAGCAAGATGATAAAATATTACATTCAAACATTGATAAGGAGGAAGATAACTGTGATTACAAAGTCCAAGAACTCTGAGATACAATCAGGAGACTAACCCTAGGAATCCATGGGATAAAGGAAGGAGCTTTGATGAACACCAAGGCCATAGAGAATCTATCCAATGGAATCATAGAAGAAATTTACCCAAGACTATATAGAGACATTCAAACCCAATAGACATTTAGAACTACAAATACACAAGACCAGAAGAAAACCCTCTTCATAACATACTATATTTGAAATTTCCAAAATGCAAATCAAGGACACAATATTAAAAACTACCAATCAGGGAAACATGCCAATTTTTCTATAAGGTTGGAAACTGCAAAGTAATATCAGGTTTAATAAGTAACCCTTAAAGCCAGAAAAGCATGGAATGATGTATTTCAAGCCCTGAAAGTAAATAACTATCAGCCAAGTATCTAGTAATGCTATCTTTTAAGACTGACAGAGAAATAAGGGCATTTTAAGATGAACTAAGACACTTCATAACAACCAAGCCAGCCCTGCAGAAGATAATTAAAGAATACTATACCCAGAGGAGGAAGAAGGACAGTCTCCATCTTGAGAGCACAGGAAAGAAATTTCATGAAAGGAACAGCTGAACAAAAAGAACTGGGAAGGAATCTATCACGTCCAACACAATGGCAAATTCAATGAACAAGAAAAAAAACTAATAAATTGCTAGAATTAATAAATACCTCTTAGTAATAGCCTTAAATGTAAATGGGCTTAATTTTCCAATAAAGAGATATAGATGCTACCTGGATTAAAAAATTAGATCCAAAAAGCTGGGCATGGTGGTGCATGTCTTCAGTCTCAGCACTTGGAAGGCAGAGACAGGTAAATCTTTGTGAGTTTGAGGCCAGCTTGGTCTACACAGTGAGTTCCAAGCCAGCTGGGGCTCCAGGGACACCCTGTCAAAAAATTTAAAAAGACCCCTCCCCCCAATTAGATCCAACTTTTCTCTTGCCCAGAAACACACTCATTGTATGCAGTTACTTTTCCTGTTGCTGTGATGAAATATCCTGACAAAAGCAACTCAAGATAGAAGAGATTTCAGTTCACAGTTCAAGGGCACAACATGTAGTTGAAGGAAATAAAAACAGCACAAGCTGGGTCACATCCATCCACAGTCAGGGATCAGAGAGCATGAAGGCTTGTGCTCAGCTTGCTGTTTTCCTTCTGTACAGTCCAGGACTCAAGCCCAGGGAGTGGCCACCCACTTGTAGCTAATAACATAATCCTTCACAGGCATGCTCAGAAGCTTATCTCCTAGATGAGTCTAGTTATTGTCAAGTTGACATTCAGTATTAACCATCACACATCTCTTACTACCACATCTGTAGAATCAAAGCATAGAAAACAACCTGTCAGATCAACAAAAACTGAAAACAAGCTGATGTAGCTATTCTGATATCTATAAAGTAGTCTCAGACCAAAGTTAGAAGAGACAAAGAAGGCCATTACATGTTAATGAAGGGGAAAATTCTTCAAGAAGATATAGCAATATGTACCAAGTATTGGGGTTTGTAATTTCATAAAACTTTTATTGGCATAAAAGGTAAGCTAGGTCCTGATACAGTAATAGTTGATTTCAATATCCTTCTCTTAACCCTTAGTAATATCATCCAAACTAAACTTTAGACTTAAACTATACCATAGGTCAAATGAACTTAGCTGTCCGCAGACTATTCCATTCAACAGAAACAAAGCATACATTCTTCTCTTTGGAACTGCCTCTAAAATAGACCATATTTTAGGCCATAAATCAAGTCTTACAAATACAGAGGAATTGAAATAATTGCTTGTATTTTATCAGATCATAGTGTAATAAAACTAGAAGTCAATAGCAAGAAAAACTACTACCCAAATAGATGGTGACTGAACAGTATGCTCTTGAGTGACCAATGTGTCATTGAAGAAATCAGGAGGGAAATTTAAAAGTTCCCAGAATCAGCTGGGTGTGGTAATCCATGCCTATAATCCTAGGATTTGGGAGGTAGAGACAGGAGGATCAGGAGTTCAGGGTTATCCTTAACTACATAGTTGAAGACCAGCCTTGAGCTATGTGAGATTCCTTATCAAAAACCAAAATAAAAAGTTCTGAGAACCAAATGAAAATGAAAGTGCAACTTGCCAGACTGTTTGGACACAACTAATACAGTTTTACAAGGAAAGTACCTGACCATGAGTGCTTACATTAGAAAGATCTTTCTAATTAGAAAGATCTCAAATACATAACAGAATGATACACCTCAAGATCCAAGAAAGCAAGCAATCCAAACCAAAAGCAGTAGATAGCAAGAAATAATAAAGATCAAGGCAGAAATTAATGAGTAGAGACTCCAAGAACACTGCATAGAATTAATCAGTTATTTGGGGGGGGGCGGAGATTGACAACCTCCCAGACAAACTAACCAAAAGAAAGCAAAGTAAGAAAACTTAACAAAATTACTGATGAAGAAGGGGGTTGCTGTTACAGATTTCAGTGAAATCCAGAGAGTCCTTGGGGAGGGCTTTGTAAATGTATTCCCCAAACCTGGAAAGTTACAAAGAAATTGATAAATTTCCTGTGCACATATGAACTGTAACAACATTAGGTTAAGCAGGATACAAAGAATTTAAAGAGATCCATAACAAGCAATGAGAGTGAAGCAGAAATAAAGAGTCTCAGAAAAAAAAAAAGTTCACTGCTGAGTACACCAAACCTTTAAAGAAGAGCAAAAACACCTGTGCTCCTCAAATCGTTCCTTTAAATAGAAAGGGACAGTTGGGCACGGTGATACGTACCTTTAATGTCAGCACTCAGGAGGCAGAGGCAGGTGGATCTCTGGGAGGTTGAGGTCAGCTTACTCTTCATAGTGAGCTCTAGACCAGCTAGGGCTAACTCAGCTTACTCTTCATAGTGAGCTCTAGACCAGCTAGGGCTAACTAAGCCAGCCTTACTATGATGACAAAACCATGTAAGGATAGAGTAACAACAGGCCAAGTTCCATAATGAAATAGATGTACAAATTCTCATTGCATACCTAGAAACTGAATTCAAAAACACATGACAATGTCATATACTATGACCAAGTAGCTTTCATTGCAAGGATGCTTCAGTATACAAAAATTAGTAAGTGTAATACTGCACATAAATAAATTTAAGGATAGAAGCCATACCATCTCAATCATTGAAGAAAAGTCTTTTGACAAAGTTCAATGTCCCTTCATAATAAAAACCCTGAAGAAACCCAAATTTGAATTGGGATTTATGGGGTTGAATCTGTAGATCACTTTTAGTAATATGGTCACTTTTTTAACAATATTAATTCTGAGAGTAAGTCTTTATACTAAGTAATGGATAATTTCAGTATCTGACTCCCGTGTCTAGATAGGTTACCTAAACTAAAATCAGACTTAAGCTACACCATTGACCCAGTGAACTTAACCAATATCCACGGAATATTTTACCTATTCCAGCCTATTCTTTCTGTCTTTTAGTGTCTGTTCTAATTTCTTTTTTCAGTGTCTTAAATTTTTCATTATAGACTCTTTCACCTGCCTGGGTATGTTTGTTCTTAGGTACTTTGTTTTGGAGCTATTGTGAAAAGGGTTTTCTCCCTGATTTCTTACTCCCTGAGTTTATTATTGCTATATAGAAGGGGTACTGATACTTGTATGTTGACTTTGTATCCTACTACCTTCCTAAAACTGTATCAGGTCTAAGAGTTTTCTGGTGGAGTGTGTGTGGTCTTCTGTGTGTATGTTCATGTCATTTCCAAATAGGGATAATTTAACTTCTTTCCTATTTGAACCCTATTATTGTTTTCTCTTTTCTGTTGCTCTAGCTAAGACTTGGAGTACTATAGTGAATAAGAGTGTTGAAAGTGGCATCCTTGTCTCATTACTCATTTCAGTGGAAATGAGATAATATCATGTCATTTCTGTCTTTAAATCTATTTGTATGGGGGCTGGAGAGATTTCTCAGCAGTTATGAGCACTGGCTGCTCTTGCAGAGGACCTGGGTTTGGTTCCCAGCACCCACATGGTGGCTAACAACATCCATAATTCCAGTTCCAGGGGATCCCACTCCCTCTTCTGGCTTCCATGGTCATTGCACAACATGGGTGCCCTTACATACATGTACATATTTTTAAAAAACTTTTTGTGTTGTATTATGTTGTATTATATTTATTGATTTGTGTATGTTGAATAAACCTTACATCCTGGGATGAAACCAATTTGACTATAGTGTATGATCTTCTAATGTGTCCTTAAATTAAGCCTGCTAGTATTTTATTAATAATTTTTTTCATCTGTGTTCATCAGAAAGTTGGTCTATGATTTTCTTTTTTGTTTTGTTCTTACCTGGTTTGATATCATGGCATCACTCAATTAAAAGAACGAGTTTGATAGTGTGTGCTTGCTCTTTGTAATTTGTGGTTGTTTGAATTAGCTCTTCTTTACAGGTTTCATGAAATTCAGCAGCAATTCAATCTGAGCCTGGGCTTTTCCTTGTGGGGAGACATGCTATTGCTACTTCAATCTTATTGCTTGCTATGGATCTATTTAAGTTTATATCTTTTTGGTAGGTTATGTGTACCTAGGAATGCATCTACTTCTAGATATTTTCTCATCTCTTAAGTTACCTCCTGGGGCTGTGGCAACCTAAATTCTAGCTCTCTGATTTGTGGTTGTTCCCTTTTCTCAGATCTGCAGGGCTAGGTTTTTGTTTTGTTTTGTTTTGTTTTGTTTTGTTGTTGTTTTTTTTTTGTTTGTTTGTTTTGGTCTTTTTGAGACAGGGTCTCCCTGTAGCTCCAGCTGTCCTAGAACTCACTATGTAGACCAGACTGGCTTGAACTTACAGAGATCCACCTGCCTTTTCTGGGATTAAAGGCGTGCGCTACCATGCCCAGATGCGGGCCTAGTTTTAAACAACAGGCTCACTCTGGAGATGGCCCCTAGCCACTGCCCTTTGAGTCATGTAGAGTGACCAAAATGTGATTCTTCTCCACTGCTGTTCTGTCCTCTGGGGAAATCTCTGTCTCACCAAACTCACAGCTGAATTTGAGGCTTGCAAGGGGCTGTGGGGCATGTCTTGGTGGTAGGATTGCTAGTCTATTTTCATAAGGACTACCTGTCCTACCTTTTAAATGAAGCTTCTGCTTCTTTATTCCTTCTGGGGAGCTAACTAGAGCTATGTTTGACTTGGCTTCTTTTCAGTGCATCACCAGTGTTTTTGTCAGCACTCTACTGTTCTATCACTGCCTCTGAATTTCTGAAGTTCTTCCCCTTTCTCTCTTAGGAATTAAGGCTGTGCTTTCTTTTTCAAAAGAGGTTTTTGTGTGTGTGTGTGTGTGTGTGTGTGTGTGTGTGTGTGTGTGTGTCGCATGTCGCATGTGTGCACACATGCAGGTGCCTACAGAAGCCAGAAGAAGGCATTGGATGCCCTGGAGCTGGAGTTACAGGTGATTATGAGGTATCCAACAAGGGTGCTGGGAACTGAACTTGGGTCCTCTGAAAAAGTAGCAAGCACTCTTAACCACTGGCGCATCTCTCTAGCAAAAGGCTGTGCTTTCTTATGTTGACTTTTTTCCTTAATCCTGGTCTAAGGAGTTATCTTCTCATCTGTCATCTTACCTGGAAGTCCCTGGTATTTTGATGCTATTATTTTAATAGGTTTTTATTGTACATCTAAGTTTGATTTGCTTTCACGTTATGGATGTTACTGTTGGTTGTGTTCATTTACAAAAACATTGCTGCGGATCAAGGCCAGCACTTTGAATAGAGTGAGTGGGTGCTTTGCTGCTAAGATATGTCTGTAATCCAGTTGAGAGAAATTGTCCTTTGCTCCACCTACAGCCTAGTCCTGTTCATATATTGGGAGAGAAAAGTCTCCAATGAGATACATACAGATCAGGGGCCTGAAGTCCCAAATCTGGTCAGTTTCTCAGGAACAGCAGAGGATTAACACAAATGCTGTGATCACCCCACCTATGAGGACCCCTAGCATAGTTCACTCTCAGACTTTTTAAGATGACACAGTGCTGAGAAACTTCTTGTACTCTGTTATCTACAGCTAACTGTCTGAACTACCAATGGGGCCCTGTGTATATCAGCACTGTAATAAAAACAGTATGTACTGAGTCAAAACTCCTCAATACACTGTAAGAAGCCACAGGGAAACTGTGGCAGACCAGTTATAATTAATCAACACCATACAACAGGCCAAGAGAGAATGCTATCCCATAAGAATCTCACTAATTCTACAAAGAAATACTACGATAGATGTGTGTATATCAACAAAGAAGTAAAAAGAAATATGAAGAAACAAGGAAATGTTAATTCTCCAAAATCCCTTAAAGTGGATAAAATAAATGTCTGATACAGAATTCAAAAGGGTGATTCATTTATCAAAACATGAGTTCCAAAAGAATATGTACAGCAGTTGAATCAAACAAGGAAGGCAGTATAGGATATTAATAACAAATTAGTGAAAAAATAGAGATTTTGAAAATGACAAAATAAATCTTGGAAATGAGAGGCTCAGTTAATCAAACAAAGAAATGCAGTGGCAAGCCTTACCAACAGAATAGATCAGGCAGAAGAAGATATATCCTAGCATGAAGGCAAGGTTGATGAATTAACTCTCTCAATCAGAGAGTATTAACAGAAAAATCAGGACACAAGACCTTTTGTGCGTGGCTTAGAGCCTGAATGTAAGAATAATAGGTGTAGATGAAGAAGTAGAGGTTTAGGAGGAAGAGACAGAAAGTTTATTTAAGGGCCACCGAGATGAGTCAGTAGGGAAAGGCATTTGCCACCAAGCCTGACAACTTGAGGTGATCCTTGAGACCAACATGATGAAAGGAGAGAATTGACTCCCACAAGTTGTCCTATGACCGCCACATATTACAGTGCACATATGTCCAGTCATCAGTCAATCAGTCCATCAATCAATCAATCAATCAATCAGTCAGTCAGTCAGTCAGTCAATCAATCAATCAATCAATCAGAAATAAATGTAAAACAGTTTTAAAAAGAAAACCTATTTAATACCCTAATAATCTGAAAATTTCCCAAATATTGAGAAAGTCATAGATAATCCAGGAACGCCAAATAAGTAGGTAAAGAAAATTGAGACTAGGAAAGAATCATCATTCATTCAATAGATCATCAAATCTCATGGATGACTAAATAGAAATTTAAAAAATGCAAATTCAGAAGAACTAGAGGAAATATATAAAATTGAAGTAGCACGTAACTTTTGATAATAATCCAAGTAGAAGACAGAAGCTAGCTGCTTAGATTTAAAAAGAAAAGGTCCCAAACTCTTTGTTATATGCAAGATGTTCATCTTATCAACAATGACATCTATAGACTGAAAATGAAAAGATAGAAAATAATGTTCTAAGCAGGTGGAATACAAATCAAGAAAGAGTTATACCCATATCTAGTAAAGCAGACTTCCATCCAAAACCAGTCAAAAAAGAGAAAGAAGGTCACTACAGAGTCATAAGGGAGCAGTAGTTCATCAAGATATAAGTATTGTAAATGTATATATATGAAGCATTGGTACATCCCATTTCATAAAATAAATGTAAAGGAACAAGGAGACCCCAACAAAATAATAGTGGGTTACTTCAGTACCCCATTGTCACCAATAGATTGTCCAGACAGAGAATCCACAAAACTACAACATAGTTCCAATAGCCTTAACAGATGTTTATAGAATATTCTATCCCACAGCCACAGAATATACATTCTTCTCAGCAGCTAAGAAAAATTTCTCCAAAATAAGTCCCATTTTAGTTCACAAAGGAAATATTAGCAATTGCAAAAAATGAAATAATTTTTATATCTTATCAGATCATAGTGGTTTGAGACTAGAAATCAAAGGAAACTAAACGTACATGGACATAATTTAAGCATTCACATTTGAATAGGCATTGGATCACTAAGAAACTGGAGAGAGCTTAAAGAAACTTCAAAAATCCAATAAAAATGGAAATACCACATACCAGAACCTGTGGAATACAGTGAGGGAATTTTTTTAAGAGGAAACTGTGTGAGTGCCTACATTGAAAAGGCAGAGAGGTCTCAAGTAAAGAGCCCAATGGTGCATTTCAAAGCTTTAGGAAAATGGCAGGAGCTCAAACCTAGAACTTGTAAAAAGAAAGAAAGAATACAGGTCAGAACTGAAATAAAATAAATGAAATAGGGACTAAAAGAATAATATAAAAGGCCAGTGAAACAAGTTGATTCTTTGGAAAGATTGAGAAGAAAGATAAAGAACCAAAAGAGAACAAAGACCCAAATTAATAAAACTAGAGGTAATAAAAGGGATATTATAAAATATACTGCTGAGATTCAGATTGTCATTAGGAAATAATTTGAAAGTATATGTTCCATTAAATTGAAAAAATTCCAGATGAGTTTCCTGGTGGAATTTTTAGGATCTTTTACGTATTAATTCATATCACCTACAGATAAGGATACGTTGACTTCTAGAACTGATAAATACATTTAACGAAGTAGCAATAATATAAAATTAACACATAAAAATCAGCAGTCTTCCTACATATGAATAAAAACATACTGAAAAAGAAATCAGGGAGATAATTCCATTCATTATAGCTTAAAGAAAAAAAAAAACAACTTGGGAGAAGTCTAATCAAGGAAGTGAAAGATTTGTATAATAAAAACTGTAAGGCATAAGACATTGAAGAAAGAAATCAACGAAGATACCAGAAGATGGAAAAATCTCCTGTGCTCATAGATTGGTAGCATTAATATTGTGACTCCCACAAGTTGTCCTATCAAAAACAATCTGCATATTCAACACAGTCCTTGTCAAAATTCCAAAGCTATCCTCATAGAAATTGAAAAAAAAAATTTCAAAACTCATAAGGAAACACAAAAGACCCAGAATAACCAAAACAATCCTGAACAATAAACATTGCTGGAAGTATCACCCCCCTCAACTTTAAATTGTGCAACAGAATTAGAGTAATAAAACAACATGCTAATGGCATAAAAATATTGTTCAACAGACTAGAATTGAGGATCCAGATATAAGCCTATTATAAGATATAAGCCTATAAGCTCCTGATAAGCTGCTATAGTCATCCAATTTGTGACAAAAGGTCAAAAAACACATTTGGAGAAAAGTTAGCATCTTTAAAAAAAAAATGATGCTAGTCAAACTGGATAGTTATATGTAAAAGAATAATGCTAGATCCGTATCTCTTATCCTGCACAAAACTCCAAATGGATCATGGTCCTCAACATAAGACCTGATACTCTGAATCAGACAGAGGAGGAAGTAGGGAATTATATTAGTCACTTTTCTGTTGCTGTGATAGAAACACTGACCCAAGCAGTTTATAGAAGGAAGAGTTTATTTGAGCTTACGGTTCCAGGGGAATTACAGTCCGTCATGGCAGGGAGGCATGGTGGCTGAAGGTGGCTGGAGCAGGAGCAGCAGAAGTAGAAGCTCTCACATCATCAGGCAGGCACAGGAAGCAAGAGAGCAACTGGAGATCCAGCAAGGCTTAAGAACTCTCTAAGCCCACCCAGTGACATGCTTCCTCTAGGATAGCCACACCTTCTAAAACCTCCCCAAACAGCACCATCATCTGGGGACAAAATGTCCAAATACTTGGAGCCTATGGGGGACATTTTCATTCACACCACCACAGGAATACACAGGAATTTATGGGCAAAGGATAAGACTTTTGAACAGGAGTGTGATAGATAGCACAGGCATTGAGATCAACAGTTGACAAATGAGACCTCATGAAACTAAAAAGCTTCTGTACAGCAAAGGACACCATCATTTGAGTGAAGAGGTGGCCTACAGAATAGGAAAAAAAAAATTACCAGCTATACATTTGACAGAGGATTAGTATCTGCAATATACAAAGAACTGAAAAAGCCAAACAGCAAGTAAACAAACAACCCAACTAAAAATAGCGAATGGAGCTGGGCATGATGGTGCACTAGGGAGGCAGTGGCAGGTGGATCTTTCTGAGATTCACACAACCTGGTCTTCATGGTGAGTTCCAGGCCAGTTGGGGCTATGAGGCTACAGGGAGACCCTGTCTTAAAAATAATTTAAAAATGGGGACATGGAACTAAAGAGTGTTTTCAGAAGCTGAAAAGCAAATGGCTGAGAGATGTTTTTAAGAATCTTCAACATCCTTAACCATCAAGGAAGCACAAAACTACTTAGCCATCAGGGAAACACAAAACTACTTAAGATTTCATTTTTTTCCAGTCAGAATGGCTAAGATCAACATCAACAACAAAAAAATGACAATAAATGCTTGCGTGGATGTTGGGAAAGGGGAACGTTTATTCACTGCTGGTGGGAGTCCAGCTGGGTATAGCCAATATGGAAATGTGGAAGTTCCTCTAAAAACTAGAAGTAGATCTACCACATGATCCAGCTATACCATTCTTGAGGATATACCCAAAGGATTCTATATCCTACTACAGAGATCCTTGCTCATACATGTTCATTGCTGCTCTGTTCACAAGAGCTAGGGAATGGGAACAGTCTAGATTTAGATCAACTGATGAATGGATAATGAAAATATGGTATACTGACACAATGGAATATTATTCAGTTGTAAAGAAAAACAACATTATGAAATTCAAAAGAAAATGGATAAATCTGGAAACAGTCATTCTAGTGAGGTAACTCAGACCAAAACAACAAATATCACTATGTTTTCTGTCATATGTGAATCTTAGCTTTGAATCTTTAGATATATGTGTTTCATTTAGAAAACCCATAGAGGTTATGAAACTAGTAAGGGGGCTATGGGGGATGGGGAGCTTAATTTTAAGGGAGGGAAGATAGTAATATAAAGGGAGAATGGAGAATAATGAAACATGAAGGATTAACTGGTGGTGATGGGAGGGCAGGATAGAGGAGAGAGTATGGGGAGGGTAACTAACACTTAAAGACATTTTTTAAAAGTCATATAGAAACTTACTGTTATAGAAGCTTTATATATATATATATATACACACACATACATATATACACATACATGTATATATATGTATACATACACACACAAAGAATTTAAATGAAGTTTATCTTATATTTGGGTAGGGGGCATGGACACAATGCCTCTACTAGACGCTACAAGCTAGTAAATAAAAGCCTGGAAAGAAGAACTAACACCAGTGTTCTTTACACCACACCATACAATACAAAAGGAAGGAATGCTTCCATAACTCCATTCTAGGAAATCAAAATTAGATAAAGAATCAACAACAAAAAAGTCTATAGACTAATATCCTTGATGCATGTACATTCAGAACTCCTTAATAAAATACTAGTAAACCAAATTTATCAACATAGGAAAAAAAATAACAAAAAACAAGCTGGTTTCATTCCAGCAGTGCAAGAGTGGTTCAACCCAAAGCAAATAAACATAATGAAACTTAAAGTATTGAGGATAAAAATCATATGATCTTGTCAGTAGGATGTAGGAAAAGCCCTTTATGAAATTCAGTGTCCATCATGATTAAAAACCCTGAATGCCAGGAATAGGAGGAGCACACCTCAAAATCCTAAGGCTGTATGACAGACATGTCACCAACATCGTACTGAATGTGGAAAACTAAAAGCATTCATGCTAAAATCAGGAACAAAAAAAAGAATGTCCACTCTTGTTTTGCTTAGATTTTTGTCTACTTGATACAAACCTAGACATACCTGGGAAGGGGGAATCTCAGTTGAGGAATTATCCCCATCAGACTGATCTGTGTACATGTCTGTGGTACATTTTCTTAACTGCTAATTTATGTAGGCAGGTCTAGTGCACTGTGGGCAGTGCCATCCCTAGATAGGTTGACCTGGGCTGTATAAAAGGGGTAGCTGAGGCCGGGTGTGGTGGCGCACGCCTTTAATCCCAGCACTCAGGAGGCAGAAGCAGGTGGATCTCTATGTAGGCCAGCCTGGTCTACATAGCAAGTTCCAGGACAGCTGGGGCTGCAGGGAGATCCTGTCTCAAAAAGACCAAAAAAAAAAGGGGGGTGGGGGTTAGCTGAGCAGGCCAGGAAAAGTGAGCCAGTCAGTAGCATTCCTCCATGGTCTCTGCTTCAGTTCTTGTACCCCAATTCTTGCCTTGACTTCTCTTTGATGAAGGACTGTAACGCATAAGCCAGATAAACCCCTTTCTCTTAAAGTAATTTTAATCAAGGTTTTATCACAGCAACCGAAAGCAAAGTAGGACAACTGTTAACCACTTTTAGTCAATATAGTACTTGAAATTTTGGCTAAATAGACAAATTTAGCAAAGTATCAGCATACAAAGTCAACATTTAAAAAATGAGTAGTGTTTATATATAACAGTAACAAAGTTGTTGAGAGAAAAAAAAAACAGAATAGGTGACTGGAGAGATGGCTCAGTGGTAAAGAGCTTTGGCTACTCTTCCAGAGGACCTAGGTTCAGTTCCTAGCACTCACATGGCAGCTAACAACTGTCCATTACTCCAGTTCCAGGGGGATCCAGCTCTGTCTTCTGGCCTCCACAGGCATTGTTCACATGGTCCCCTTATATCCATGCAAGCATAACATGAAATTAATAAATTTTTAAAAATTAAAAATGCCATTAATAGTAGGTACACATATGCACCCAGTCCTAGAAAGAAACCAAGCCAAGGAAGTAAAAGGCTGCTACAATGAAAATTATGAAACACTGAAGTATTTAAAGGGCACACAGGAAGTTAGTAAGACTTCCTATGTTCTTAGATCTGCAGAATTAACATTGTTAAAATGGCCAAGTTATCCAAAACGATCTGCAGATATAGTGCAATCCCCACTAAAATTCCAGTGTCGCTGAACTAGAAAAATCAGTTGTGAAATTTATATGGAAGGACAGAAGACCCCAAATAGCCAAGGCACTCCTGAACAAAAAGAACAGTGCTAGCTAGCACTATATAATATCTGATTCCAAATTATACTAGAAAATTTAGTAAACAAAACAGCATATTGGTACAAAAACAGACATGTAGACCAGTGGAATACAAAGAGGATTCGAAAGAAAATCCACATGGTTATAGCAACTTAAATTTTGACAAAACTGTCAAAGACACACATTAGAGAAAAGATAATCTCTTCAAAAAATGATCCTGGGAAAACTGAATATCCACACATGGAAAATCAAAACTAGCTCTCCCATTATTCACCCTGTACAAAAATCAACTCAAAATGAAGCAGAGACTTTAATGTAAGATGTAAAACTGTACATGCTAGAAAAAACAATAGACCCACAACAACTTCCAGAATAAGATTTTTAATTGCTCAGGAGTTAACAGATGGGATTGCATGAAATCAAAAGGCTGCAAATCAAAGGAAATAATAACACCAGAAGATCAAGTAATTCAATCAATACCTGGGCAAATGAACAATTCTCCAAGAAGTACAAATGGCCAGTAAGAACATAAGAAGATATTCGGCACCCTTAGTCAACAGGGAATGCTGGCTAGAGTATGAGGAAAAAGGAATCCTTATACACTGTTGGTAGAAATGTAATTTAGTGTAGGCGCTTTGGAGTTTGGAGCGTCCTCAAGATAGTAAAGGTAGAACTATCATTTGATCCATCGAAGCCAACATGGAGTAGAGATGTCTGTACTATGCTTATTGCAGCACTGTTGATGAGAGTGGAGCTATGGAATCAATGTAGGCAGTCCTAATGCATGTATGAAAATGTCACAGTTAAACCTCTTACTTTATATAACTAATACCTTCAAATAGTCAAAAGGCTAGAATTTTTAATTTTTAAAAATTTATGTGTATGAGTGTTTTGCCTGCATATATGTGAGTATGCCATGTGTGCACAGTGCCCACAGAGGCCAGAAGAAGGCGTCAGATCTCCTGGAACTGGAATTAGGGATGGTTGTAAACTGCCATATGGGTGCCAGGAACCAATCCGGGGTTTTTTGAGGGGAACACTGCCTCATGAGACAGATCTGTTTCACTGTCCTTCAGCTTCTGGGGACAGCAAAAACCAAGTGTTCTTCACTGTGGCCTTGAAAAAGTATCTATCTTGATTCTTGAGTTAAAAATTTTTAAATAATTACTAAAATAATCAAGCAATAATATATACAGTATCTGCCAGCTTACTTCATATTAGGTTCACAGAATGGGGTAATGTCTTTCTATTTAGCACTGTATTTCTAGCTCATAGCAAGCTTCTCGAAAATAAATAGCTACTGAATGGATAAAATGGATAATCACATTTTAATAGTTAAGAATTTTGTCCCTTCATTTTTCTTCTGTAAAATGTCGACTGAGATTTTTGTTTTATCCTGAAAGGAATCTGTTATAAGATCAAATATGAAAAGAGCCACCATGAAAGTAATATCATTGGTGAGTCAGTATGTATGTGTATGTATGTGTGTTGTTGGTGTCCACATGCATGCATGTGCTGAGGTAAGGTTAAATTTCCAGACTGCCTGTCTAATCACTCCACATGAATGTTTCTGGGCATCTTAAACCAAACACATCCAGTATTAGCTTCTGATTTTCCCTGAAGCGTCTTCTCATGGGTTTCCCCAACTCAAAGTAATATCATCCTTCGTGTTTCTCAGGTCACTGAGAATTCTTGGCTCTTCCTTCCGTCTCACTCCTTCCCTTCAATCAATCAACAGGTCTGTCGACTCCATCTACAGCATGTATCCAGAATTTGACTGCTTCCTATTAACTTCCTGTCTTCTACTTCTGTCCCCAGCCCTGTGAGCTCCCAAGATCACTGCAGGATCCCTCATCTGCTTTCCTGCTTCCCCTCTTACCCTCTTGCTGTCTTAGCCAGAAGAAGCTTTTAAAATTAGGTTTCTCCTCTCAAATTGCATCCGCTTCAGAAGTTTCTCATCCCATTCTGACTGAAGTGTAGAGTTGGTGTCTGGCTCACAAGGCCCTTAGTGGCCTGCCTTATGTGTCCTTGCTGAAGTTTCATGTCTTCTGACTTCCTTTTTTGCTGTCCTTATGGTACTCAGTGACTCCCTCTTTAGTGTTTAGCCACTATTTGCCTAGCTCTTTCACCTGGAGAGCCTGTGTGGCCCCTCCTAGCACCTCTGTCAGTGGCCACTTTCATCATCCTGTCTCAAACACTTCCTCTCCTTACTCTGATCTAATTTTCTTTTTAGTACTGACTATCAACTGGCATTGCTTTTTCCAACTCTTCATTGTCTCCCAACTAGATTCCAAGTTCCATGAGAGCAAAGACTGTGTTCTAAAGCCTGTGCCTTTAGGTGGTGAAATGGAGGGTATGTGTCAGAGGCGGGTGTCTTCACATGGAAGGCAGTGGACTGGTTGGATATCCCAGTTAGTCTGGAGAGTAAGGCACTTATGGGAAGAGGTTGAAATTAAGATTAGCTAAATATGTTAGTTTGTGACAAGTTTTGGAGGACTGTGAGTGGCCTCTCAATATTTATAAATGAGTAGCAGGGGGAGATCAGTGAAGTGTGTGAAGTGATTCAGTAAACCAGGAGCAGCAAAGGGGAGAGTATTGTTTAAGTTTTAAGGAGATAATAACACTTTGGAGTTGTCCTGAGTTAGGAACTAATTTAGAAATAAGATACCAAAGACAGGTAATTAGAAACTGAATTGACAATTCCTTTGCTCCTAAAGCAGACTTTAAGTGTAGCCTATGGCAGTGATTTAGGTGGACCCTTCTGGATTTTATAGACAGTCTTGCCAGACATGGGCTAGCTAACTGCTCAGAGTTCTACCTGGCAGGAAATAAGCTTGCCTGAGCAAGTATTTGGAAGCAGTAAGCCAGAACACATCCTCTATGTAGTCCAGGTGAGTCAGGAGGCAGGGATGTGTGGGGGAGCCACTTTTGGATCAGCTTTTTTGGAGAAGAGTTAAGCAGGTTGAGAGAGGCCAGATTCCTGGATCCAGACATGCAAAGACCCTATCATTTCCCCTGCACCCTCACTGCCTCTAGTATCTGGGATTGTTAGTCTTGTTAACTTGATTGGAACAGTAAAGCACACCTCTGGGCATGTCTATGAGAGGTTTTTCTGGAGAGGATTAACCTTGATGTGGATGATACTCTCTCATAGGCTTAGGGCCCTAATGGAATAAAGGGGGAAAAGAAAGATTCTCCCACTCTACTTCCTGCCACCATAATGTCCACTGTCCTGCTCCACCTCACCCACCCTGCTTGAAACCTCTGAAAAATGAAGCTTTCCTCACTGAACTTGTTTATAGCAGGTCTTTTGTCACAACAGTCAGAAAGCTGAGGAACACAGTATTGCTTTGTAACCTTGGTTCTGAGGTACAGGTTCAGGCAGTACAACATGGACCGAGTCCCCCTTTTCATTTCCTGTCTGCTATTGAATGACACACTTCTTTACATGTTTATACGTGTAGTTGCCATGGAGATGTGGAAGCCACAGGCACTTTCTGCCATACTTGTAGGCTGTGGAGCTTCAGTAGTTGGCTGCTAAATTCAACAAATTGATTAGATAAATCCATGAATTAGCATTTGCTTTTACCATGTCACATTATTATTTAATCTGATAAGATTTTTTCAGCATTTCAGAGTTTTGAAATAAGAAATGATATTCAGCATTTTTTTCAAGATTCTTGAAAATGTAAACCACTACTGTTCTCATTTTCACTTTTCAAGCCATTCTCTGGGATTCATATTTCATTCCCCACATGAAGTCTAATCTAATTAGTGTTTAGAAATATCATTGCTGTATATTAATTGTGTAAATTAAGTGACTTCATTATAGCATTCTCATATATGCCTACAACACATTTTGATCATATTTTCATCCCCTGACTACTTGTGCTTATCCCTCCCTCTCTCACTGGTCCGTGGTCTCTTCCCCTAATAGTCCCCTTCTGATATCACGTCTTTTTTTAATGTCTTGGTATGTGAATGTCTTTGTGTGTGGTAACTGTCTCTTGAATCATTTATGTTGGTGCATTGCACTTATGAAGCTTCCCAGAATGAAATTTTGCTTCCTCTGAAGGGGTAAAACCAGATAGTTTGTGCTCCTGGCTAGGCTTGGAAATGTTTTTGTTTGTTTGGGGTTTAATTTTCTAATGTTTTTCATTTCATTTGAAATGAGTTCTGCTTCTTACAGCCCTAAATTGTATTAGATTGTTCCTTAGTAAATTGCTGCTGCTGAAATCAACCAGATCAAGACATTTACTGCCAATTAGGAACAGGATGTTTGAGATGCTTAGTGATGTTCTTTGGATGACCTGCTTTATGTTTTCATTTTGTTTTGTTTTATTTTGTTTTATGATCATGTTGGCTTTTTCATTAATCTATGTCTTTAATTGTGTTGCCTTAGTTAATAGAACATTGGCCAGAACCCCATTTTCACCCTCCAGTTCCCCCACCCCGCCCCTACTTTCTTATTTTACCATCAGTCTGAAGTGAAGGTAACGTTTAGGCATACACATTACAGATATATTTTGCCAAGACATAGGCTTATTGTATTTCAGTCCAAATTACCAGGTCAAGTTCCTTGGGACATTTAGGGATGTGTTCCTGTGACAGGTAGACTGAAACGATGTCCATGGTGGGAGGCATTTTCCCACTGCTGAGTGGTGTGTGGAGATCTGTACTACGTGTGGCTGCACGGACTCTATGTCTGTTTTGAAATTCAGTGATTTCCCAGACCACATCTGTGTTTCTGTAGGGGACCAACACTCCTCCCAGAAGCTAGGCACTGTGAGCTGCTGACTGTAACTGGCTTACTCTTTCTAACCTAGAGATTGTTATACTGTCTTAGTTTGACTTGTTCCTATCAGATCTGGTTCTGTTTAATACCGATAGTATTGGAGTTTTATAAATTAGCAGCATGGCAAGAAACCAGGCATACTTAAAACTCATAAATCTTGATTCACAGGTCTTTTTAAAGCTTTGTGCTTTAAATAGTCCTTTACTCTATGGTAGACATAAGGAGTATTTATAAAAATTCTGGGTATCCGAAAGGCTTTCACAATTCTCTTAATCTACAAAATAACCCCGTATGAATTACTCTGTTAGGAACTAGAAAATACAGCTCTGTTGTGGCTCTGCTACTGAGCTTTATAAATATATTGCTTACCCTCTAACATAGTAAAAGAAGTAACAAATAATGTATGACTTTATATAAGGAGTCTAAAACAGTTAAATTCATAGAAATAAAGTAGAAGAGGGAACAGGAAAGAGGCTGGGGAGTTAATTTTGTCAAATGAAGTTCTACCGCAATGCAAATATAAATACTACTGAACCATTCATATCAAAGCTGCTAAGATAACAAGTTCTTACATTTTTTTAAAACCATAATTCAATTTTTTTCTAAATGATAGTGTTAATGTTAAATGAATGCTGGCTATTTACCACATATACATTACTTTTTTAAATATTCACAGCTCTTTGATGGCAGGTAAATAAACCAACTCTATAAATGAGAGAACTTAAATTTAGAATAGTTTGCTAGCAGGTAAGTGGCAGACTATTCTAGGACTCTACAGCCATTTGAAAATATATAACCTCAAAGCTAAACTTAGAGCCAGACTTCCTGTAAGATTTTTTTGGGTCCTGTGTCTGTGATTGCTATGATTCTGAGATAATGGGAGCCTTACAAAGTCTCATCAACTGAGAAAAAAGCTTAAAAGTCTAGGTGTTGAGACTTCTCTCATATTATTGATAGTGAATACAAAATGAAAGCCAATAGTCTTTGGTACATTAACCAAATGCTGGCTTGCCAAAGACCGAGGCATTTTCTAAATGTTAGAAAAGTTAAGCTGATTATACTGATTTTAATATATCAGACTTTTAAACTTTTTTCTCAGTTGATGAGACTTTGTAAGGCCCCCATGATTTGATAGAGACTGGAAAAAAAAAAAAAAAAAGCCTCTGCCCTCTCATTTTTTTCTACTTTGGAGTTTTTGACAAGTCTCTATCACTTCTTATTATCTCTGTTGTTTCAGCCACTCAGTTTGTGGTACTTTTTTAATGTAGCCCTAGCAAACTGGTATAATTTCTAAAATGAAAGGCTACAGGAATTTTTAAAAAGAGCCTTGGCTCTTGAGAGTTTGTCCAAAGCAACATCCAAAATGAGAAAAGACCTTTATAGTAAAGCTGTTATTTCTACCTTTTACAGTCAGAAAAAATGAAAAACAACCTAAATGTCTAGGCTTAATGGATGCCAAATATGGTCTGTCTACTTCATGATTTTTTTTTGTTTTATATGGCCTATGAAATGTGAAATAGTAATGTCAATAGCATAAATAAAACTGGATGCAAAATTGATTCCCCAGAATGATAACACTGCTGCAAAAGATGTGTCTGTCAGTCTAGTTAGGAGAGTGGCACCCCGCGGTCTTCTGTGTTTAAACTTTCTTATATAATTTGATTTTGTATTATACAGAATTACAGGTTATAATATTTAAAATATCAACATTGAAAATTTTATATATAATACACACCATTTTTAAGTGTCTCTTTTGGTAGTTCTGACCAATTTATGCACCTTATAACCACTCCTACAGACAGGAAATACAGTATTTCTGTCATTGCTGAAAATTCCTCACTCCCTTTTATAGTCAATCCTCTCCTAACTCCAGCCTTAGTTGACTGCTGATCTGCTTTCTGTCAGTCTAGATTAACTTTTTCTTTTCTTTAATTTCATATAAACAGAATTATATAGTATATACACTTTTGTGTCTGGCTTCTTTCATTCAGTATGATGTTTCTGAGATCTATCCATGTTTTGACTTACATGACTAGTTGATTACTTTTTATTATTCAGAAATATTCCATTGAATCAACGTACCAGTTTGCTTATTGATAGCTGTTTGGATTGCTTCTATCTTGTTTTTGCCTTTTATGAATAAGTTGCTATGAACATTCTTATAAAAGGTTGTATAGTCATATATTTTATTTAATCTTTGATAAGTGTTTAAGACTGGAATTGCTATACTTTATGATAGTATATGATGAATATTATTAGAAACTTCCAAATGGTTTATGGTCTCACTAACAATGTATGAGAATTGCGGTAGCTCTACCCATTCACTAGCACCTAGTGTTGTCAGTCTGCTTTACTCATTCTGATGGTTATAGTGCTTCCCACTTGCAGTTTCACTATGAATTTTCCTAATCATTTGACATTGAACATCTCTTCATTATGTTCTGTCTTCTTTTGTGAAGGGTATATTCAAGTATTTTATCCATTTAAAAATATTTCATACATGGCTGGAGAGGTCAGAGATCCTGGAGAAAACCCTACATCTGTCACATCCCTAGACAAATATAATTTTTTACTCTATGTAAAATATGTATCCTTATATTTACAGACAAGTATACCTGTCATCACTCATTAAAGAAGCTTCTTTTTTCAACAGGTGGAGACTATTACAGAGTTGCACAGCTAGTTAAACACAGAGACTAAGTGTCTGTGAGCTGCCCAGCCTTAAATGACATATCTACAATACAACCTCTACACTAAGACTCAGGGAACATAACAGAACAATGTTTTGAGAGAGAATACTTCAACTCTCACCAGTGAAGCTTCCTCATGCAACAGATAATGATTAACCCAGAAGGTCACAACTGGCCAAAATATAGCAAATGAGCTTTTCATTTTTTTAGTGGTACACTGAGAAATGTGTAAGTTAAGCCAGGCATGGCATTAGTCTGTAATTCCAGTAACCAGGAAGCTCAGGAACAAGGATTGCAAGTTTGAGGCCAGCCTGGACCACATAGCAAGACCCTGTCTGCAAATAGAAAAACTGCATAAGTTGAAAGATTTGTCTTCGTTAACTTTTTTCTTTCATGGCTCACACTTTTGATATCCTAAGAAATTTTTGCTTATTCTGAGTTCACGAAGATTTCATTCTGGTTTTTTAAAAATATTTATTATTTTTATTTATTTATTGTATGTGTATGAGTGTATTGCCTGTATGTATGTGAGTACACCTGTGTCATGCAACGCCATGGAGGTCTGAAGAGGGCTTGAGATTTCCCTGGAACTGGAGTTCAGGACGGTTTGCAGCCGCCATGTGGATGCTGGGAATCGAACCTGGGTTCTCTGCAAGAGCAGTCAGTGCTCTTAACCACTGAGCCAACTCTCCAGCCCTCATTCTGTTTTTTGTACAAGGTTTATACTAGTTTTTACGTTTAGATACAGGATCCAGAAGTTGGTTTCCTTCCCTTCCCGTCCCCTTCCCCTTCCCCTTCCCCTTCTGCTTCCCCGTCCCCTTCCCCTTCCCCCCTTCTCTTTCCCCCTTCCCCCTTCTCTTTCCCTTTCCCTTTCTGAGTCCAGACTTGCAGGAATCAGTTCTTTATATCTTGTGGTCCAGGGGATTGAACTCAGGTCTCCAGGCTTGATGGTAAGCACCTTTACTCACTGAGGCATCTTTTGGCCCATCATTGATTTTTTTTTAACAAAAATTATTTATTTATGTTCTCTTATTTGTTATGAGTGTTTTCCTTCATGTTTATAAGCCCACCACATGTGTGCACTGCCCACAAACGCCAGAAGAGGGTGTCAGATCCTCTGGAACTGGAGTTACAGATAATTCTTAGCTTCTATATGAGTGCTGGGAGCCAGAACCAGGTCCTCCGCAAGAGCAGCCTGTGCATTTAACCTCCAAGCCATCTTTCAGCCCCATTTTGTTGATTTTGACATTAGGGGAATTTTCTTTCTTTTTTAAAGCTTATATATGACTGATTTTATTTTCTTCCTTTAATTACTGATTTAAATTACTAGTGTAACAATCTGATCCTGAATATATAATGTATTCATATATATATATGTATATATACATGTATGTGTGTTATGTATACTGCTGGCTAACCATTGTCATTTTTACTGGATCTGTAATGAACTAGAATGCAGGCTGCTGGGCACTCTTGTGAGAAACTTTCTTGATCAAATTATTTAAATGGGGATAAGGGACTGAGAGATGGTTCAGTGGTTAAGAGCACTGACTGCCCTTGCAGAGGATGCAGGTTCAGTTCCCAGCACTCACATGGCAGTTCACAACTGTTCCTCACTGCAATTTCAGAGGATCTGGTGCCCTCTTCTAGCCTCTGTGAGCATTGCACTCACATGGTGCACTTGGATACATGCATGTGAAACAGTCATAAAAAAAATTTTAAATTTAAAAACAAATCATTTGAACAGAAAGGCCTACCCTAAATGTGGGAAGCACTTTCTGGTGGTATCCTAGATTAAAAAACATGGAAAAAGGAAACTTGCATTTTGTCACTTGCCTTTACCCTTGCTGGCAAGTTTATCCTTTTGTTGTTCCATTCCTTTGCTGATATTGAAACCAACTTCTTAGGCTTTCAACATAGACTCAAGACCAGTAAGTAGCTCTCCAGGAGTTTTCCAGGCCTTCAGCATCAGAGTGGAATGCTTATAGACATCCACCCTAATTGACTGAGCAAGTCAGTAACCAGCATTCCTCCATGGTTTTTGCTTGAGTTCCTACTCTGACTTCCCTCATGTTACCTGGGGTTATTAAAATGAAATAAATATTCACGTTGTTTTTGGTTCATGTTTTATCAAAGCAATAAAGGAGCAAACTAGGATAGAAGTTGGTACTAGAGAGTAGAATATTGCTGTGACAGACCTGACCATGTTGTTTGGGGGAGGATTTTATATCTTTCAGCTGGAAAAGTCATTGCATGCTCAGAGTTTAATGGGCTGCTGTGGGAGCTTGGATGACAATGTGAAGAAATGCAAATGAGGCCTGGCTTGTGATGTTTCAGACAGAAACAAAGACTCTGTGAAGGCTGTTTGATACTTTGAATGACTTTATGGGGACAATAGATGCTGGTCAGCTGGAGCTGAAAAATGAGCTGTGATTAACAAGAGGCCAGTGTCACTGATGTCATATATTCTTAGAAATAATTTCTCAAGGTCAGCACACACAAGCTGTGATCCAGATGGGGCCAAGTCCAGCCTCCAAGCTGGAAGTTGAACTTGGTAACATGTAAGAGTCTCCCATGTGGTACTGGTTTTGGCAGCAGAAAGCTGCAAGATTGAGGGGGTCATGGGGAGCAGCTGAAGCTTGGCACTGTGTGGAAGTGTCAAGAAAGAGGCCAAGAGAGAACCACTGATGAAGGTGCAGCCTCAGTTGCAAAGAAGACCCTAGAACTAAAGAGATCATGGAGAAAAGTTGAGGCTTGGCCCTGTGGGAGGCACCGCAAAGCCATTAGTGAATGTGCAGCCTCAGTTGAAGTGGAAACCCCAGATACTACAGATTCCAGGACCATGGATTGCCACCAAGGGCAATGGCAGGTGTGCAGTAGAAACAGCCTGAGCCTATGAGACAAGCTGTGTGGTGTAGGTGGCAGAGGTGAGCTACCCAAGCCCTTTGGAACTCAGAAGGTCATGAGTGAGTCCTAGATGCCAAACACTGAATTTTTTAGAATAAGAATATAACTTTTTAAGAAAATTTTACAAGAGTCCACAGTTAAGCGACTTTAGACTTTTTTTCATAGTTAGTCAGAAATTCACATTGTTGCAAAAGACACTTTAGACTTTTAAAGAGACATTGAACTTTAAAAATATATGTATATTGCCTGCATTTATGAAAGTGTACTTATGTCATACAGTGCTCACAGAGGTCAGAAGAGGGCATCAAATTCCCTGGAACTGGAATTACAGATGGTTGTTAGCTGCCATGTGGATAGTGGGAAGAGAACCCAAGTCCTCTGTAAGAGCAGCAGTATTGTTTACCACTGAGTCAACTCTCCAGCCCCATGAGACATTGAACTGTTTTGTATTATGTTATTAATATGAGATTTGGGGGATAAAAAAGAAAGGAAAAGTTATGGTTTATACTGACATGTTTGTATGGCATCAAGTTAATTGTTGGTTAGCTTCACTTTTCAAAGTTTACACACCTAGGAAGAAGAAAATCTAAGTTGAGGACTTTCCCACATTGGGCTGGTCTGTGGCCATGTCTCTTAGGCATTTTCTTAATTGATGTAAAATGGCCCAGCTCACTGTGGGTGGTGCCATCCCTAGACAGGTAGACCTGGGCTATATAAGAGGGGCAGATGAGCAAGCCAGGGTAAGTAAGCCAGTAAATATTGTTCTTCCATAGTCTCTGCTTCTGTTCCTGACTACAGTTTGTTGTGTTGAGTTCCTGCCTGACTTCCCTCAAAGATGGACTATGACTTGGAAGAGTAAGGTGAGATAAGTTCTTTCTTCCCAAGTTGCTTTTGGTCAGTGTTTTATCACAGCAATAGAAACAAGAAACTAGAATAGAGATGGATGGATGGATGGATGGATGGATGGATGGATGGATGGATGGACGGGTGGATAGATTAGATAGATAGACAGATAGATGATAGATGGATGGATCGGTGGATGGATGGATGGATGGATAGATAGATAGATGATAGATGTAGGTAAGTGAATGAATGGATGAATAGATAGGTATATAGATAGGTAGATGAATGGATGAGATAGATGATAGATATATAGATAGATAGATAGATAGATAGATAGATAGATAGATAGATAGATAGATAGATAGAGGTTTGTGGTGGGTGAAAGTTTTTAAATTATCAGTTTATTTTATTTTATTTTATTATTTTTACTTTATGTGTCTGAATATATTGCCTGTATGTATGTGTGTAAGTGCACCCATGTCATACAAGGCCTGTGGAGGTCAGAAGAAGGTGTTGGATCCCCTGGAACTGGAGTTACAGGCAGTAGTTAGTTGCCATGTGAGTCCTGGGATTTGAACCTAGGTCTTCCGCAAGAATTGAAGGTGTAAAATTTCCTCTAATCTTATTGCTTTAATTATATTTCTTAAATTTTGATGCATTATGCTTTCATTTACATTTAGTGCCAGATATTTTCCACTGTGATTTCTTCTTTGACCTGTTGATATTTAGAAATGTGGTTTTGAAATTTATAAGGTGTCATGGTGGATCATGCATGTAATCATAGCACTTGAGTGCTAAGGCCAGAGGACCGCTTTGAGCTGGAGGCTAGCCTGGTCCATATAGTGAGACCCTGTCTCAGAAGAAGAAAAAAAAAAACAAACACAGCAAGAAAATCACTAAAATTTCTAAATGCCTGATGATTTTTCAGATATATTTCTGTTACTGATCTATAATTTGATTTTCTTATGTCCTTTTAAATGTACTGAGACTTGTTTTTAGGATCCCATTGCGGTGGTTTGTTTCATGTAAACTTCAAATTTTTATTACCCATAATAGCTCTCTAAATGTTATTTGAACCAAGGTGATTATGGTTGTTGCAGATAGAATGATTTGAGATCTCCCCCGCCTCTGCCCCCCAGGCCAAGTTAACAAGTTAGTTTGTTGTTAATCCTCATGCATGCTGGTCAAGGATAAGGATTCCTGGTGTCTTAGTTTGTTTCTGCATTGCTGTGACAAAACACTCTGACCACTACCAACTTGGGGAGGAAAGGGTTTATTTGTCTTACATCTCCTGGGTCACAGTTCATCAGGGAGCCCAAGGTAGGAACTCAGGGCAGGAACCTGGAGGCAGGAGCTGGAGCCCAGGCCATGGAGGATCACTGCTTACTGACTTGCTCCCTGGCCCCTGCTCAGCCTGCCTTCTTAATGCAACACAGGCCCACCTGCCCAGGGGTGGCACCACCCACAGTTTGGGCTCTCCCAAATCACTCATCAAGAAGATGCCCCTCAGACATGGCCACAGGATAGTCCAATAGAGGCAATTCCCCAATTGAGGCTCCCTCAACCCAGGTGTGTCAAGTTGACACTAAAACTTATCCAGCACACCTGGTTAGATAGGTAGGATTTTATTACTCACAGTGTAGCAAGCAGCAAGAATTTAGAGTTTCTCTTGTCCCCTAAGTCTCATGGGGAAGATGCAGAGGCCTGTGTACATGTATAGCTTTGAGTCAAGCTGAGGAAACTTCTGCTTGCGGTGCTCAAAAACCTTTTATAGTGGTGTAAAAAGTACCTTCCTTTTGTTCTATAAGGAGATAATTGTCTTTAGTATCCTGAGCAGTACTCTCTCTTCCAAAGTAGTTGCCTATACAAGCATCTTTGAAATGATACTCTTAAAAAAAGGCAGTCAGTGCCTCTATTAGGAAAGGTATGGAAATGCAAGAATATTGTAATGCTGCTCTTCAGGTCTTCTCTAACCTTCCTCATGATCTGTCTT
The DNA here is from genome assembly GCF_000622305.1 of Nannospalax galili. Lineage (NCBI taxonomy): Eukaryota > Metazoa > Chordata > Mammalia > Rodentia > Spalacidae > Nannospalax > Nannospalax galili. The sequence continues at coordinate 1,862,023 of NW_008357490.1, forward strand.
TTCAAACAGTAAGAGATAGTATTGAACTCTCCTATTATTCTTTCCTGTTTAAAAATTTTTTTATTGATTCTTTTATAATTTTATACATGTTATACAATGTATTGTGACAC
>NW_008357490.1:1862172-1867583 GCF_000622305.1 Nannospalax galili
TATTATTATTATCATCATCATCATCCCATTGAGTCCAGTTAGTGCTGACCATGTGTGAATGGGTATGGGACCATCCACTGGGGCATGGTCAATCTTGGTTCATATTTTCTTTTTTAAAAAAATATATTTTATTTATTATTTTTATTTTATGCGTACAAGTGTTTTGCCTGCATGTAAGTGCACCTGTGTTGTGAAATACCCCTCAGAGGCCAGAAGAGGGTATGAGATCCCCTGGAACCGTTATGGACAACTGTCAGTTGCCATGTGGGTGCTGGGAATTGAACCCAGGTCCTCTGGAAGAGCACCCAGTGCTTTTAAACACTAAGTCATCACCCCAGCCCCCGTTTGTTCCTGTTTTCAATTCTGTTTGCTAATTAGATTTCAAAAGCTCTTCATCTTTCACTCTCTGGAAGAATCTGTGCTCTCTTATATCATCTCTTCTTAACCTAGTTATGTAGATGCAGCTTCTTGTCTCTACTTATTTCCTTACATCTTTAAAGACTCCATTCTGCCTTTATAGGACTCCTAACTGTATAAATATCAGCGTACTTGATGTTTTCTAAAGGTTATTGAGGTTCTTAATGTGATTTTTCTGTTCTGTGCTGCTTCTGGGTAGTTTCTATTGTTAACTCTTTAAGTTCATTGATTGTTCTGTAACAGTCCTAACAGGAGTGTGTGTGTGTGTGTGTGTGTGTATGTATGTGTAGGTGTATTATGTGTACCCATGTCCTTGCATGTAGACGCCAGAGAAGGAAGTTCGTCTTCCTCTATCTATTGCATTGAGACAAGGTCTCTCACTGAACTTGAAGCTTTTGTTTTGCCTAGGCTGGCTGGCAAGGCTTGTGTCCTCCCCCTAATGCTGGGGTTACAGGCCTGCCCAGCTATTTATGTGGATACCAGGGATTCAAATTCAGGTTCTCATGATTGTACAGCAAGTAAGCACTTATCCATTAGTACAACAGCATTTCTCTAGGCTGCTGCAGCCAGCTGAAAATTATAGCCTGAAATGTGCTTCTAGACATATATCCAGGAAAGATGTCCAAAAATATTCAGAACTACACTGTTTGTAACAGCAAAATTACAGCAAATAAGAATTAATATCCTATAGTAGTGTAAATGAACACACCACAGGAATTAATCTCAAAAAAGACGTAATAGCAAGTAGAACAAGTGAGTGGCGAAATACATGCTACTATGTCTACATGGACTCTTCTGGTTTTGTTTTTGTTTTAAAAATAGCTCGAGTTTTTATAAAGACACTCAAGAATATTTTATATATTATTTTTAATTTTATGTGTTTGGGTGTATTGCCTGAATGTATGTAAGTACACCTGTGTCATGTATTTCCTTGTGGAGATCAGAAGATGGTGTCCAATTCCGCTTTAACTGGAGTTACACACAGTTGTTAACTGCCATGTGGGTGCTGGGAATTGAACCCAGATTCTCTACAAGAGTAGTCAGTGCTCTTAACTGCTGAGCCTTCTCTCTAGCCCCCAAAAAGACACTTATAGCATAGATTTTAAGCACCAGAGTTCAGAGAAAGAAAGGTACTCAGGAAACAAGTAAGTCACAGCCCAGAGTATGGGTGTGGTCTTCTCAAAGAAGAGTAGCACCTCCTTATTCTTCTTATTCTTACCATACAGGTTTTGGTGATTTCCAGTTAATATCTTCAAATGGTTGCTAAAGAATTTAAAGAGACCATGGAGTAGTTTAGTTACAGGGAGCTCTCCAATATCTTCTGGTCTTGTCCTAGCAATAGTCTTAGTTCTTATGCTCATGAGAGAGAAGAATCCAGATAGGATTCAGAGCAAGCAGTCAGGCATTTAAATTAGAGCAAACAAGGAAGCAAGAACACACTCTTCAGAAAAAGAGCAAACCAAGCCTACATAGAGTTTTTAAAACATGAAAAATTAGATTATGCATTGTTTATGACCAAATCAATTTGTGGTAAAACTGTTTAAGAAAGCAAGACAGTAAGAAGGTGAATGTGATCAAAGTGCCTATATGTATGCAGGAAGTATCAAAATGAAACCTGTTTTGTACTACTAATGTATATAGATGGGAAATTTTAAGCATGGCAACAGTAAAGAGAAATTTCAAGATAAGATAGAGAATACAGTGTTGGGAAGGAGTGTTACATGGGTGACACAGAACATATCATGGTCTATTCCTAATACTGGAAGCAAGTATGTGTTATTATTTTGCAAATCTCAAAACAATATAATTGGCAAGAATAAAGCAAAGAATATTTCCATCAAAATAACTAAATTTTTTAAACTTATACATACAAATCTCAACATGAAATTTAGTTCCCTGATGGCAGTCACAACAATGGCATTCTGAACACTTTCTGAGCATTATCGCCAAGCATGGTAGTAATAGTACCACCAGCTACTTTCAGAATTTGGTGAACATCTCTTTGGGAAGGCTTTAAAAAAATTTTTTTTTAATGTTTATGTATATGAGTGTTTTGCCTGCATGTATGTAAGTGTTCCCGTGCCAGTGCCTTTAGAGCCAGATGAGGGCATTAGACCCCCTGGAACTGGAGTTATAGACAGTTGTTAGCTGTCAAGTGGGCACTGGGAACGGAATCCTGAAAGAGCAACCAGTGCTCTTAACTGCCTAGCCATCTCTCCAGTCGCATTAGGGAGGTATTAAAAAATATAAACACCTTGGGCCAGTAAAGTGGCTGAGGAGGTAAAGGTGCTTGCCACCAGGACTGACAACCTGAGTTTAATTCCGGGAACCCACACAGTGGAAGAAGAAAACTGACTCCTGTAACTTGACCTCTGACCTCCACATGTATTATATAGCTCCTAAACATTTCATTTAGGATTACTAGGCCAGACAGACAGTGAACGGAATGGGCCTTAAGGCCTGTAGCTCCAGAAATAGCACTTTAAAATTAAAATTGTGTCAGAGTTATAATAAAGGGCAGCATGTGTCTCACAGAGAGACAGAGACAGGGACTGGGAGACAGAGACTATTAGGTCTTTTGGAAGCCTACAGTTCTAAGTTGGTTTTCTGAATCTGGGTCTTGTAATTTAGGGGATTTTTATGGCCTTGGAGTGGTGGGTATGCTTAGAAAAGAAGACTTCTCATTCCCGGCTTAACCTAGGTAGTCTCGAAGTATAGTAATCCTTGAATGGAGGAACATACGTCCTCTAATTGAAAGACTTTAATTGGAAGTAGGGTTTTGGAGATGGGGGCTGCACATTTTTGACTGTTTTGATTTTATACATCTTAAAAGAATCTTCAGATTTTTATTTCTTAAAAAGGGATTTATAAAAAAAATTCTTCTTACAATGTTTTCTTTCTGTTCCTAAATGTTTTTCTTTCCTTTTAGTGATAGTGTCTTAGTTAACTGCCCCTGTCAGCTCCCCACATTCCCTTTCCTTTTGGAGGAAGAGGCCTCCAAGTAGACTGGCTTAGGTAGAGGCTTGTGTCTACCAAAACCAAACCAAACCAGACAAAGAGAAAACGCCCCTAAATTGATGATGTCTTAGCTCCTGCAGAGGAGACAAACTAGAGGGTGTGCAGAACAGGGCTTAGTTGTACTCCATTCATTTAGTTCACATCCTCTTCCAAATGCCTACTCTGGGTGTCCTGGCTGACTGATAGTTACATATCATATTGGGTTGAGGTACTGAAAAGCATGCCTTTATAGCAAATTTGTGATGGAAAATAGACCTTCACAATTTTACAAATGCTGTGTTCTTTGATATTCCCTGTGTGCTTTAATCACTGGACAGATGTAAGGGTAAATTTTACTGTTTTCTTGGTACATGTTAATGTGTGTTTTAGTTATTTATTAAGGGGATTAACTTGGGTTGTATATCTTTTTTAAGAGGATCGAAAGGGAATTTGGAGTGGCCTATCTGTTTTCATTGCACCATGTATGTATGCTAAATTAAACCATTTATGTGAAAGTTGAAATATAATATTAAAAGTATCCAGTTTTCTAGCTATATGTATATATTAAAAATAACTTGCTGGTCTTGGCGCCCCAGACACCTGGGGAACCACTGCTGCTTCTTCCCGATCCTGTGCATCCAGAGCAACTCAGTTCCTTTTCAGGTCCCCAGGAACACTGCTTCTGAGCCTGGCCCCACTCTCACCTCCCTCTGCTTCTCTGGGCCTGCAGGACACTCAGGCTTCTCTCCAACCCTCAGGCTTCTCTCTCTGGGGTAGGGGGTAAGTTAATTGGGCCCTCCACGCCTTGACTCCCCCAGCCTTACTAACCCTCCCATCTCCTCTGCAGGTCTCTCCTCCTAGCCTGGGTCCTGTCCCATTCCTTGTTTTGGCGCCCCAGACACCTGGGGAACCACCACTGCTTCCTGATTGCATCCAGAGCAACTCAGTTCCTTCTCAGGTCCCCAGGAGCACTGCCTCTAGGCCTGGCCCCGCCCTCACCTCCCTCTGCCTCCACTGGTCTGTACAACCCGCCAGCCTCTTTCCTGGATGCCTGAGCTGACCTTTCTTTTCATGGTCCTTTGCATCCAGACGAACCCAGCTCCTCAGTGCAGTCCCGAGGGGCCCTTGGGGCTCCCTTCTGCCCCCCATCTTCATTTGCATCTCTGGGTGGCATGACCAACAGCTGCCCTAGACCAGCATCTTTCCTGGGCCTGGCTCCCAGGCCACTCCAAGCCCCAAATTCCTGAGGCCAAAGTCGTTCCTGGAGGGATCCAGACCTTAGGAGAAAGCCTGAGAGCATCAAATCCTCATCTGACTTGAGCTTCTGTGGGAAATCCTGAGGAAAAAACCAATCTGGCCATTCCAATATAAAATCAAAAGAGAGAACTGGAAGCTTAGAGGAACCAGCCTTTCATGCCAAAAAAGTAAACCACAAAGACACATAAAGTTCACAAAGAGAAGCAGACCTAAATTTGAAGGCTTGAGTCTCACACAAGAATCAAAACTACAAAAGAAATTCACGTGTCAAAATCACAGAGAAAGAATAATAACATGAAAAACCAAAATAACATATCTCCCAATAGTCCTCTAGAGGAGTACAATGAGAAGCCCCTAGAGATAATGCAGGACATGGGACTCAAAAGAAAAATTATAAATATGATAACAGAATTCAGTGAATTTGAAGAACACACAAACAAATCCAAAAACTGAAGGAAGATAGGGATAAACTTCTGAATGAATTCAGAAAAGAGTTAGAAATTTGAAGAATACTCAGGCTGAAATGAAGAAGAAAGTGAAAAACTCAGTAAGCCAATCAGAAACGACAGGAGAAAGCCTCACCAATAGGATGAACGAAATGGAAAACAGAGTATCAAGACTGAAAGATAAAGTGGACGAACTAGACCACTCAGCAAAGATTATGAAAAAATTTAAGAAATCACAGGAATGGAATATGCAGGAATTGTGTGACACCATAAAAAGACCAAACTTACGAATCA
>NW_008357490.1:1868229-1868582 GCF_000622305.1 Nannospalax galili
ATGATCAAAGGAACAATAAATCAAGAAGATATTACAATCATGAACATATATTCACCAAACTCTGGTGGACCCAACTTCATGAAAAGAATACAACAGGACTTTAAGACCCAGACTAATCCCAACTCATTAATAGTAGGAGACTCAAATACACCACTGTCTCCATTAGATAGGTCAACAGAACAGAGTTAATAGAGAGACATCTGATTTAAAGAATACCATATATCAAATGGGCTTAACAGACATCTACCAAGTATTCCACCCAAATACTAAAGGACATACTTTCTACTCAGCACCCCATGGAACTTTCTCCAAAATCGACCATATACTGGGGCACAAAACAAAGCTCAGCAAAT
>NW_008357490.1:1869380-1870162 GCF_000622305.1 Nannospalax galili
CAATACAACATGACAAAACCTCTGGGACACGCTGAAAATGGTCCTTAGAGGGAAGTTTATAGCTCTAAGTGCCTACATCAAAAAATCGGAAAGAACACAAATAAATGACTTAACACTACAACTCAACACACTTGAAAAGTAACAGCAAACAAAACCCAAACCCTGTAGACAAGAAGAAATAACAAAAATCAAGGCAGAAATTAATGAAATTGATCCAAAGAAAACACTACAAAGAATCAACGAATCCAAGAGTTGGTTCTTTGAAAAGACAAACAAGATTGACAGACCGCTAGCCCAGTTAAGAGCACTTGCTGCTCTTGCAGAAGATCGGAATTCAGTTCCCAGAATCTATAATAAGACAGCTCACAACTGTGTGTAACCCAAGCTACAGAGGATATGACACCCTCTTATGGCCTCTGCAGGCACCTGGACTCAATTATACATATCTGCATTTACACACACACACACACACATATGCATAATTTTAATTTTAAATTTTTTTCTATTTATTTTTATTTTATATGTATTAGTGCTTAGCCTGCATGTAAGTGTACAGATGTTGACAATTCCCCCAGAGGCCAGAAGAGGGCATCGAATTCCTTGGAACTGGAGTTCTGCGTGGTTGTTTGCTGCCATGTTGGTACTAGCAACCAAACCTAGAGCCTCTGGAAGAGCAGTGTTCTTAGCTGCTGAGCCATCCTCAAGCCCCCTGGATGTTTTAATGTCTTTGTTAGTTGTCAAATATTCAAACCAATGTGGAAATCCTAGTCTTCCAAGTCATT
>NW_008357490.1:1870328-1871409 GCF_000622305.1 Nannospalax galili
GAATTGGACTGGAGGGAACATACCTCAACATAATTAAAGCCATTATAACAGACCCACAGCCAACGTCATTCTAAATGGAGAAATGCTGGAAGCATTCCCATTGAAATCAGGAACCAGACAAGGCTGTCCACTCTCTCCACTCCCTTTTAACATAGTGCTTGAAACTCTTGCAAGAGCAATAAGACAAGAGTAGGAAATTAAAGGAGTAATAATTGGAAAAGAAGAGATCAAATTATCCCTTTTTGCAGATTATATGATACTATATCTAAGAGATGCCAAAAATTCCACCAGAAAACTCCTAGAAAATATTAACAAGTTCAGCAAAGTGGCACATTACAAAATTAACCTACCAAAATCTGTAGCCTTTCTATATACCAATCATGAGCAATCAGAGAAAGAACACATGGAAACATTCCCCTTCACAATAGGTGCAAAAAAGAAATAAAATATCTGGGAATAAACCTGACCAAAGAAATTAAAGACCTCTACAATGAAAATGATAAATCAATAAAGAGTTTGAAGAAGACATCAGAAGATGGAAGGACCTCCCATGCTCATGGATTGGAAGAATTAATATTGTGAAAATGACCATCGTACCAAAAGTCATTTATAGATTCAATGCAATGCCAATCAAAATTCCCATGACATTTTTCACAGAATTGGAAAAAACCATCCTAAGATTCATATGGAAGCACAAAAGACCTCGGATAGCCGAAACAACCCTGAACACTAAGAGCAATGCCGGGGGGATTACTATACCAGATTTTAAGCTGTATTACAGGGTTATACTCATAAAAACAACATGGTACTGGTGCAAAAATACACTCATAGATCAATGGAACAAAATTGAAGACCCAAATGTGAGTAAATAGGATTTCAGCCACCTGATATTTGACAAAGGGGCCAAGAATATTTACTGGAGGAAAGACAGCATGTTCAGCAAATGGTGCTGGCAAAACTGGATCTCCACCTGTAGAAGAATGAAACTAAACCCCTATCTTTCACCCTGTACAAAAGTCAATTAAATGGATCAAAGACCTCAATGTAAAGCCTGAAACTCTAAAATTCTTAGAAGAAAACA
>NW_008357490.1:1871758-1906655 GCF_000622305.1 Nannospalax galili
AAATGATACCAAATGTTGGAGAGGATGTGGGGAAAGTGGAATGCTCATCCACTTCTGATGGGATGGCAAACTTGTTCAACCCCTATGGAAAGCAGTGTGGAGAACTCTTCAAAAACTACAAATGAACCTACCATTTGACCCAGTTATACCACTTCTTGGTATATACCCAAAGAACTCATCCTATTGCAGAGACAGTTGTAAATCCATGCTTGTTGCTGCTCTTTTCACAATAGCTAAGAGGTGGAAACAACCTACGTGTCCCTCAATTGATGAGTGGATAATGAAAATGTTCGTTTATATGATGGTGTTTTACTCAGCAGTAAAGAAAGATGAAATCATGAAATTTGCAGGTCAATGGATGGAACTAGAAAAAAAGAAATAACACGAAAGAGAAGAACAGTAGGAAACAGGCCTTAATAAGGGAGATGTGGATAAAAATTGGGTTAGTTTAAGGGAGGGGGGAAGCATAAGCTGTGTTCTGATTTCTAGCATTTTCATTAGATATTCTTATAAACACACTTTGATCAGTATAGATTGCTATTAGAAAAGTGGCAAAGGACAGTGTGCTAACCCTTGATAATGATGTCATCAGTCAGTAAAGCAAGATTTGCAGCTTGATATTCTCCTGGGAAAATAACAACTATGTCAGAGTCCAATAACCTACTGAAAAATTATATATACCAGATCAAGAAATATATGTCTAGGTCAGGTTTATCTGAGAACAATTGGTCTTTGCCCAAGATATATCTACATGACACACAGTAATTAAAAGTGCCAGATTGGTGGAACTAACCTTCTTTGATGTTTAGCAGACATACTTTGAGGCCTACACTAATTTGGTCAAAGGGACATAAAGGACTGTTTTTGCTCCTAGCTCTCCTAGGTTGACTAGTTCCAGTGGACTATGAACATCTCTCAAAATGTCCTATAATGGTGGTGGGTCACCTGTCCTCTTAATCAAGGAGGCCGAGGAGACCCCACCAGATGGACTTGAACCAGTGTCCAGCCTACAAAGAGGAGGGTCAACACAGAGGAATCAGTTCCTCCATGCTTCCAAGTGAAGCCAACTATGGTCGAGCAGGACCTTTGGCTTATCTTCACATAGGCGGAACTGGTAAAAGCAAGGAGCCAGGGACTCCTCCCAAGCCCATGTGTCCCCTGAGGAACAGGTCCTCAAACGACCTTAAGAGAAAAAATAAATTGGTTTATCTGGGCTTACTGTATGGCCTTAAACATCCAAAAGGAAATTATAACCAAAGATTAATGGGGAAGACTCCATTGCATAGGTTAAGGCTACATAAGAAGCAACCATGCCAGAGAGGAATATGTTCTTTTGAGTTGTTGGCCAGGGTGACCAATGGGACCTCCAAATAGTAACCCCTCATAGAACTGGGAAAATGAACAGCAGACCCTAATCTTATCTAATGGAGTATTGACAACTGATTGCTGCTAGAAGAGGAACAACTGACCTGCCTAAAACAAAGACCTCTAGATAGGCTGACTAGATTCACCAGAAGGGCAAGTAGTGGGGATTGGCTGGGGTGCCAACAACACAGCAGACAGTAGCAGGGATATCAGAGTATAACGGCTCTATTGGGGGGAGGGAGGCTATGGGAGGGTGCCTTCTGGGAAGTGGGTGTATAGTTGAATAAGATGGTTTGGGATGTTCTGTGTGATGTAGATACATATGAAAATCAACAGATTTTTTTAAATGTATTATATTTGAGGGGGAAGCATGAAAGTTTACATCATGCTAATTAGTAGAGGTGATAAACATTACCATTGAAATCTACCCAATGACTTCATAGACATACAGAGGTGCCAAGGATCCAAGTGCAACCGATTATAAATAGTAATAATCAGATGCATACAGATTAGAGATGCATGCGCCAACATCTCAGGCTTCTCCACTCTCTCCCATTTGGCCTGGCCTATGCCCACCATTATATTCAGCCTTTACATCTCTTTGTGTATTCAGTTTTCCTAATTAGAGTGACACGTCTTGCCTCCTTCTTCTATTGCACCTGTTCATCCTCAGCCGGTGCAGCCTCTGCATTGCTATCGTAGGACATAGTCCCACAACAATGTGGAATCAGGACTGCTACAAATAGTCTTAAGTCACAGCTGGGCCTCCTACTCCAGCTGACAGCACTCTAGTTCACCCTCTTTCACCTCATTTGACAGATTTATCATCCACCATCATACCTCTTCAACTCCCTCCACACTATCAGTAGATGAATTTGCAAATAAACTTATTAATAAAATCTAGTACAAAAAGAAGTATTCAACTCCTTCTTCATAAATCTAAAATAGTAGCTTCTGGCTCACAAATAGAGAATGTTCCAACTAAGCTTGGGTCTTTGTTTCGGTCTAATACCTGTTTTTCAGCCAACTTCCTAATCAATTATCCTTTTCATTGGGATCTTTTGCCTGTCCTTTAATAACCTTACTTTCTACATAGAACGCAGTGATGACTATGTATAAACACTTTCCCCCCACCACACACATACACACACACACACACGAGAGAGAAGGAGAGAGAGAGAGAGAGAGAGAGAGTGTCAATGCTGTTGTAATGAAATGCTTCTTCTAAGTATGTGTTTATTAAATAAAAAATTAACAAAACAAAACCTTGCTGTTCATGTTCAATGGGGTTTTTTGTTAGACAGTATAGGGGATTTTCCGCAACACATGCAACAGATCATAGAAGGCTGTAAATTTAATAATTATAGCATTGTGCAGAATATGCTGGCAGATACTAGAGTACAGCATGCTCTAATCATCCATCTTCTGTTGTGTGGTTGGTTGGTCACAGTCCCCATGAGAGAGGAATTGTGAAGTAGAACCCAGGCTTTTCAGTGTCTCTTTTAGTTGCTTCTCTAGCTGTCACCTTCTCTTTTTGGACTGGGTCGCCCTAGTCGCAGCCTGCCTAGAATTCACTGTGTAGACCAGACTGGCCTGGATATCACAGAGATCTGCCTGCTTCTGCCTCTGCCTCCTGAGGACTGGGATTAAATATAAGTGGCAGCCCTCCTAGTGTTCCTATAGCCTTCTTTATATTCTTATTTTGACCATTGGCTTTTACCTGTGAAAGCTTTCACATATGCTTTTGCTTTCTTTTTCCAAATTTTGTTTTTCTCCAACAAAATAAAACTTAACACTTCTCAAGTCTGCTTTAGCACAACAGCTGAATTTGATCTTATAGATACTGTGGTTATTAGAAGTTAGAAATCTCTCACAGTAAGTCTTGGCAAATTGAATTTAATAAATTTATTTATTTCATTAAAAAACTTAAATTGAGACTGAATAGACTACAGTGGATAAACTTGTACCGAAAGAGATCTGGGTAAAATACTTGAGTGAAGCCGGGTGTGGTGGCGCACGCCTTTAATCCCAGCACTGGGGAGGCAGAGGCAGGTGGATCTCTGTGAGTTCAAGGCCAGCCTGGTCTACATAGTGAGTTCCAGGACAGCTGGGGCTACAGGGAGACCCTGTCTCAAAAATACAAAAAGGAAAAAAACAACTTGACTGGATAGCACTTAACATGTATGGCAGAATACATGAGACCTGGTGAGGAGGGGGCGTGAGGACTTGGATGGGGGAGGAGGTCTTAATTTTATTAAGAACTGTTGTATGAAATGTACAAAAGCTCAACAAATATTTTTAAAAAACAAAAAACTTACATTGGTTCCTTGTGTTCTCTGATAAGTTGTTTGATTGAAAATTTGAGGCATTTGGAAGGCTTTTTTTCCCCATTTAAAGCTGACATTCTTACTACCCATTTTGTTCTTCAGTAATCTATTTTATTTTTTGTTGTTACTTTTTGAGATAAGCTGGTCTAGAGCTCACTCTGTAGGACAGGCTGGCCTGGAACTCACCATGTCATTATTACAAATAATTGAATATGATAAAGGAAAGTTACAAGGAAAGGAGGACAAGAGGAAGGAAGGATGGGAGGGAGGGAGGGAGGGAGGGAGAGCAAGAATAGCTTGCAAGTTTGTATTTCCTAAAGTCAGAGTAAACTGTACTTTTTATCTAATCTGATAAAAATGGATGAATTATATATAAAATTATAATTTATAATGACATTGTGAAAACTACCTAATGAAAAAGTAGAATGATCATACATTTTGGAATGAATGAGCTCCTGTACAAAACCTAGTACCAAAATCCTATAAATAAATTTTTGGAGTTTAGTTGCTGTTCATGAAAGTACTTAAAACTGCCTTAGTCATTTTCATTTATGATAAAGCTAATCTAATTCTCTATCCTGATACTACTTGCCAAGCTTTAGATCACAGCAGCTTAATTTAAGTGTGGGGGGGTTGGGGGGCGGACCTGGCTAATCCTCTTTGGTATTTTGGAGCTATTTTGGGCATCCTTTGTTCTATGTAAGTTCTACTATGTTTATGGGAAGCTGTAGATGTTTGATGTGGGGCCCTCTGGCAGAAGGGATTGGAACTTCAGAGTTTGGGTGCAACTAGGACAAGTTAACCTCCTTTTCGATTTGCCTTTCATTTATAAATTGAAGGATTACGTTTAATTTTAAATGGAGTGTGGGTGCTGTTGGTTTGTTTGGGTTTTAAAAAAAAAATCACCATTTGAAATTTGCTAACCATATCAAAAGTAAGAATGTTGGCTTTTAATTTTCGTATTATTGGTTAGTGTATACTGGTTAGCAAAAGGAGTGTTTAGTTCTCCCTTTTCCTGTGCTTACAGATTGGGGCTCAGAGTCAACCCTCCTTCATAGAAAATATGTCTGGAAGGCCTTATAGTTTCAGGTTCTGCTCACCTTGTGGTTCTAAGTGTGCTGCCAATGGCCAGGGCAAGTTCAACATTCATAGACACACTTTATCAAGACTCCCTCAGCTACCAGTGTCTAATTAAATTCGCCCTGTCCTCGTGCTGGAGGTCCAGGGCTCTACATAGGTAAAATTCCATTCAGAGTGAAGATACCTTAGCCATATGAGAGACATGACTAGTAGAAGACTGCAAGACAGAATGTTGTATGTATTATTTTCTCATGGTTACTTGAAGTCAAAGCATGACTGTTTTATATGAGTTTAGATTCCTATTCTTGAAATTATTTTGCATTCGTGGCCTGGAGTCTATAAAGAACATATTAGTTCATTCTATTTTATAATTAAAAATGGTGCTGCCATGTGTCTGGTGATAGTTACAGTATTATATCTGCTGCAGGTTTAAATACTTACCTCTGTGCTTTGTGCTGTGGATTAGTAGCTTAACATGTGGTCCAATAATAAACAGTTGAATACAAATGCCAAACAAAAAGATGTTTGGGATCCTAAGACTAGAAGACTTTAAAACTGCTCTTTTGTATATTGTGCCGATTACTGTGGTTCTCAAATCAAATTTCTGCTAGCTTCTATGAGCGTTTATGCAAATGAGCTTGTGAAATGTAGAGCAAAAATAGTTCACAGTGAGGTGGTGGTGTTTAAGGATTTGCACCCTTTACATTTACATTTTCATATCATTATGTAAATGGAGACTGTTGGACAAAGCTGCCAGTGTCCTCTTGTAAATTTAATGGAGAGTTGTGAATTTCATAGTTAAGACCTTCACTATTTTCAGTGGTAGTCCTTTAAGAAGTTGGTCCTAAAGGGAGCTTCCTAGACCTCAAATGGCAAAGTTAGTCCCCAGTCTATAACTGACTACTTGTCCCTGCAGTGCATGCCTCTGCCATGATACCATCTGTTGTGAGGTGGTCTGGCTAAGGGAAGCCCCACGGAGCCTGTGCCATACTTGTTGGATTTTCAGACTCCCACATTGTAAACTAATAAGTTACTCAGATTCAAGTATTACATAATTGTAATGGAAGACAAATGAGAACACATACCAGTCAATGGAACTTGTAGCATTTATTTTCTTAAGGACATATCTTAATCACATTCACCTCAGTTATTTTACTGTTGCTTTATTTCATTTCATTTTAGTGTTTTTTGAGATAGTATCTTCCATTTTCTCCCACTGTGTAGCCCAGGCTGTCCTTGAACTTGGAATCTTTTTGCCTCAGCCTCCCAAATGCTAGAATTATAGGTGTAGATACCACACCCAACTCCTAATGGTTGTTTTTTAAATTTTCAGTTGATCTGTAGTTTGGAATAAAGAAGAAAGTGTATCTGGAAAAGTAACTGTTGCTTTTACCTTTCCTATTCATATATATTAAAGATTTGTTTTATGTGTATGCATGTTTTGCCTGCATGTGTGTATGTGCATCTCTGTATGCCTGGTGCCTGAGGAGACAGAGAGGGTGTTGGATTCCCTGGAAGTAGAGTTGCATGTGGTTGTGAGCTGCTGTGTGAGTGCTGGGATCCAAACCCAGATCCTCTACAAGAGCAGCCCTCAAACTCTTATATTTTGAATTTATCTTGCTTTACAAGTATAAATTTTTTTCAAATCCTTATGACTTGAAAGAGGCTAGCTGTCTATGGAACAGTTCTATAATTGGAAAATATGTCACACAAGATCTGATATAGGTGCCTTTCTCTCTGTTTATTTCTATATCATCTTAAAGTCTTAGGAAAGCAATCATTAACTACGGACTGTTGTCAGGACTGGTCTGGCCCAAGCCAAGCCAGGAAGGCCTGCTCTTCCTGGAGACAGGCCTCTCTCATATTCAGCCCTGTGCTGTCTGCATAGTCATAAACTCTGCTGGGATGGCTTCCCCAGTTGTCTTTGCAGCCTGTAACACCTCCATTCAGTCTCTAGTCATGTAGATGAGGAGGAAGTTTTCCTCTGGCTAAGATAAATACTGCAAGTTTCAGTGTGAGATTGTCGGCTATTTGCATGATAATAAGCTCATTATGCTGTTTGTTGAGTTCCACCAAATGCCTAAGTGATTTTTTTCAGTTTTCTTTCAAGGATGTAGTAGTAGTCAGGAACTGTCTGCCTTCTGTACTATGTGGGTACTGCTAATGAATGCTTCTTTAAGTAACCCAAGTACAGATGCATGTCTTACCTTAGAAAGGCATGCAGCATGACTAAGCTGAAGATTGGAATGTATCAAGGGACTCGGTATCTGGAAATCTTTTTATGCTTGGAAACCTTTAGACCTGCTATTACCTATCACTTAAAAATAAATTTGCTGCTGTCTAAGTAGGTGGCCCTTTGTGTCTTGGCTAGTTTTAGTGTGGTATTTCTTTCTTATGTATCAAGGAACAAATTTAAATTACTAGTTACTAAACCAACAGATTTCAGTGTGGATTAGTCTTGTTATGTGGCAGCAGAAATGGTTCTTTCCCTGTTTCCCATGCAGTTTATATAGAATCTGTATCCTTCGCTGAAAAAAAAGAAATAACAATTTTGTTAGCATATTGCTTTGAAAAAAATGCAGAAGAAAATAATGAACTGGGCTTGAGTTGTGATTTCTTCTCCTGAGTGTGGATCCCTGTGGGTTTCCAGACTTGCTAGGCCTTCAGTCCTTTGCCTGGATTTTTTTCATATTTCCAAAGGTTTTGTTAGTGACTTTCAGATGGAACTTCAAGCCTTGGAGTAGTTCCATTTAAAAGTTGTATGATCTGCAACAGTAGCAGCCTGGTTCATTTTTCCTGTACTAGTTTCTCAGAGGTTAACTGAACTGGAAATGATAAGAGACCAGTAGGAAAAGGAAGTGTATGTGCTACAGGGAGGCTTTTTAAATTCTCTTGATTTGTGTTAAAAATACTTTTATCAGGGTGAACATTTACTTAAAATTTTGCCTAAAAGGGGAACAAATCAAATCATTTCCTTTTTAAAAAATATTTTATTATTTTTACTCTGTGTGTATGAATGTATTTCCTGCATGTATGTAAGTGTACCCATGTCATGCAGTACCCATGGAGGTCAAAAGAGAACATCAGATTCCCCTAGAACTGGAGTTAGGGACTGTTATTAGCCACCATGTGGGTGCTGGGAATCAAACCCGGCTTCTCGGCAAGAGCAGCCAGTGCTCTTAACTACCGAGCCACCTCTCCAGCCCAAATTATTTCTTTAAAATGCTTTATACTCATTGTTTAAAACTTTCAAAAAAAGTTTCTCTTTTTACTGATTTTTGTTTTGTTTTGATTGTTTTTTGGTGACTTATAATTTTATATTGCCTGGTTGCAGACCACACTTATGAAAGGCCATTCATTTAGTGGGTTTGCTTTCTCATTAGGAGACAGGCTACAGTTCACAGCTTCAGCATCATCATGGTTGGCTTGTTCTGGGATATGTTTTGATTGCCTTAGCCTAAAAACACAAAAGGGTATTTCACGATTGATAATGGTTTATTCTTGGATTGTATAAATGTCTGTGTGTATGCGTGTTCATGTATGTGCATGTGTGTGATTTGTGTGTATATGTGTGTGTTTATGTGGGTGTGTGTATGTACATATGGAGACCAGTGTGACATCTGTTGCTTTTATCACTCTCCACTTTACTTTTTTCTTAATTTTTAAAAATATTTTTATTTATTATTTTTATTTTATGTGTATGTGTGTATTGCCTGCATGTAGATAAGTGCACCTGTGTCATGTAATGCCTGGAGGTCAGAAGAGGCTGTTGGATCCCTTGGGACTGGAGTTACAGACAGTTGTTAGCTGCCATGTGGGTGCTGGGATTCGAACCCAGGTCCTCTGCAAGAATGTTCTTAACTGCTGAGCCATCTCTCCAGCCCCCTTATTTATTATTTTTATTTTATGTGTATGAGTGTTATGCCTGCATATAGGTAAGTGCACCCGTGTCATGCAGTGCCCGTAGAGGACAGAGGACGCTGTCGGATTCCTTGGGACTAGAGTTATGGGCAGTTGTTAGCTGCCATGTGGGTGCTGGGATGCAAACCCATGCCTTCTGCAAGAGCAGTCAGTGCTCTTAACCACTGAGCCATCTCTCCAGTCCCACCAGTTTGTTTTTTGTAAAATAATTTTATTTATTTATTTTTATTTTATGTGTATGAGTGTTTTGCTTGCATATATAAGTATACCACGTGTGTTCAGTGCCCACAGAGGCCAGAAGAATTCCCCTGGAGCCGGAGTTACCAACAGTTGCGAGCCACCATATGGATGCTGGAACCCAAACCTAGGTCTTCTGCATGAGTAGAAGACCTCTAAGCCATCTCTCCCGCCCCCAACCCCTTCTACCTTGTTTTTTGAGACATGGTCTCACACTGAAACTGAAGTTTACCAGTTCAACTAAGTTGGCTAGCCATCAAACCCTTGGGATCCTCCTGTTTCCTCCCTATTGCTGGATCACAGCTGTGTACCACTATGCCTGACTTTTAGACATGTGTCCTGGGGATCCTTTCTGAGTCTCATGCTTGTGCAGCCATCAGTTTACCAACTGAGCCATTTTGCCAGCTCTCATAGAAATATCTTGAAGTTAAATTTATGCCTTTTATTCCTTTGGAGGTTATATTTTTAAGAAGAAAAGAAAAACTCTGCTGTCCTCTGCTTGCTTGTGACTTACTTGAAGAGTGGTAAATTTCTAATGTGAACAATTTTATTTACACTTTAGATTTTGATGCTGTTTTGTAGATTTCAAAGCAAATCCCACATTGTTTCATTGAATTTTCACAACAGTTTTGAGGTGCCCCAGCCAGGAACAATAATCTTCATATTGTAGATGAAATGTGAATGAAAAGAATTTGCCTGTATTCCTTGGCTAGGTAGTGAAGGAGCTAGGTCAAGCACTCAGATCCTCCACTCTGCTGCAGACGTTGCAGGTCCTCCTTGATAGTAAGGTAGCCACTCTGGCTTCTGATTAGATCTCTTCTCTGTTTTACACAGTAACATGTGGGTAGACATCAGCCATTACAGGGTTAATACATTTACTGACTGCTTACAAAGTGTCACACACTTTGAGGTAATTCTTAATGCCCTCTATAGTGGTGAGTTAGGAACTATTATCATCTCCCTCCTTTGGTAGGTAAAGAAACTAAGAGCTTCCTGAGGCCATGTAGCCTGTAAAGGATGGGCAGTAGTGTGGATCCCAGCAGTCCTGCTCAGAGAACCAGGATCCCTGACTGCTTTCATTCCATTAGCTACCAGTAGTGGCTTGTGCACCTGATTTTCAAACACCAGGTATTCATTGGTGCTTTTAGTAGCATCCACTAACATTTGTCCATGTGGGTGGACAAATATTTGATTTGTCCATGTAAGATTTGACCCAACACCAATCTTTCAGAATAGAAATTTTCTAATGTCATTGGATGTGCAGAATTTAAACCCAAATATGTAGGTTAAGTATCCCTTATCTGAAGGGCTTGGGAGCAGGGAGGTTTGAGATTTTTCTCAGGTTTTGAAATTTTTGCATACATACCATATGAGAGCTTGGGAATAAGTCTTGAGTCTTTACATGAAATTCATGTATGTTTTATCTGCACTTTATACATATAGCCTGAAGGTAACTTATGCAATATTTTGTTTTTGTATGTGTAATGTGTGTGTTTTTACATCAATTTGTGTGTGAGGGGGACATATGTGTGCCTCGGTCTGCATGTGGAGGTCAGAGGACAACCCGAGGTGTTACTCTTTGCCTTCCATCTTGTTTGAGGCAGGATCTCTCAGGCTAGCCAGTCTGTAAGCTTCTGGGGATTTTCCTGTCTCACCTCCTGTCTCCCTGGAGGGGTGAACTGGGACTACAGACATATGAGCTATTGTGTTTGGCTTTTATATGGGTTCTGGGGAGCCAAACTCAGACTACCAGGCTTGTGCGGTGTATAGCCTTTGCAACAATTCAAGAAAAAAAACTAAAAGGAAAATAATTTTGATAAAATAAAATGCATTTCCAGTGTAAGATCTTGGGCCTTGTGACTTGGGAGACTTGATAAATCAGATGTCTGA
The DNA here is from genome assembly GCF_000622305.1 of Nannospalax galili. Lineage (NCBI taxonomy): Eukaryota > Metazoa > Chordata > Mammalia > Rodentia > Spalacidae > Nannospalax > Nannospalax galili. The sequence continues at coordinate 1,882,579 of NW_008357490.1, forward strand.
AAAGAGACCCACAGATTCCAGGCCCTTCTGTAGGGACCCTTGGAACTCAGCTACTGTCACCCTCTTCAGTCCAAAGGGGACTTATACTGTGTGATTCTATCTATCAAGAAGGGCTGCTTGGATGATGCCATTAGCTTGGAACATGCCCAGGTTGGCTGCATTGCCCCTTGGCCTTCTTAGTGACTCCTGTAGGTGGACAGTTGATAGCAGCAGCAGTAGAAAGTTCTCCTGGCCCTAGCACTACCATATTCTCCACGAGTAAGCCAGTGCCTTAGTTATCAGCCACTCTGATTCCTGCAGAAGTCATTAAGGCTGTGTAGAAAAGCAGGTGTCGTTACAGAGCTAAGTTAATAGTACAGTGCCTGACAGGGAAAGCTTTCAGTGCATGTAACTATAATTAACATATGGTTGCTGCTATGTTTTCTGTATTGGGACTTGTAAGCACCAGGACCTTGTTCCTGGTGTTTATGGATGTGCTTCAGAGGTCCAATAATCCTCATGAGATTGTGTGAAAACATTTCACCACATACTCAGTAATATTTTTATGGGAAACTGAGGAACAGGACCCACCACACACAGAAAAGTCACCAAGAGACACACGTAGAGAAATTGGGAAAGTTCATTCGAGGGAGCGAACTTGCGTGGAGTTTCCTTTCCAAAATCTCGAGCCCCTGTGGGAGACAGGCTTGAGCCTGGGGTGAAAGCCTTATTGACAGCCATACAGCAGGCCCGAGACAAGGGTCCTACTGCTGGAGCCACAAGAAATGCCTTGTGACATTTGCTCCATTGGCAGATCGTGAGACTAATGCCTAGAGCTCGCCACTCCCTAATCACCACCCTTGAGATCCCAAATTACAACACTTTGAGAGCTTGGGTCACATGATTCCCAGGAAACCAGGCCCCATAAGGTAACCGGAAACCCATTATGCTAATGAGGTGCCTGATTCCCTATGTCATATGACACAGCCCTGCCAAAGATCTAAGTTGTAACTTCTTGATTAGACCCTTACCCCTATATAAGCTTGTGCCCTTCTACAATAAACCAGATCTGTGTCAACAAACCTGGTCTCCTGTGTCTGAATGCGGCTCCCCTGACACCAGCCCTGGGGTCCGGGACAGGCAGAAGTAGCCACTATTGGAGACAGCGCTGGGTGAGCAGAAGAGCTGCTTCAGTACCAGGTGAGCAGAAGAGCTGCCTCAATGCCCAGCACAGAAGAGCGACCACAGCTTGCAGCCACCACAGAGAGGAACGAAGGGCAGCGCCCTGTGATCACAGATGGCACCTGTACGATCAGAGGCGGCACCCAGGAGGCGGTGCCCATGCAATCGCAGGCGGCACCCCTGCGAGCAGAGGAGCAGCGCCTGGAGACAGCACCCAGCACCAGAAGAGTGGAGGGGTGGCCGCAGCTGGTGGTGGTCCCAAATTTAGTTCCTTCACAGATTTTGTAGGTCTCCCTGTGTTATTCTTTAGCTATTACAACATGGGTGAGTTTACAGCCTACATGATTACCAATGCAGGTGCTTATGTTGCCTAAGACTACTGAGGGAAATTCCTTCTTCAGGTGTTTTTGCAGAGCAGGTATTTAGGGTAGGATTTAGGATATTTTTTTTTTAATATATTTTTTTATCACTGGGTGTGGTGGTATGCTCCTTTAATCCCAACCCTCAGGAAACAGAGGTAAGTGGATCTCTGTGAGATTGAGGCCACCCTGGTTCACATCGTGACTTCCAGGTGGGCTGTGACTAGAGACCCTGTCAAAAAAACAATCAAAAAATTTATTGTTTTTATTTTATGTGTATGAGTGTATTGCCTGCAGGTATGTAAATGAACATGTGTCATACACTGCCTGCAGAGGTCAGGAGAGGGCATCAGATCCCTTGGAATTGGAGTTACAGACACTTGTTAGCCTCCATGTGGGTGGTGGGAACTGAACCCAGGTCCTCTTCACAAACGGCCAGTACTCTTAACCACTGAGCTATCATCTCTCCCATCCCTAGAATATTCTTTTAACAACAGAGTTTGTTGCAAGTAAGGGAGTTGCAAACAGATATTGCTCTAGATAAATATGATATTCTTTTCTCTTGGGAAGGTTATCTTGATAGCGTTCTCTATTTTAGCTTTAATTCCTTTTCCAACACAAATTTTAGTAAGCATTCATAAAACCATTATAAGGTTGGGTCCTATGTCCCACAGTATAAACAAGTCATAAAACAGTATTAGACACACACAAAAAGTGGCATTAAATGCATAGGTATAGCTCTTTTCCCCTTCAATATAGTAAGTATAATAAGTGTTTGCTAGGTCAGATTCAAAGAGGACCGGGGTCAAGGGTGGTGAGCCTCTTGTTTGAAGATGAGGGTTTCTTCCAGTTCCATAGGAGATAACTGAGAAGAAAGGTACTTTTGATAGTATAGGGGGAACGTGTTCTTTAGGGGGCCAGGAATGAATGTTGTCCTGACAAGTAAGCACATCCTGGTGAACTTATTATTTATGTTGTTACCTTGAAGGGATGTGCCAAGGAACAGTTGTAAATTGTAGAAGACAGGCCCTCAGGGAAGGGTGTGCAACTTAGTTTCAGACATCACAGTGACTAAAAATGGACTAAGGCAGACCTTGGTTGCTAATGCTTCAGGTCTAGCAGAGAAACCTCCCTCCCTTTATCTAAATGTTCATTCTCTGACTTATGATCAACCATAGTCCAAAATTACTCAGTGGAAATTTCCAGAAATAAATAAATCATAAGTTTCAAATTGTATATCATTCTGATAGTATAATAGACTCTCTAAGGACCACTCTCCCATCTTTATCATTCTGTATTCGCTTCTCCACTGTAAGTCACTTAGTAACTGCTTCTGCTCATAGATGTACTGTCCTGGTTTTGTAGTGCTTGTCTGGTACTTGGTCTGGTTTTTAGGTAACTCCTGAGAGTCTTGGAATAGATAATGGAGGACTGTAGGACTTCATCTTGGTGCCTCAAGCTATTTAACAGTCTTACAAATGCAGGCTCTGGTACAAATTAAAATAAGGCACAGAAAGAACTAATAAAGCTGAATTCTTAGAAACAACAGACAATAAACTAGACATACACAAAAAGTAACTGCATTCTATACACTAACAGTGAACATCTGGAAACTCAAATTTAAAGTGCAGTATCATTTACAATCTCTCCAAGAAAATGAAGTACTGAGATAGCTGTGTAACAAAGCAGGACCCGTATCCTGCAAACTATGAAGTGCTGATGGAGTAAGAAAGATTCTAAATGAAAGTGCTCATGTGTGGGAAGACTGTATAATAAAGATGTCGGTTCTTCTCAGATTGATCTGTATGCTTATGTCATTTCCTATCAAAATCTTAGCAAGGATTTTTATAGACATAGACAGACTTGCTTTAAAATTTATATAGATGGGCCCAGGCCCTAAAATAGCTGTAGCGCTCTTAACAAAACAACAACAACAACAACAGGAAGGGAGAGAGGGAGGAAAGGGTGAAGCGAGAGGTAATATACTACTCAGTGGGAGTTCTAGCTATAATAATTAGACATAGATACATGAAGCAAAAGAGAGTTTAAAAATCAACTAAAAATGGGTCAGGGCTTTAAATGTAAAGTGTGAAATCATAAAACTTTTAGAAAGAGCATAGTAATTTATTAAGATCCAGAGCTAGGATAGAGTTCTTAGACTTGATGCCCTAAATGTAATATGTAAAAGGAAAGATCTATTGTTAGGACATGATCAGACCTTTAAAAATATGTATGTGTATATAAAAGCCCATGTGAAGAGCAAGAAGAGATGGAGTAGAAGAAAATATTTCCAGACCATATATCTGATAAAGAACTGGTAGCAAGGAGCCTCAAAACTCGGCAGTTCAAAAGAAACAATCCAACTAGAAAATAGGTGAACAGATACATCACCAAAAAGATAAGATAGGCCCATAAACACAAAGGCCAAAAAACACTTGAAGAGATCTTCATTATCATTAGCCATCAGGAAAACATAGAAAACAGAGCCACAAAGAGATACCAGTACACACTTAACCAGAACAAGGGAAAATTCAGTGAGACCACTAAATGTTGGCAAAAATGTGGGGAAGATGTGTTACTCAAACATGCGGTAGGACTGTGTCCCTGTATATCATCTGCTACCCACACCAAGTGCCTCTCATAGCTTAGTTCCCTTTGCAGTTGGGTGGATTGCTGACTTCTAATAGAAGTAATATGTGCAAGAAGAAAGGATCGTGACATTTTCAAATAGGGATTGAGTGGGGAGGAATTCTCAAGAATAAGACATTGTAAGGAAAACAAGCCAGGAGAATTATTGCCAGCAGAAGACCCCCACTAAAGGAAGTACTGCAGTTGTTCGTTAAGCAGAAGGAAAATGACCAAAATAACCCTACACCCCTTAAAAAATATACGACATTGATTTTCCATACCAATCCTGAAGCAGTGAGTCTCACCTCTGGCTACACACGAGAATCACTGGTGGAATGTACAAAAACAACAAACATCCACATCTGTCTTCAGTCCTGTTGGTGTATGGCTTGGGTCCCTAATGACATCAGTGCCTAACCTTGGATGAGAAGCACTAGCATGTGGACTGGAATAATGTGCTAAGGTGGCAGGTGGGCAGCAGAATGAACCGGAAGTGGTGCTGTGGCTGAAACACTAGTGGTCTTGCTCTGTGTGCCTTTCTAGTGGCACCGCACATTCAGTCACTAGGCTGAAAGCCCTCTGGAACTCAGCTCCCTCTTCTGCTTCAGTTAGAACCAAATCTTGTCCACTTGTGCTGTGCAGTATTCTTCATTTCACTGCTTATTTTTCATCCACATTGCCATGGTTGCAGATAATGCACTTCTCATGCCTCAAGTATAATGGTTGATTATCATGTTAGCCTTCAGTGTCTTACCTTCCAGGTTATCTTATAGTGCTTCCAACCCTCCCTGTTGTAAAGCATAGCTCATACCACTGCACTGTTGAGAAACATCATTCTCTGCCATCCATAGGACAGAGCTAAACCTTAATACTGTTGAAGATATAAACCACATTCCCACTAAATACTCTCAGTTTTCATCCATTGTACTTGAAGCAATACCTGCATTCCCCATTACCCAAGAACCTGTGTGATTGGAAGCCCATTTCCTCTCCATCCTCATGCCACTCATTCTTCTATTCACTGTGGCCCACTGGCTACCTTGGGTTTTCTTTCTTGCCTTTGGTCTGAATGAGTATCTGGCCTCCAGTGCTGTTCCTTTCAGAAGCGCTTTGCCCATGTGGTTGGTTGTCTTTCAGGTCTACATCCCACACTCAGTCTTTAGTCACATTCCCTTACTTATCAGAAGTAAATACATTTATTCTCTTTTTCTTTTTCTCTAGTCACAACATCCTGCTCACTTCCTTTATAACCGTCTTGCTCATCTCTCAGTTTGTTGCCTTTCCCCTTCATTGGATTTTATACTTCATGAGGGCAGCAGCCTCATTTATCTTGGTGATCATTACATTTCCAAAGCAGTATATCATATCTATGCAATAATATTCCCTATTTCCCTTGAATATAGGTATGTTATAATAAAGCACAACTCTTGACAGCAGAATGCTATTCTTCCATTGGTTTTAGCAGTGTGGTACTATAAAGCTGTTTCAGGAAATCTGCCCATTGTGATTCTTATATATAATAGTTTGGTGAAGGGAGGTCAGAGAATCTGCTGTGCAATGAAGCTATGTGGAAAGACATCTAGGTACAAACACCGACATTGACACCAGTGTTAGTGTAGAATCTGTGACATGTTCTCCTGTGAGTATTTGGTGGGAGGGATTTTTTTTTAATTAACTTATTAATTTTTTTTTTGAGACAGGGTCTCAAAATAAGTTCCAGCTGACGTGGAACTCACTATGTAGACCAGGCTGGACTTGATCTCACAGAGATCCACCTACCTCTGCTTCCCAAGTGCTGGGATTAAAAGTGTGTGCCACTACATCCAGCTAATTAATTTATTTTTGGATAGTCGTCTTTTATAGCTCACTGGATTGGAGTTTACTCTATAACCCAGGCTTGAACTTAATGGTGATCCTTCCCCTCAGCCTCCCAAGTGCTAGGATAACAGGTATGTGCCAGTATGCCTAACTTTGAGTGATTTTTATAACTACGCATTTTAAAAATAAATTTCTAATTAAATTTTTATTTTTATTATTTTTATTTTATGTGTATGAGTTCTGTATGTGAGTATATGCACATGAGTGCAGGTGCTTGTAGCTGCTATGTGGGTGCTGGGAACCAAACCTGGGTCCTCTGCAAGAGCAGTCAGTGCTCTTAACTGCTGAGCCATCTCTCCAGCCCCAAATTTTATTTATTTTTATTTTATGTATATGAGTGTTATACCTGCATATATGTGTGTGCAATGCCTGCGGAAGTCAAAAGAGGGCATCAGATCCCCTGGAACTGGACTTATGGATGGTTGTTACCTGCCACGTGGGTGCTGGGATTTGAACTTAGGTCTTTTGCAAGAGCAGCAAGTACTTTTATCCAGTGATCCATCTCTCCAGCCTACCTATGAAATTTTTAAGATAATTTCCCTCCTGTCTGTGGCTCTTATAATTAGTAATTTATGAAAACCCTTCAGTCAAAAGTACTTTTGTTTAAAGGGCATTTCAAAGGGATATATTAATGTTTGTATGCCATGCTATACTTTTTTCATACATAATTACATTTAACAGTTCTCCATGAAGAATGTCGTATCCTCACGTTGAAACTCTAAAAAGCAAGGCTCTAAATGTTCAGAAGCATTTAGAAAGCTGACTAAGCTGAGAAAGTAGGACTTGAGTCTTTGAATTTGTATTAATCTGTCTTCTAGATTTCCTATCACTGAGGCATCAAATGTCTCTTGAAACTCTCTCTGTTAGAACTGAGGGTGAACAGATTTGACTCTCCCTCAAATCTGGAAAAAATTGAATGTGATTGCTGCAAGTCAGTAGTCTGAACCATATGGTCTGCACCTCAGGATTTCTCTAGTTGTCTTCCTTACCTCTCCAGTTGTCAGCCCCAAGAAATACTTGAGTCAGCTGGGTAGAACTAAACTACATAGAACTGATCCTGGATTTCAGTCCAAGGTTCGTATCCTGTTCCCCAGATCTCCATTCTTGAATGGAAATTCAGTCTCATTGAAAGTATTACCACATTCAAAACTCACATTCCTCACTTGTACACATAGTTTTACCCCTGATAGATATACATCTTAACTTCTTTCTCTTGGTGCTTTATGGAAAATGTACCTGGAGGAGAAGATGCAGGGGCTCAACAAATGATAATGTCAAGTATGGTGCTCTAGCATGCTGAGTACTTTTTGAACTAATTGGAAAGCTTCAGAAACAGCTTCAGAACCAATGTCTCTCTGACCTTCTCCTGCCCACTGTGTCTCCCTCTCCTTCCTCATTCTCCTCTGAAGTGAGGCATAAAAACTAGTTCCCCTTCCCCAGAGTTGGAGATAGAAACTGGGACTCCTTTTCCCTAAAGGCAGTCATAAAAACAAGAATTATTCCTCTAAACACCCCCCTTGCCATTCTGCTTAGATGACCATAAAGGAATTCTCTGCTCCACTCTTGGCCAGTAGCATGTCATAAGACCCTCATTGCAGAGGGCTCTTGCACCATACTGGAAGAAAGGAGCACTGCATGTCCTACTTTGCCTTCTGTTGCTGTGATATAAAACATGATGATCGAAACCAACTTGGGGAGGAAAGTGTGCTGATCACAGTTTATCCTTGAAGAAACCAAGGCAGGGACTCAGGGCAAGACCTAGAGGCAGGAACTAAAGCACAGACCACAGAGGAATGCTGCTTACTGGCTTACTCTTCTGGCCTGTGCTCAGCCTGCTTTCTTATACCCAAGACCACCTGCCCTAGGGGTAGTACTACCCACAGTGGGCTGGACCTTCCCACATCAATTAGCAATTAAGACAGTGCCTCACAGACATGGCCACAAGCAAGTCGGAGAGAGCAAATGCCTCAGTTGAGGTTCCTTCTTCCCAGGTTTATCAAGTTGACAACTGAAGCTGTCCAGCATGCTGCATCAGAGGGATGGAGAAGACTGCACAGATAGCCCTTGCTGGGCTTCCTTACATCATATTCAAAATAGATTGTACCCTTTTTATTCAATCATGTTTCTTACAGTTCCTTCTGCTTCATTGAATCCGAGCATAAAGCAGACATTCCCCTTGTGTCTTTGGGTCTTCCTTTCTGAAGGCTCCTGTGTCATATAAAATTATGATTAAGTATGTTTCTTATGGTTTTATATTAGCTTTGGCCTTTGTGTTGGGGAAAAATATCATCTGTGTCTGTCTGTGAAGGCAAGGAAAGGGAAGACAGGTTGGAGCTGTGTCCATGTCTAGATGAGAGAGAACAGTGGCTGGGCTCAGGGTGAAAGCAGTGGCACTGGAGAGGTGCACTTAAACTGTGCTCCACAGGGACCACTGGTAGCTTGGTGATGGAGAAAGTGGGCAGGTATTAAAGATGAGTCAAAGAAAAATGCCCAAGATTCTTACTTGAACATATGTGAGGTGATAGAAGCATTTACTTGAATAGCAAAGATGAAGAGAGCTTTGGAGGACATTCGAGTAGCAATTAAATTTGAGATAGTTAACACATATTTGAAGGTGTTGCATGGGTGAAAAGGTAGGGATGGAAGGTGTTGCCTAGCTGGTATGATTTGGATTTATATGTTCTTCAAAGGCTCAAGTGTTAATGATTTTGTTCTCAACTGATGGCACTATTGGGAAATGGTGGGTGGGCCTTGTAGAAGGAAGTTGCATCATTTTAGGTATACCTTTGGAGGAGATACTGAGACCATGGCTCCTCCCTCATGCCTCTCTGTCTTTGCTTCTTGCCTACCTGAAGTGAGCAGCTGCCCCTGCCCCCCCCACCCCCCCCCCTGCCCCCGCCGTATATGCCCATCATAACACACAGGTCAAAAGCAGCAAAACCAAGTAACCATGAACCAAAACTATGAGCCCAAATAACCTTTCTTATTTCCTTGCGTGTGTATACATGCATGTGTGTGTATGCATGTCATGTACATGTGTGGATGTGGATGTAGAGACCAGAGGTTGATGTAGGGTATCTTCCTTAGTCACTTTTCTCCTTATTTTTCAAGACAGGGTCTCTCACTGAATCTGGAGCTCAGCGACTTGGATAGATTGATTGTCTGGGGAGCCTCAGTAACCTATCTTCACCTCCCCAGCACTGGTATTATAGGCACATGCTGCCATAGCCAGCTTTTTACATGGATGCTGGAGACCTGAACTCAAGTCCTCATGCTTATATAGCAAACACTTTGCCAATTGAATTTTCTCCCAGTCCTCCTTCATTCTTTTAAATTACTTATGTCAGGTATTTTGTCACAGAAGCAGAAAGCTAAAGCACTCACTTTGCAGAAAATGGTGGCCTTAGATGAGGCTAGACCTTGCAGGGTTTGAATTCCCACAATACTACAGGAAGGAGATCCAAGTTTTTTTGTCATGGGCTGTTCAGATGTGAGGCAGAGGGCTAAAGGAGAACTGTGGTCCTGACAGGCAATAGTATTAAGACATCAAGACTTGGGGTCAGAGTCTATGACAAAAACTCTTGGCATAAGAGCAGCATCTGAAAACAGAACTAGATGAGATCTTCTCAGGGTCACTGAGCTCTGTTGTCTAAAAGGTGAGTTGATGAGAAAGTAGCGGCAGTAAAACAGAACAGGGGAAATGTGAGGTGCAGTGCACCAGCAGCTAGGACAGGAATGTGTCTATGTGGCAGAAGGCCGGGCAACCCCATGGATGGCCACCTTCAGGCGCTCTGTATATGCCAGTTGTTCCTAGAGACACGTGGCAGCACTCGGGGAGTCGCAGCCCAGATCTTGCCTTGTGTGAGGGATATATTAGCAGATATGGATCCAGCAGTTTGCAGCTAAACTTTTGACTAGAGAATTGTAATGAATTGGGGCCACATTTGAGGAGACTGAATGTCAGGTGGGAAAGCAGGGAAGATGAATGTAGTAACTTTCTGAGGAAGTTATACAAAATGGAGAGCAGAGACATGGACAGAATTAGAGGAAAGATGTATGCCATGAGAATACTTCCCTTTGACGCCTAACAGAAGTAATTCACTAATGGAGGAGATACTGGGGTCCCTGCTGTGAGGGTCCTGGTGAGGGCAGTGGTGATCAGAGTCACATGGACAGCAGTACTTCATGGGGACTAAGGTGTTCTTCCATCAGATTGGAAAAAAAGAGAAAACAGAGTGTGTAGGTGAGCTTGTAAATCGATTGACAGTAAGATGACAGTTAGTTACTATTTTCTCAGCCATATATAAGCAAAGTTTTCCACCTAGAGTTTCAGGGAAGGGGAAGTTACAGCATCATTTTAGGCTCCTCCTTTACCCCCTCTGTCTTTACTTCCTGCTTAATTGAAAGTGAGCAGCTGCCTCCACCCTCTGCAGTACACTCCTACCATAACCACAGGTCAAAAGCAACAGAACCAGGTAACCATGAACTGAAACTATGAGCCAAAATAACCTTTCCTCCTTCTCGCACATGTGTGTGTGTGTGTGTGTGTGTGTGTGTGTGTGTGTATGTGTGTGTGTGTGTGTCTATGTCTGTGTCTGTGTCTGTGTACTGGGAAGGAAGTACTGGGGAAGAGAAGATGTAGAGTGGACTCAGAAGAGTTGGGGTTCATAAGACAAGTGCCACAGTACACAGAAAAGGAGGTGAGCAGGGTGTTTATGAAGAGATGAGTATCTCTGCAGGGTGTTTCTTAAACATATGACCTGTGCAGAATACATTTTCTTAGTAAAGCACACACTTCTAGGTCTGTCTATATGCATTCCTATGAAGGCGTTTTAATTCCATGGTTTCAACTTTTTGTACTGCCATTTCATCCAGGCTTATTTTCTTGAGCCTTTTGATTTTAACTCTTATTTCTACCCCACCCCCACCCCAGAACTAATAAGTGAGCAAGCAAGAGGTTCTGTAAGCAACAGTAAAAACTGCAGACTTTGTTATGATTGGAACTGTGTTTGGAAATTCTGTGAATTGTGTTATGTCAGCATCCTGTTCTCAGCGTTGGCTATGTAAACAGTGGGTATGGGGAGGCTCTATGAATGAGCAGCCTTCCTGCTCACTCACCAAACTAACCACTGCAATTCTCCAGATTTCTGAGTGTTTATTTCATATGAAAGAGGACTCTAAAAATACCAGGCCAGTAAGATTTTTATTGTAGATAATTTTGTTTAAACTGAAATAGGACATACAAATTTTAAAAAGAGGGGAAAATTGAAGGCAAAATTTTGAAGGAAAAGTCACAGAAATCTGTCTGCAATAATTTATTTTGGCTATGCACATAAAACTGCAAGAAGGGATGGGAAAATTTTGTTCTACCTTTTAAGTTAGAGCAGTTGGTATAATTATAGGAACACATCATATCACTCTGGCTCTTTTGTTAGTTTGCTTATAGGCAGGATCTCACATATCCTGGGCTGGTCTTGAACTTGGTTTGTAGCCGAGGATAATCTTGAACTTTTAAAAAGACATTTAAAAAATGTTTATGTGTATCATTGTTCTTTCTGCATGTATATAAATGTACTCATATGTTTGCAGTGCCCTCAGGGACTGGAAGAGGGCATCACATCCCTTGGCACTGGATTTATGGGCAGCTGCCATATGGGTGCTAGGAAGTGAACCCAAGTCTTCTGCAAGAGCAGCCAGTGCTCTTAACCATTGAGCTATCTCTCCAGCTCCGACTATGAACTTCTGATCTTCCATCCTCCACCTCCCTAGAAGTGCTAGGAGTACAGGCATGTGTCTTCCTACCCTGTTTTGTGCAGTGCTGGGGATAAGGTCCAATCCAGGACCTCATGCGTGTTAGGCAAGCATTCTGCCAACTGAACTACATCTCCAGCGCTCATTTTGTAATTTTAGGAATCCAGTAAGATGAAAAAAGCACAAGGATGGATTAGGCCTCAGTCAGGAGACCAGAAAGCCTGTGAGTCATTCTGAGAGATTATTCATTGGGAAGAGGGAAATGTATACAAAAACCCGAGAGAATGAGAGACTTCAGGAGTTATAAGTAGGAAACAAAGAGGTGAACTATAGCAAAAGCAGATTCAGATGCTTATTATTTCAGACTCCATGTAATAACCATGTTAGGCTTATTGATTATAAAGACTTGAAAGCATGGGCAGAGCTGGGTATGGTACTTCACACCTATAATCCCAGCACTTGAGCGGCTGAAGCAGGAGGGCTGCAGGGAGTTCAAGGCCAGCTGGGCTACATAGTAAGTTCCCTGCCATCTTAGGCCACATTACAAGACACTGTCTCTACTAAGAAAAGATACAAGACAAATCAAAGCAAAATAAAACAACAACAAAAGAAAGTTTGGAAGAAATGTTTTGCCTTTCAGTACATAGGGCCTTCTCTCTGCTGGGAGCCCCTGACCTTCTCATAGGTGAGGCTGCTGGGCCTCTGGATCAGCAGTCATGGTCTAGGGTATAGTGTTTGAATGTGGAATTACAAGAGGATGTGGTGTCTAGAGCCAAGAGATATTTATGGAGAAAGCTGTATAAAGACCCTACTTGCTTGTGCCCATCCTGAAGTGGTAACCAGAGTGACAGACACACCCTGCCTTTCTAGCATCTTGGGAAGAATAACCCTAGGGAGAGAAAATGGAGACCAGATTTCTATTTTAGGAAAATGAGAAATGCTTAAGTTTAATATAGGTGATGGTGAAGGATTGACTTACAGGAAAGCAGAATTATGAAGCAGAATGCATAGAAGAATATTTTCTGTCTCCTACTAGACTCTAGACATGTGACTAGTTTCAGCCATTGGATCAGTGGCACTGATCCATGAAGACTAATACACATTTTGTACCTATTGTAAGTCAGATCTTGAGCTGGGTGAACTACATACATGATTTCTTTCAGTCTTCCTGACCTCAATACCTGTTACATTTTCTCAATTTCAAAGAGAAAAAAACTGAAGCTTGGAGACGGTAAGTGATTTCCTCTGCTGAATGCCAGGGATGCTAGGGGAACTTAAGAGTATCTGATTCTGAGTCTTAGAATGTTTCTCTTTGGACAACTTCCTAACTTAGCCTTCAGTCCCTCTGGACATAGTGGTTAAAGACTCTTCAGACCTGGGCTAGAGTTTTGAACTAGAGGAAGGAATGGCTCTAACCAGAATAGCCAAGCTATAGGATGCCTGAAACATCCCTCTCTATTGCCTTCTATAAGCTGTTTCTCCAGCTAGAGCTTGCACTGTTGGTTGGGTTCTAGGATGGTGATCCTTGGACTCATGGCATAGTGCCAGGGATCGGGGAGGTTGTTAGTTGTCCTTCTAGAGAACTCCATTCTGCCCCCACCTCCATCACTGTGATTCCGTGGTCTGGAGTGGGGCCAGGGTGGTTGTCATAGTAATGAACACTTATGTAATTCAGACTGAGGTGTCTGCATATCACACCATTAAAAAAGTCTGACTTAGGTGAATATGTTTCCACATGTGACTCCTCTTGAGCCCCTTCATACATTTCATATTTGCTTATAGTGAACCCAACAATGATTCCCTCATTGTCAGATCAGAGTATGCAAGAATAAGCCTTTGTGGTGATGTGGGGGACATCATGTTAGCAAAGAGGGCAAAGACTAAGGCTAGAGTTGCAGGGGCTCTTTAGCTATCAGGCTATATCCCATCCTCGCCCAGACCGAAGCTTATGCTACAGCAGCCACTGATGTTCAGGGTGTTCTCTGAGCTCCAAACCCTGCTGGCTTCTATGTGCATGGGCCTCACTTAGTGTTGTAACACTGCTATAAAGCAATTTTTCCATCTACATTTTATGGAAGTGCAAACCAGTGAGGGCTGATACTGTTTTTTAAAAATTATTTTAAGATTGATAGCTAGGACTCGGTCCATTGAAAGCTCCATGACTTTTCTGCTCCTTTCTTTTATTTTTTACTTATATAAATAATACATTAATATAGCTAAAAATGTTATCCTTGGATTTCTGTGAGATTGAGGCCAGCCTGGTCTACATAGTGAGTTCCAGGCCAGCTGGGACTACAAGAAAAAAAAAAAAGTTAATCCAGATATATCAGCCTACCCTAACCACGTAGGCTTTGCAAGAAGTGATACCTGATTTCAGTGGTCTACAGATCTTTCCAGCCTTTTTTTTTTCAGTTAAGTTCATTTGTTTACTTTGTTTTCATATAAATGGAAGTGTGTTCTGTGACTTGCCCTTGTCACACAGTTGTAACTCTTACAGTTACTTCTGTACACCCTCCCCACACAAATCGCCTTTATGTTGCTAATATTATCTTCATGCCAGAGGAAAGAATATTCAGGGATGGAGAGATGGCTCAGTGGCTAAGAGCTGGTTTTCCAGAGGACCCAGGTTTGATTTCCATCACCCACATAGCAGCTAACAACCATTCATAACTCCAGTTCCAGGGTATTTGATGCCCTCTTCTGACCTCTGCAGGTCATATATGTAAACAAAACATTCATACACATAAAATATGAATAAACCGATCAAAAAAATAAAATAGTATTCAGTGGTAGGGAGCATCCTATAATATACAATGCCCTGAGTTCTATCCCCAGCACCTCTAGAAAGGAGGGGAGAAGGAGAGGGGAAGGAAAACCTATAATCCAAACTCATTACTTATTTTAAAACATGAATCATAGATACATGTTTAAACAGAGCTTCTCTGTGGCAGCAGTTTTCCTCCCAAGGGAACTTAGCAATGTTTGCAGACATTTTTAGTTGTTATAACCTGGAGCAGGCAAATGGAGGTGGCATTTAGAGGGAAGGAATATATAGGACAGCCCCTGCAACAAAGACTATCAGGTCCCAAATAGCAATTGTGCAGAGAATGGGGCAGTCTGATTGGTTTAAGCTTACCTTAATGGTACTCTGCAGCCCCTCCATGTGTAGTTTCTCAACATTCATCTTTACTTAAATGACCTAAGTTTTCTTTCTTTCTTTTTTTTTTCTGACAGGGTCTCCCTGTAGCTCCAGCTGGCCTGGAACTCACTAGGTAAACCAGGCTGGCCTCAAACTCACAGAGATCTGCCTGTGTCTGCCTCCCAAGTGCTGGGACTAAAGGTGTGTACCACCATGCCCGGCATGACCTAAGTTTTCTAAGGAAAGCCCAGTATACTCTCTCTTCTTCCCTGATTTGAAATTATATTCAAAATATTTTTATCTACCTTAGCTTATGAGAGAAGCACAATTTTCAGTGTCTGCTTCTCAACTTTGAGGTGGGGGAAAGTGTTTCTTGGCGCATGTTTTAAATGGGTTTTCCTTCTTTGAGACTCTGTTACATTTAGGCTTAAGGCGGCTATGGATTCTAGCAATCTGGAAATCATTTAATGATTTAAATACTGGATTGAGATAAAAGGGGCTCTAATTTTAGATTCATTCTATTGACTCTTTTAAGATAGTATTAGAACTTTTTTTGTGTTCCAAGTTGGAAATTGAGCACTTTTTTTTTTTTCACTTCTAGTGGCATTGTTTAGGTGAGTTTATTTAGACTGAAGGAAGTGTAGACTGTCTTCATTCCTAAAAGTAGTCCACTTACATATTACTTCTTTGTAAAGGATTTTAAACATGGCAATTTTCAGAAATAATGTACTGAAAGTAAACTGTATTAGTCACTTTAGTGTCACTATGACCACAGTGCCTTGTAGAAACAATTTAAGGGATAAAGATTTACTTTGGCTAATAGTTTCAGAGGCTTTCAGTTATCATTGGGAGCAAAGGCATGGTGGAACAGCTCGATTCAAGGCATCGGGGATATATGGAGGACCGGGCAATGGAGTAAGACAAGAGCCAGGGTCTGAGCTATAAACTTCATAGCCCCTTGATAGTTACTTACTTCTGCTGGCTAGGCTGCAGCTTCTGAAGGTTCCATAACCTCCTTAAGTAGCATTCCTTGCTGAGGAGCAAGCACTCAGAACATGACATACCTGTGGGATGCATTTCTCAGTCAAATTGTAACCTAAATTATACTTCATAAGTTAGGATTTATATCCTCTTGATTTGGATTATAGGTTATTCTGGTATCAAATATGCTAGCTATATATTAAAATCTCTTTTAGTTCTTAATTCAGAAATAACAAAGAAGTGTATTTAAAAATTTTAATAATGTGCTTCTAAATAACTTTGCAAGCAGTTTGAATATTGCTTCTCTTCTGGTTTTATTATAACAGTAGCTGTGTTTCATTTCATAATTTGGAAAGAAATTGTTCCTTATAAGTTTAGATATTTGGGAAGAGTGATGAATTTCCTTCCTTAGAAATTTCAGTATCCTGATGCTGTGAATGGATATGGATAGGGTAATTAGCAGTGGGCAATATCTGGTTTGGGGTACACTTTCTGTGACTGTATTGTGTATGTGCATGCAGAAGAAACAGTTTATGTAGCCTACCTGTTTGTGAACTTTATAGAAACTGAGTCACACTGCCTGTCTCTTCATATAATTTTCATCTCTCCCACAGTGTGCTGTGCTTGGCGTCTTGGTTTTTTTTTTTTGTACAATTTTAGAAAAGCTTATGAAGTTCCACTGAAAACCTTATTTGGGATTGTCATTGGTAATTGCAGAGTCTGTATGCCAGACAATGGACATCTTAATGACACTAAATTCTTCTTGTCAAAAACTTACATATGTCTCCATTTATGGAGACCTCTGACATGTACTTTTAAAGTTTTAAAGTTTTTTTAAAAAATATTTTATTTATTATTTTGTTTTATGTGTATGAGTGTACTACCTGCATGTATGTAAGTGCACCCATGTCATGTGATGCCCACAGGGGTTAGAAAAGGGTGCTGTATCCCCTGGAACTGGAATTACAGACAGTTGTTAGCTTCCATGTGGGTGCTGGGAATCAAACCTGGGTCCTCTGGAAGAGCAGCCAGTGCTCTTAACTGCTGAGCCATCTTTCCAACCCGAAGCTTTAAAGTTTTGTGGTACTTAACTTCTTGCTGATTTGTCAGGTAGTGTGGTATGGGGCATGCTGGGCCATTGTAGGCTAGACACGGCACCATTTCTGTTTTCCCCTTCTTTGGAATAAATTTAGACATTAGTCTGATTTTTTAATTGTCTCTGTAAAGAGGGGGAGCAGGTAATGTAAGATGATGTTATTAAGAACTGAAGCCAATTTTCAGCATGACATACCTAGTGTAGAAAACTATAAATCACTTGCAGGTGATTTAATTAATTTGTGAATTTCATTGTTAACTAAATAAATGAACAATCCAGTATAATAGTATAAATGTTTGACTAGATATTTATGTAAAAGCTATGGGCACATGAAAGAGGAAGTGACTAATTCAGCACTTGGGCATGGGCATTTTATGTGGTGAAAGAACAGCCAAGCATTCAGAATGGCAGCGTTTCTGGGACCATTCTGGAATAACAGATCAGATACTTCGGAAAAGCTGCAGAAAAGGGAAGATTAAACACATTGTAATATACCTGAGGGACAAAGTTTGGAGGGGCAAAATAATGAAATTGTATGAAACTATGAAAATCAAATTTATAGGAAAAAAATTTTTCAAAATGTGAAGACGTGCTGAGATGAGTTGGAATTTTCCACAGTGATGATGCTTGCTATTGTTCCCTCTGGGCATCCTAAGACTCTGGAAACCTATGTCCATACCATAGGCATCATGTTATTTATAGGATGGTATCCACACCAGCATTCAAGCCTCTGGCTTATGTTACCAGGTTGAGTCAGACTCTTTGAAGTAAAAGTACATAGCAGTGCCGTGGTTTTCAGTTCTGTGGGATTTTATGACCTGAAACTTAGGAAAGCAAATTGTGACAAACAGAATTTATCATGTTCTCCTATAAGGAGGTCACAGTTATAAAAGAGCAGCCCTTGATTCAGCAAGTGTTTACTGAGTGAGCAGTCTGGAATGCCAAGGGCCAGCTTGCCCTAGGGAATGTGAAAGGTGGTAAGACAGTCCTTTTTCCTGAGCCCATGGTACCAAGTGGAGTGGGAAAGTATGCTTAGAACAGCACTGCAAGCTCCTTGAAAGAAGTGAAAATAGAACACTGTGGAGACTTCAGGGGAACTAGATCTTAACCAGTTGAAATCAGAACAGGAATCTCGGAGAAAGATAGGTTGAGAATGATAGGTTTAATTTTTTTCTTTTTTTTTTTTAAAAAAAGATGTATTTATTTTTAATTATGTGTATACATGTGTGTCCCTATGTGCGTATGTGCATATGTATGCAGGCACCTGAGGAGGCCAGAGGCATCGGAGGCCCTGGATCTGGAGATACAGGGTTGTGAGCCACCTCAGTGGGTGCTGGGAACAGAGCTTGGGTCCTCTGCAAGAGCAGTACATGCTCTTAACCACTGAGCCATCTCTCCAGCCCCAAAATAGGTGCAATTTTGGCAACTAGAAATAGGCAAGAGTTGTTAGGTTTCTTAAAAGGAAAAAAAAAAATGCTAGGACCCAGTGAATTTGTCACCCAGTAGGGAGTCTGCCTTTACCAAATCTCAGAGATGTAGAGAAAGTTAATTTTAACGTAGTGGGTTGGGAGTGGGGCGCTGTGCGTAGAACCCTGTAAGAGCCCCAAGCCATAGTGAGAGGAGCATCTCCCCTTGGCTGCATGCCACCTTCTTTCTCTGCTCCCTCCATAGTCCCGTTTTCCTTTTGCTGGCCAGGCCTATGTCACTCATGTACGCTCCCTGCTTCCCCAGCTGTCAGTCAACTCCTCAGATGCCATCACTCTGGGAGCACTCTGAAAACTGGGTTGGAGCTATTCGTTCCTTTAATTCCTACAATAATAGTCTTACCCCTATCATAACAATTACAGATTCCTCCTCCATTGTCCATTGCCAGTTTCAGTAGAGTGGCTTGAATACACACCACACTCAATGTTTGCTGAATGAATGAATAAGGGATCTTAGTTTCAAACAGCTTTAAAACAAATCATTATATATAAACAAACACACAATAGAGAGTACATGGGTGGAAATTCTAAAAGACTAATGATCAGGTGAAGAAATTATTTGGAAGTGCATAAAATATGCATTCTGTTTAGGTTTAAGGATATTGACCATAGTTTAGCTATCCTAGTCCTTTGCCTGAGTAAATCTGGCAGCTCTTCTTCTACCCCTTGACCTCAGCCAAACTACAACCTGCTTACTCCAGCTCTCTTAACCTGCCTGAAACAATGTGCTGTCTGTCCCAGCAGCATATCTAGTGAGGCAAGGTCAAACAAGAACACTTGTGGCCTGGTCCTTGGAAGGCTAGGTAGCATCTGCAGCAGTGCCTGGTGGAAAATGGAGACGTACACTTGACCTCCATTTTCTGCACCAAGAAAGACAAAGTCATCTGTTCATTTTATTTCAAAATTGGAGCCTGTCGTCATGGAGACAGATGTTCTTAATTGCACAATATACTAACCTTTAGACCCCAGACCACCTGAAAACAAGGGCGTGTTTCACCTGATTTAGTTAGTTAAAACATCTATGAAAGTTCACCTTCATAGAGTAAGCATTTTCAGTGGCTTTTTCAAGCATTATCAGAGTTCTTTCATTCTTAAAATTCCTACATGAATCAACATTGGGTTTAGAACTCATTGTGTATATAGACCAGCGAGATGGTTCAACAAGTAAAGGTTGCCACCTAAAGACCTGAGTTTGATCCTACATGGTAGAGGGAGACAGTGGACTCCCAATTGTCTTTTGACCACACACACACACACACACACACACACCACATGAATGTAAAAAAAAATTTTTTTAAATAATTTTATGTGTAACCACATTAGTTTCTGTACTTCCCACCTGAGTTGGCTGATGTATTGATACTTTGTTTTTAATGTCAGTACATGTTCATTATACTCCCCATTCTTTTTGTAGATGCTGATTCACGTTCTTGTTCCTCATTAATGAACAAGGGGGTTTGAAGTAGAGGATCTCCAAAACTGATTTGTTGGGTTTTTAAAAACAGTCCATTCTTCAATGAGTGTAGGTAGGAATAGCCAATGCCTGATCTTTAGTGGTATTATGTTTAAAACATGTGTCACTAGGTGGCAGTAAAAAAGGATACTGTTAGCTATAAGAATTGTACAGTGGTTTTTATTTTATTGTTTACAGCACTGAGAATTGACTGATACTCTAGTCTGTTCTCTGCCACAAAGCAACACCTCCAGCTCAGCTTAGTTAATTTTGAAGTTAACTTTAAATAAGAGATTTCCTGACTAAAGTTTGGAATTTGGGGTTTGAAAGCCAGGCAATTGCAGGCAGGACTCAATACATCAACTTTATGACTTCTCCTTGTTTGATTCAGGGCTAAAATGCTGTGCTCCTCCATAGCCGTTAGTATCTATAGAAAAAACAGGTATAAGACAAAGCATGCAATTCTGTTTTACAAAGTGTTTTTATGACTACAGTTATAAGACTGGTGAGATGGCTCAGAGGATAAATGGATTTGCCTTGCAAGCCTGATGGCCTGAGGTCAATCCCTAGATCTCACAATGGCAGGAGAGAACTGACTCCTAGTGCCTTCATGATTCCTGACAGGTAAGCTTAGTCAGGTGTGGAACTCCCCACCCACCAACCTGTTAGTACAAGAAATTCCCTTTGTCCTTCAACTGAAAGGTCTGTCTTTCCCTTCATGGTGTCTGTCTCTCTCCCCCACTGTCCATGTCACTCCTCTCTCCTAGTGAAGCTAGGACCAAAGGCTTCCCTCCCTTCCACAGAGATGGGGTTGGGCCTCTTGACTTTGGGAACATATTTAGATTTCATACTAGAGTGACTGGGAGCATTAAGGGTCTGTGTCCTTACCTATAAGGGAGATTTAGTAAGAATATTTATCCATAGGCAGTGAGTATTGAGTCCAGATTTGTGAAGCACTCACAACAGCACATAGGAGGTTCTTGCAGAGTTTGTTGAATGTGAAAGTTTGGAAGTGAAAATCAGAGGGCTTCAAATACTGCCCTCTGTCCTCCTGGCATCAAAGTACTAAACCAGGTTTTTCCTGACTCTGAGTGCCTACCCAAACCAAGCCTGCTTGGCTTGCCTCCCCTGCTTAGGTCAGACTGGGACACCTCTACATGGCTTTGACTATGGCCTGCTTTTCCTGCCTAGAGCACTTAGGTGGCACCCAAGTGGGGAACCGGGCTCCATGTTCTCCCGCTTGGTTGCTGAAGGGCCTCAGTGCCTCTGTGTGGTGTAAGTGCAGCTCCAAGGGGAGGAAGATGCCCTCAGTAAGGTTATCCAAGTGTAACCTGGAGTTCTGTGTTCGGGACCCCAAAACAGGTGTTAGCCCATAGTTACAGAGTACTGTGACTTACACTGAAGAATATACCAGATAACAGTACAGTTTCCTGCCTTGAGAGGGAGGGCTGTGGTTGGGAAAGGGAGGCTTCCTCTGTATTTCTAATGTGTTACTGAGTTCCATGGGTGAAATTTGCCATATTATCTTAAATATTTCTGAATATGTGAAATATTTTTATGATGAAATGGAAGCAAGCACCCCTAATGGATGACCAATAAAGACCCCAAGCACCATTGGTACATGTACTGTGGGGTTTTTTTGTATCTAGCCTGTGGAACTATCTTTGTCTGAGGTACCCTTACCTTCTATCCTACATAAGGCTGTCAGCTCCATGTATTTGTGTATAAGTTTACCTGCATATATGCAATTAATGTCATCTCATAAAATCCAAGTCAAGAATGCAGTATAGGGGGCTGGAGAGATGGCTCAGCAGTTAAGAGCACTGGTTGCTCTTGCAGAGGACCCAGATTCAATTCCCAGCATCCATATGGTGGCTAACAACTGCCTATAACTCCAGTTCCAGGGGAATCCAAGGCCTTCTTCTGACCTCCACGGGCATTTCATGATATGGGTACACTTACACACATGTAGGCAATACAATTGTAAAATAAAAGTAATAAAATATTTAGGGGCTAGAGAGATGACTCAGTCGTTAAGAGCACTGATTGTTCTTGCAGAGGACCTGGGTTCTGTTTCCAGCACCCACATGGAGGCTGACAACCATCTGCAACTCCAATTCCAGGGAATCCAATGCCCTCTTCTGACCTACATGGGCACTGCACGCACTGGTTCACTTACATATATGCAGGCAATACATTCATAAATGTAAAATTAAAAAAGGAATGCAACATAGGTCTTTAAAAAAGAAGTTAAATTAGCCAGATGGTAGGTATGTGTTTGGGCTTAGGAATTCAAGACCAGCCTGGGCAGCTCACAGGGTGCCATCTCAACAAAAACACAAAAGGAAGAAAAAATGTTAAATGACAGTTTCATTGTGAATATCTAAAACCTCCACTGAACTGTACACTAAATAGGGATGAATTTTAGAGCCTGTGAATTATATCTCAGTAAAGCTTTAAAAAATCAAATACTCTTCTGCAGCAAATTTTGAATTTGCAGAATTTGCATCACAGTTCCAGGGAAGCTGGCAGGTCAGAACCCTGACTGTAGCCTGAGTCCTAGGTTTAGATTTCTTCTGCTTTGGAAGGCAGTGAGAATGTTGAGAGAGGGTCTGCAATCCTGTGAAATAACCTTTGTGGTGGGCTAGCTGGGGAAGTGAACAACCATGGCATCCAGAGTCCCTGTCAGCTATGAATACTGAGGCCCACTTTCTAATGTGAGTTCAGAAAATCAATAGGTAGAAGAGGAGAATCAGGAGCTGGTACAGATCTACCTAAACAACCAGAATAATTGCTTCAGGGAAAAAGTACTAATGGTAAGAAAATGGAAAGAAAGCCAGATAGCATCTCCACTGAGCACTGAGAGATGGGGCATTTATGTAGAACAGCAAGAGGCCAGGTTATCAGGAAAAGGGGAAATAGGAGCAAGAAGGATGTGCAGACATTACAACTGTTTCCTAAATAAAAGTATAAAACCAAAAGGAAAGTAATGTAATTTCTTCCTTATGCCTTACCCTCATGGCCCTATTTTCTATAAAGGAAGTATATTCATTTTTAGAATCACTATTTTCCAATAAAGGCTATTAAAAGACTTAAAAAGTAAGAAGTCAAATATTTACACATAAAGCTTTCGAAAAAGTTGTTTTTTCTGATTATAAAGTAATACACATATATAGAAGAAAAACAACACACTCAAGTGGAAAGATGGAAATATGTATGTGTGTTATGTGTGGTGTATTTATATGTATGTAGTATGTGGTATGTGTGTGGTGTGTGTATAGTGTGTATATGAGTGTGATATGTTTGTGGTGTGTGTCTGTGGTGTTGTGTTGTATGTATGTTTCTGTGTGGTGGGGGGGTATATGTGAGTGGTGTGTGTGTGTGTGTGGTAGGTGGTGTGTATATGGTATCTGTATGTATATGTGGGGTGTGTGTGTGTGTGCGTGTGTAGTACCTGTATGTATGTTTGATATGTGCGTGGTGTAGTATGTATGTTATATGTATGTGTGTGGTATTTGTGTGCGTGTAATGTATATATGGTGTATCTGTATGTGTGATATGTATCTGGTATATGTATGTGTATGGTTTTGTGTGTGTGTGTGTGTGTATGTGTGTATGTGTGTGTGTTTAAAGTACACTACTCTAGAGACTGTTAACATTTTGTGGTATCTTGGTATTTAGTGAGGCACCGTAGAAGGATATTTCAAATTAATTAAACCTACTCTAGACATTGTTTGTGATGACAACACTTAAATGAGCATTTTGAGCATGATCCCTGTCATAGTATACTTTCTGTTGCTGTACCAAGGCAGAAGCTTGAGTCAGAAACCATGGCTTGCTTTCAGGCTCATGTTCAGTTGAAAAAACCTAGGCGCCAGGAGGCCACCTGATAGGAATGCCTGACAAGAGGTCAAGCATTGAGAAACTAGCTTATCAGAAAAACAGGACGTAGTGGTCAAGCCATCTGGCAATCCCCGGGGCTCGATACCAGGAAATCAGGAGAAAAACCTCTGTGTCCCTGAGGTCACCTCCCATTTAGCAACCCCACTTCCCCTTAGCCCCGACCCTTACCCCATATTTCTGTGTGCTTTTGAAATTACTCTGTGTGTTTTTGAATTAACCATTAACCGCGCTTCTGCTTTTGTAC
>NW_008357490.1:1908327-1917171 GCF_000622305.1 Nannospalax galili
GGCAAGGTCTTAGAGACCTTTTAAGAGAGGCAGAGAAAATTTATAATAAAAGAGAAACTCAAAAAAAAAAAGAGAGAGAGAGGCGGAAGATAGGGAGAGTGCGAGAGACAAGAGGCAAAATAAGGAATTAAGCAGAATCCTGGCCACAGTAGTAAGAAAGAAAGACGAGGGCAGAGTAGAGAGGAAGGGAGATTGAGGGCGTGTCCAACTAGGGTCAGACCAGTGTGCCTACCGCAAGGAAAAAGGACACTGGGCAAAGGACTGTACCAAGAGAAAGAAGAAACAAAGGAAAGACAGAGCTGAAATCCTTAACCTTGATTAGGAAGGTCGGGGCCAGGAACCCCCACCCCGCCCAGGGATGGGAGGATGAGGATCAGAGACCGACAGCACGTTCCCCGACGTTGCACAGCACGCCCCCGGCCTGACCTTCGTCTCCACCCCTCCGCTCTGTCCCCTGTCCAGAGTCATCATGGCCTTCTGCCCTCAGTTGGCGCTTTTACTTTGGAAAAACTACATTTATCGCAGGAGACAGCCGATCCAGCTACTCGAGGAACTGCTGTGGCCCCTGTTCCTGTTCTTCATCCTGGTGGCCATTCATCACTCGCACCCCCCAGTAGAGCACCACGACAAGCCACTGCCATCTGCAGGCACGGTGCCCTGGCTCCAAGGACTGATCTGACTTTGCACAGGAGCTGCTGACCCTGCCCAGCCTGATGGAGCTCCGAGGTCTGCTGCGGAGGCCCAAAGGGATAGCTGGGCCCCTAGAGCTGATGTCAGAAGCCCCGTGCAGTGACAAGGGGCCTAGCAGCCCAGGTGGCCTCTCCCTCAATTGGTATGACGCCAGCCAACTAAGCGACTTCCTGGAGCCTGAGCTGGTGCCTACCCTGCCTGATAGCAGCCTCAGCCCTGCCTGCTCTGAGTTAATGGGAGCACTGGATGACCACCCACTATCACACCAAACTGGAGGAGCCGGAGCATTGACTAGAAGACATCTTTCCTCGATTCGGGATGCCTCAGGTAATAGGGTCAGATAACGGACCGGCCTTCGTCTCCCAGGTAAGTCAGAAAGTGGCCAGGTTGTTGGGAATTGATTGGAAATTACATTGTGCTTACAGACCCCAGAGGTCAGGCCAGGTAGAAAGAATGAATAGGACAATTAAAGAGGCTCTAACTAAATTTTCGCTAGCAACTGGCACTAAAGACTGGGTGACTCTACTGCCCTTGGCATTATACCGGGCCAGGAACACTCCTGGGCCCAGTGGGTTAACTCCGTTTGAAATCCTGTATGGGACCCCTCCCCCTGCAGTTTCCTTCTTAGACCCGGATATCTCTAACTTTGTTGATTCACCTTCCCTCTTTGCTCACCTGAAGGCACTCCAGCTGGCTCACCAGGAAATCTGGAAGCCCCTAGCTGCAGCCTATCAGGATGCTATTGACACTCCTATTGCACCCCACCCCTTCCAGCCCGGGGACGCTGTCTGGGTCCGGAGGCATCAGACTCGGAGCCTAGAACCACGCTGGAAAGGACCATACACCGTCCTCCTCACCACACCTACAGCTCTTAAGGTCCACGCCTCCCACGTTAAGGCAGCCAATCCAGCTCACCAAGAACTCTCAAGAGAAGGTTCCTAAAGCAAGGAGGGTTATGTGCAGCCCTGAGGGAAGAATGCTGTTTCTATACAGACCAAACAGGAGTGGTAACTCAGACTCTAGATAAACTAAAAGAAAGACTAGAAGAAAGAAAACGTAACTTTGAATCTAAAAAAGGTTGGTTTGAGGGGCTATACGATCAGTCACCCTGGTTTACCACATTAGTGTCTTCCTTAGCAGGCCCTCTAGTCCTTTTGTTTTTAATCTTAACCCTGGGGCCCTGCATACTTAATCGGCTGGTCCAATTCGTAAAGGATCGGCTGTCTGTAGTTCAGGCACTAGTCCTCACCAGCCAGTACCAGGCATTGAGGACTCAGGATCCAGATATGTTATGATGAGTGAAAGATTCCACTCATATGTCCAAGAAAAAGGGAGGAATGAAAAAAAACCTAGGCGCCATGAGCCCACCTGATAGGAATGCCTGACAAGAAGTCAAGCATTGAGAAACTAGCTTATCAGAAAAACAGGACGTAGTGGTCAAGCCATCTGCATCTGGCAATCCCCGGGGCTCGATACCAGGAAATCAGGAGAAAAACCTCTGTGTCCCTGAGGTCACCTCCCATTTAGCAATCCCACTTCCCCTTAGCCCCGACCCTTACCCCATATTTCTGTGTGCTTTTGAAATTACTCTGTGTGTTTTTGAATTAACCAATAACCGCGCTTCTGCTTCTGTACCCTGCTTCTGCTCTATAAAAGTGCCAAACCCCAGCCTGTAGGCGCGCAAGTCCTCCGAGGAGACTTTGTGCCCACAGGTACCTGTGTATCAAATAAACCTCATGCTGTTGCAACCCAAAGGCTGACTTGTCCTCAGTGGTCTCACTCTTACACAGCTACCTTTCTTATACAGCCCAGGCCCACCTGCCTAGGGATGGTACTGTCCACAGTGGTCTGGGCCCTCTCACATCAATTAGCAATTGAGAAAATGCCCCAGTCTAGTCTGATAGATACAATTCTTCAATTGAGGTTCCCTTTCCTTAGGTGTGTCAAGTTGACAACCAAGATTAGCTATCATACTCCCCAGTGCTGGATTTGGATTTCTTTTCTTCAGTGTATGCTAGGTGTGTTCGAAAATCATCAAAGAATGTGAATGCTTTTAAGGTATTAACAGAGTGGCAGGGTCTCTGTTAGTTTTTAAGATGTCTTATTCAGGTGGCACACTCCTGGGTAGACAGTCCTGGGACTCTTGGCTTGAGTGGGCTGTGGCACACACTCTGGGTGCCTTGATGCTGGGCATTCATGTTCCTCCAGTAGCTCAGACAGAGTGCTGCTTCATGGAGCCCCAACAGCTTTCAGTGCTGTGTCTCTCAAAGGTTTTCATTCATTGGTGGAAATGGCTCAGTTGTGCTCGTTCTCATGAGGATGATGATTTAGCATGTGTTTCTTGGGCATTTGTAGTTCCTTATGAATTGCCCAAATTTATGTTTCATGTTATTAGTACTTTTCATTTGATGTTTCATACATTAATTTGGCTACAAGTGATCAAAACCATTATTATTAGTCTTCCTAATTTGTGCTCACATTGTTCTCTGAAAGAGGCAAAGTTTTATTCAGCATTTTTGCCACATGCCTTTAATCCCACTACTTGGGAGGCAGAGGCAGAGGCAGAGGCAGCCAGATCTCTGTAAGTTCCAGGCCAGCAAGGGCTGCACAGTGAGACCCTGTAGGACAGCTAGGGCTACAGGGTGACCCTGTCTCAAAAAGACCAAAAAAAGAAAAAAAGAAGAAACCAGTGTTTTTATCTTACACTTTTTCATCTTGATTTTCAGTTAACAAAGTTTTTCTTCATTTGATACTTGAAAAGCACTTATGTTTTCTTCTTTAATATTTTATTTCATTTTTACATTGATTTCTTGGTTAAACTTGAGTATATTTGGTGAATAGTATGAGTTAATAATTTAGGGTTTTTTTCTAATAGCCAATTTCCAGGCCTCATTTTTATATAATCTTTTCTTTCCTTACTGATGTGTGGCAGTTTTTTTACCCTGTTTAAGTTCTCGTATCTATTCTGATAAAGAGAGTTTGCGGAGGCTGGCATTGTCACTCACTGGTAAAGTGTTTGCCTACCATGTACAAGAACCTTGCTTGAAACTCAGATACTACAAAAAGTATTTTGCTGAGTTTAGAAATGATAATGATGGCATTCTTTGTATGGTTTAGGCACTGTTCATTTATCTTAATAACATGATTTTTGTTTCACTGATAAAATTTATTTAAACTTGCTTTTAATGCTACTGATTTCAATGCTAGCATTTCTTCTTTATGCCTTGCATTAAAGTGAACTGGGTCCTTGAACACAGTGGGATTACTGGTTTCATGGGGACTGTCCTACTCACAAATGACTCAGATCCCAAATGGTAACCATCACACGCCCGCCATTCCCTTGGAAGAAGTGACTTTTCCTCTTTCTGTTTGTTTTTAGGGTTTGTTGTCTCATATGCTTTCAGCATTCAGATATGATGTGAAGGAAGTTGGTCTTTTTACTGAAATTCTTGGATATGAGCCTGTTGATTACTATCCCAGTTTGCTTAAAAATGTGAGTATATTAATTTATTAGTATTGAAATGTTCATTGCTAAAGGTTCTATTAATAAAAAGGACAAATGGAATCACTCCTCCAGTGGAATTATTGAACTCTTGTTTCTCTCTCCTTGCCTTGTCCAGGCTTATGGCCATGTAAGGAAGAATTATGACATAGTAGGTTCTAGAAAAGAAGAAAACCTGGAAAGGTTTTAGTGAATCTACCAGTCAGCCTCTCATAACACATCCCACTTATTCATTCAAAGATTTCTAAGGGAAGAGCACCCTTGCTTAGTATAAACACAGCCTGGACTGTTGAACAGATCTTGTATTTAAAATAGCCTCACTGGAATTTTATGCTGAAGCAAAGCAGAAAATTAGCTAAAGGGATCAGCAAGATGACTCAGTGAGTCAAAGCACTTGCTGTAAAAGCCTGGGAACCTGAGTTTGATTCCCAGAACCCATGTAAAGGTAGAAGGAAAGAACCAGCTCCTCAAAATTGTCCTCTGACAACTGTGGCAGCCCCCCCCCCCACCATGCATATATATATAGACACACATACTAATACTTTTTTTAAGAAAAAGAAAAAAAGTTGACTAAGGAACTTTGTGAGTAGTATTATGTATTTACATGTTGGTATTTAGACTGTTTTTCTTTTGCTTTTAATTTTAGTCAAATTCAAGACATTTTCATTCATATATAGTCTTGATACAACAACTCTTCTACATGAGACCTTTAATGATTATTAGCCATTTTGGTGTTTTGGAAGCTATATCCATGAAAATCATTTAAAAAATATTTTTGAAATAAAGAACTGAAAAAAAGAAATAAATGCACTTTAACATGTTTTAATTTTTTTAAGGTGTTTGGTTTTAATTCTTAGGAGGTTAATGAGCTGTCTGCTATTCATTGTTTAAGTAGGCATGAAGAATAATAAACATTAGCTGTAAAAATCCCCCTAATTAGCAAGTGTGACTTTGCGCTGCCTTCTTTTCATTCCAGCAAAATGAAACATAAAAAGAGAAATGGGGGAGGGAATTGAACGGAAATATCACTCACAGCAAGAAAAATAGAACTGATGTAATCCTGTTTGCAGTATGAGTTAACCTGCAACTGATTTTGTTTTACAGATGGTTTTGTCATTAGTGTCTGAACTCAGAGAGAGTCATCTTAATGGATTTAACACTCAAAGTCGGTAGGTGTTAAAGGAAACATCCCCCTTCTCAAGTTTCAAAATGTATCAGTCAGTCATGAGAGAGAGTTCTCTAACTCAGGAAGTACGTGTTTCTAGTTAGTAAGAGTCAGTATGGGGATAGTATTTTAGTAGGGTACATCACTGTGGAGAGTTCTTCAAAATTTTCTTTAATCCTGTTCTCTCAACTATCATAGGGCAATCAGTAAGTCATATACAACTTTTTCTGTGCACACTAGGTAAAGAGCCCTGTGCGTACAGTAAGGAGCTTAAAAAAAGTGAGCCTTGTGACTTATCCCCGGCTGCTTGCCCTATAAGAGGAGAACTTGTGGATGCAAGTGTATGCTCTGGGACTAGCCTGCTCCTGCCCTGCCCCCACCCCACCCTACACACAGGATATTTACAAGACAGCAAATATTCTGATGTTCATGTAGGACCTATTTTAAGAAACCTAATATCCTAGAATCTAGACTAAATAAGCCAAATAGATTCAGACAAATTAAAAAGCAATTAATCACATCACAGATGATTCTTCACTTCATGAACAAGTTAGAACTGTTTTCATTGGTGAGCATTTCATTTTTAACTAATCATTAAAAGACTCTGGGAACTTGAGAGATTTTGTTAAAAAATTTTTTTCTTTTGTTTGTAAACCTATTACCAACTAAAGTTCTGTCAAAAAATGTCTTTGCCCTCAGCCTTTAAGAATCCATTGCAAGTAAACTTTACAAGTGTTAGAAGAAAATACTGGGAAAGATTCTGGTAACAATAGATTTGGCAATGATGTTTTTAACATATGATACCAAAAGCATAGCAAGGAAGAATAAATAGCTTGATGGGCAGGAGAGGATGCCTCAGGAGATAAAGCACTTGCTGTGTAAGCCTGTTGACTTGCGTTCAGTCCTTGGAACCAACTTAAGGGTGGAAGGAGAGAACTGACTCCACAAAGTTGTCCTCTGACCTCCACACATGCTCTGTGGCATGTATATCCCCTACCCCCACATATCATGCACACCAGTAGTAGTAGTAGTAGTAGTAGTAGTAGTAGTAGTAGTAATAGATTTTTTTAAAGACAAATAAATTGAACTTAATTAAAATTAAGAATTTCAGAACTTAATAGCTCAGTGGTAGAACACTTGGCTGTCATGCTTGTGGCCCTTGGATTCCATTCCCCAGACTACAAAACAGTTAAGAACTTTTGTGAATCAAAGTGTACTACCAGTAAAACAACAAAGACAGCCTTACTGAATGAGTGAAAACTTTTGCAGATGATATCTCTGAGCTGGGCATAGTGGCACATGTCTATAATCCTTATATTGGGGCATCTGAGACAGGAGAATCATGAATTTTAGGTCAGCTTGAACTTCCTAACAAGCTTGAGGGCAATCTGAGCTACATAGTGAGACTCTGTCTAAAACAATTAAAAATCTCACAAGAAATCTGGAATATATGGTAAACTCATCAAAACAACAACAAACAAACAAAAAGAATGGTCAAGGGCTGGAGATGAAGCTTAGTGGCACAATGCCTACCTAGTGTACACAAGGCACTGGGTTAAATCAAAGATAAACAAAAACAGGAAAAGGACTTGGCTTGAGAAGACACTGTACCAAAGGAGTATATACCTGGTAAAATTAGACATGATGCACACCTATGATCTCAGCACTTAGAAAGTGCAGGAGGATCAAAAGTTCAAGGCCTTCCTAAATAGCAAGTTTGAGGGTAGAGCCTTTCTCTAAAAGGTAAAATAAAGCAAACAAACTCCTGGCCACTAAACAAATGAAAGTGTTCAACATCATACCCATTAGAGACCCTCCAAATCAAACCCACAATGAAATATCATTTCATACCCACTGTGCTGACTATAAGAAGATAGAAACGGAAAAGCTCAGTATTCATGAGGATGAAGAAATATTGGAGCCCTGTGCATTATTAGTGGAAATATAAAACTGTGTAGCACAGTGGAGAATAAATTGCTGTTTTCTAGAAAAATTAAACATAGAATTGCTGTGTGACACAGAAAATCCACTGCCTGGTATAGTTCTGTCCTAGTTTCATCCTATTGATGTGACAAATATCATGACCAAAAGCAACTTAGGAGAAGAAAGGGTTTATTTGGCTTACATTTCCAGGTCACAGACCATCATCGAAGGAAGTCACAGGCAGGAACTTAAGCAGGAACTTGAAGCAGAAACCATGGAGGAATACTGCTCACTGGTTTGTTGACAGGCTTATACTTAACTAGCTTCCTTATATAGCCCAGAACCACCTGCTTATGGATGGTGCCACCCACAGTGGACTGGCCCATCTCATATCAATTAACAATCAAGACAGTCTCCCACAGACATACCTGCAGTCTGATCTGGGAAGTCCCTCAATTGAGACTCCCTTCTCAGATGACTCTAGGCTGTGTCAAATTGACAGTTAAAGCTAAATAGGATAATATCAGAAAGAATTTAAAACAGGAACTCGGGACTGGAGAGGTGGCTCAGCGGTTAAGAGCACTGACTGCTCTTGCAGAGGACCTGGTTTCGATTTCCAGAACCCACATGGCAGCTACAAACCGTCCTTAACTCCAGTTCCAGGGGACTCCAAAGTCCTCTTCTGACCTCCACGGCATTGCATGACACAGGTGCACTCACATACATGCAGGCAGTACACTCATAAAAAAAGTGATAAATAAATAAAATTATTTCTTTACTGTGCCCATGGCCTTGTATTCAATAACCTATAACCCAAGGTCACCTATAAGGAAAGGATTCTTTTTCTCATTATGAAAGGGTCAGGTTTTACTCTGTTTGCTTATTTTGTTTTTGAGACAGGGTCTGTATTACAATCTGACCTTGAACTTAACCATCCTGCCTCAGCCCCTGAGTGCAGGTTTTATAGTTGTGTATTATCACACTTCGCTAAGAGTCAGTTTTGTTATTGTTTTGTTTTTGTTTGTTTGTTTGTTTAGTCCTTTTGAGACAGGGTCTCTGTAGCCCCTGCTGTCCTGGAACCGAGTGCTGGGATTAAAGGCATGCGCTAGCACGCCTGGCTCAAGAGTTAGTCTCTTAAGGGTTTTTTGGGTTTTTTTTTGTTTTTTTTTTCTAAGTCTTTGATCACTGCTACCTGGAAAATGGGTTTAACTGAGGGAAACTGAGCTCTTTAGCACTTCAGGATATTAGAGTATTTCTAATGTGGTATTTTTAGTGCTGTGTCACAAGGTCGTTGTAGGGATTAAATGATGCAATGTAAATTAAGGGTTGGGTATGGCTCACAGTACCTCCCAAACACTACCTGGTATAACTACCATAGTGAACTCACAGGTCATCACTGCAGAAGCCCCTCAGTGATGTTCTCAGCCCCTGCTCTCTGGCTGTCTGGATCCTGACATTCCGCCCAGCTCCAGGAAGAGCTGGTACTGTCCCCTCCCTCACCCTTGTCCAGCAGCTCTTCCAGATTCTGATTTTCAGCAGCAGCTAAAATAAGTTTCCCCTAATA
>NW_008357490.1:1922465-1922647 GCF_000622305.1 Nannospalax galili
CTGAAGATCTGGTCCATGCCATTGTCTTGGGATTCTTCTCCTTCTTGTATTCCTATGATTCGCAAGTTTGGTCTTTTTATCGTATCACTCAAGTCCTACATATTCCATTCTTGTGATTTCTTAAATTTTTCATAATCTTTGCTTGAGTGGTCTAGTTCGTCCACTTTATCTTCCAGTCTTGA
>NW_008357490.1:1924098-1927847 GCF_000622305.1 Nannospalax galili
GGCGGGGGGGGGCGGGGGGGATGGAAGAGTGAATGAGGCTTAGGGAGTCCCGGCGCGGAGAGTTGCGCTATAGACTTACCCCAAGAGGCCTGAGGATCTACAAACCGTCTTTAATTCAAGTTCTAGGGGAATCCGAAACCCTCTTCTGACCTCTGTAGCATTGCACGACACAGGTGCACTCATACACATGCAGGCAATATACTCATACACATAAAATTTAAAAATAATAAGTAAAATATTTTTTAAAAAATCAGGGACTCAAACAGGTATACCAATAATGTTCATTCGCATAGTAGCCAAATGTATAAACAAAATGTATTTATGTATAATAGAATACGATTCCAATATAAAAAAGGAATAGTTTTATATATGCAAGAACATGGGTGGTTCATGAAGGCATGCCACACCCAGAAAGACAGATACTGTTTTATTTCACTTATATTAAGTCCTAGAATACATATATTCATAGGGACAGAAGGCAGAATAGAGTTTGTCAGGGACTAGAGGAGGAAGAGAAAATGAAGGTTGTTTTTTTTTTAACTTAAAGAAAGTCTTCTTTTTTTTTTGGTTTTTTGAGACAGGGTCTCCCTGTAGCCCCAGCTGACCTGGAACTCACTATGTAGGCTGGCTTCGAACTCACAGAGATCCACCTGCCTCTGCCTCCTGAGTGCTGGGATTAAAGAAAAAAAAAAAAAAGTAATGTTAATCGTTTCTAGAAATGGTGAAATGATAACTACTATGTTATTTATGTTTTGCTTCAATTATTTAAAAAATCTAAGAAAAAATCAAATGTGATGCCATTGCATACTCCCTCAAATGATTAAAATTTAAAACACTTTCTTACATTAAAGGTATGGATTTCATACACTGATCATGAGGATATGAAAGGATACAACACATTGCTAAATAGCAAGGCACTTTATTATAGAATTAAATATACCCTACAAGGAGGCTCAGTGGGGTAAGGGTGCTTGCCACTAAGCCTGTCAATCTAGGTTGAATCTCTACGACCCACATAATGGAAGGAGAAGACTGACTCCTGAATGTTGTCCTGTGACCTACATGCACTGTGCATACACACACACACACACACACACACACACACAAAATAATAAATGCAATTTTTAAATTTAAAAAATATTTGCATATATCTACCAAACCTGCTTTTAAGTGTTTATTCATAACAAATGAAAACATAGACACTTCCTAATAATTATACATGAATGTTGAAAGCTCTTTACTTGTAATAATTCAAAACCAGAAATGATCTGAAGCCCCTGTGATGGTTAGTGTTGATGGTCATCTTGATGGAATCTGGAATCATCTTGGAGACAAGCCTCCCGTGAAGAACTGTTTAGATCAGATTAGCTTCTGGGTATGCATCTAAAGGACTGTCTGTGAGGAATTATCTCGAAGTAAGAGGACCCACCCCAAAGGAGAGCAACATCACTCCCTCGACTTGGGTCCTGGACTGCATGAAAAGGAAAAAGCTAGCTGAGTACCAGCATTCATTGTTCTCTCTTCTTGACTGCATATGCAATGTGACTGACTAGCTGGCTCAAGCTCTTGCCTCAAGGACTTGCCCTCCATGATGGCCTGAACTCTGGAACTATGAATGAAAATAGTTCCTTTCTTAAATTGCCAGGGTATTTTATCATAGCATCACAAAAAGTAAGGAATACAGGGGCATTAACAAGTGAATGGACAAACTTTTTATTGTTGTTTTCTTAAGATAAGGGCTCACTATTTTAGCTATGGCTGGCCTGGAACTTGCTATGTAGACCAGGCTGGCCTCAAACTCAAAGAGATTGACCTGTCTCTGCCTCTGCCTCCCAAGTGTAGGCTTGTGCCACCATACCCAGTGGATAAACAGATTTTTAAAACTTACCTTGCTGGGAAGATGGCTTAGTGGAATAAGTGCTTGCCACACAATCATGAAGACTTGAGTTCAAATCCTCACAACTCACTTACAGCCAAGTGTGGTGGTGTGTCATTGTAATGAGAGGTAGATGCAGGAAAGTCCCTGGAAGCTCACTTGGCATATGCAGTGTCAAACAACAAAGAAACCCTGTTTAAAACAAGGTGGGAGCAGAAGACTAACACCTGAAGTTGTCCTCTGACCTCTACACACATACTGTGGCATGCAGAAGTCCTCACTTACACACACAAATGCACACAAACACATGATATCTTACCACCATACAAGTTATTCTTGGGAGACTGTGATGAAAATAAGTAATATAAACAAAGGAAGAGTATTTTTTGGCTCATGGTTTCAGAGGGCTTGGGGCATGTTGCTTGGATAAAACCTCATACCAGGGAGAACTTGTGATGGAGGAGGAACTTCACCTCAGGAGAGGGGGGAGGGAGGAGGGAAAGGAGACAGAGGGCTGTGGGGAGCGTATTTAAACTTCAGTGGCAATCTCAGTGGCCTAGTTCTTCCAGTTAGGCCCCACCTTCTGCATAAGGTAGTATCACCAACTGAGGACTAAGTGTTTAAAACATGAGCTTCGGGGACATTTCATATCCAAATCATAGAGCCATCATTTAAGAAATAAAAAGCTAAGAGCTGGGTATGGTGATACACACCTGTGATACCATCACTGAAGGGGTGGAGGCAGGAAGATCAGGAGTCCAAGGCCAGTTTAGACTATATAGTAAGTTTGATGCCAGCCTGAGCTACGTGAGATTGTGTTTCAAGATATTTCTTTAAAGAATTGTGAGAAATACTTGCAAATAATTTCTTTGAGAAAAGCTATTCATATTTAAAATATATGATGAATTCAAATAGACACATCACCTAGCTTAAAAATAGGCAAAAGGTTGAAATATACAGTTCATCAAATATATAAATAGACCCACAGGCCTCTATCTGGGGTAAGTCCATTGCGCCCTATGCACCTTGACTCCCCCAGCCTCATTCACCCTCCCATCTCCCCCACCGTTCCCTCCTCCTAGTTAGGGTCCTGCCCCATTCCTTGTCCTGGGGCCCCAGACAGTTGGGGAACCAATGCTGCTTCCTGATCCTTTTCATCCAGACCAACATAGTGCCTTCTCTGGGCCCCAGGAGCACTGCTTCTGGGCCTGGCCCCTCCCTCACCTCCCTTTGCTTCCCTGGGCCTGTACCACCCACCAGCCTTTTTCTGGGACATGAGGGCTGACCATTCCTCTTCCTGATCCTTTGCATGAAGACCAACCCAGCTCCTCAGTGCAGTCCCCAGGAGTCCTTGGGGGCTCTTCCCACCCCATCTGCCTTTGCATCTCTGGGTGGCATGGCCACCAGCTGCCCTAGACCAGCATCTTTACTGGGACAGGCTGGGTGGGAAGTCCAACCCCCAAATTCCTGAGGCCAAAATCATTCCTGGAGGGATCCAGACCTTAGGAGAAGGCCTGAAAACACCTGACCCTCATCTGAATTGGGACTCTGTGGGAACTCCTGAAGAGAAAAGAAATCCAGCCACTCCAATATAAAATCAAAAGAGAGAACTGGAAGCTTTTTGGGCTTTTCATGCCCAAAAAGTAAACCACAATGACACATAAAGTTCACAAAGAGAGGCAGACCTAAACTTGAAGGCCTGAGTCTCACACAAGGATCAGAAACTACAAAAGAAATTCACATGTCAAAATCACAGAGAAAAAATAATAATATGAAAAACCAAAATAACATGCCCACCAAATACCAATAGTCCTCTAGAGGAGTACAGTGAGAAGCCCCTAGAGATAATGCAGGACATGGAACTCAAAAGAAC
>NW_008357490.1:1928739-1929633 GCF_000622305.1 Nannospalax galili
ACACATCTTTCATTAATAACTTTAAATATCAAAATAATGAACTCCCCAGTCAAAAGGCACAGACTATATGAATGGATTAAGAAACAAAACCCATCTTTTTGTTGTCTGCAAGAAACTCATCTCACTTTCAAGGACAGACACTATCTCAAAGTGAAAGGATGGAAAAAAGTACACCTAGAGAATGGCACTAAGAAAAAAGCAGGCGTAGCAATTCTAATATTTGACAAAATGGACTTTAAACTAAAACTAATCAGAAGAGACAAAGAGGGACCCTTCATTTTGATCAAAGAAACAATGAATCAAGAAGATATTACAGTCATGAACATATATTCACCAAACTCTGGTGCACCCAACTTCATAAAAACAACAAGACCCAGATTAACCCCAACTCATTAATACTAGGAGACTTCCATACCCTACTGTCTCCATTAGATAGGTCAACAGGGAAGAGAGTTAACAGAGAGAAATAGAGAGACATCTGAACTAAACAATACGATATATCAAATGGACGTGACATCTACCAAGTATTCCACCCAAGCACCAAAGGACATACTTTCTACTCAGCACCCCGTGGAACCTTCTCCAAAATTGACCATATACAGGGGCACAAAACAAATCTCAACAAATACAAAAAGATTGAAATAATTCCATGCATTCTATCAGACCACAATGCAATAAAGCTTACATTAACACCCAAGGAAGCCCTAATCACCACATGAACATATGGAGATTAAAAACACACTCCTGATTGATGAATGGGTCAAAAGAGAAATTAAGAAAGAAATAAAAGTATTCCTGGAATTAAATGAAAAGGACAATACAACATGACGAAACCTCTGGGGTATGCTGAAAGTGGTCCTTAGAGGGAAGTTTATAGTTCTAAGTGCCTACATC
>NW_008357490.1:1930331-1950498 GCF_000622305.1 Nannospalax galili
CTGGAAGCATTCCCATTGAAATCAGGAACCAGACAAGGCTGCCCACTATCCCCACTTCTCTTTAACATCGGGCTTGAAACTCTTGCAAGAGCAATGAGACAAGAACAGGAAATTAAAGGAGTAATAATTGGAAAAGAAGAGATCAAATTATCCCTTTTGCAGATGTGATTTGATACCTAAGGGACGCCAAAAATTCTACCCAAAAACTCCTAGAAATTATTGACACGTTCAGTAAAGTGGCAGGTTACAAAATTAACCTACAAAAGTCTATAGCCTTTCTATAAACCAATGACAAGCAGTCAGAGAAAGAGCACAGGGAAACCTTCCCATTCACAATAGCCACACAAAAAAATAAAATACCTTGGAATAAACCTGACCAAAGACATTAAAGAGCTCTACAAGGAAAATTTTAACTCTTTAAAGAAAGAAATTGAGGAAGACATCAGAAGATGGAAGGACCTCCCATGCTCAAGGACTGATTCAATGCAATGCCAATCAAAATCCCCATGACATTTTTCACAGAAATGGAAAAAACTATCCTAAGATTCATATGGAAGCACAAAAACCTCGGATAGCCAAAAAGCCCTGAGCACTAAGAGCAATGCCGGGGGGATTACTATACCAGATTTCAAGCTGTATTACAGAGCTATAGTCATAAAAACAACATGGTACTGGCACAAAAATAGACCCATAGTCCAATGGAACAAAATTGAAGACCCAAATATGAGTACATTCAATTTCAGCCACCTGATATTTGACAAAGGGGGCAAGAACATTAACTGGAGGAAAGACGGCATGTTCAGCATATGGTGCTGGCAAATCTGGATCTCCACCTGTAGAAGAATGAAACTAAACCCCTATCTTTCACCCTGCACAAAAGTCAATTCCAAATGGCTCAAAGACCTCAATGTAAAGCCTGAAACTCTGAAACTGTTAGAAGAAAACATTGGCAAAAACCTACAAGAAATAGGTGTAGGAACGGAATTTTTAAGTGGGACATCAATTGCTCAGGAAATAAGGGCAAGAATTAACAAATAAGACCTCCTTAAACTAAAAAGCTCTGTACATCAAAGGAGGCAACCAAGGAAGCGATCAGAGAACCCACAGAATGGGAGAAAATCCTTACCAGCAACACATCCAACAGAGGTTTAATATCCAGAATATATAACGAATGCAAAACACAGCATCAAGACAAGAAGCAACCCAATTAAAAGTTGGACTAAGGAGTTGAACAGAGACTTCTCAAAAGAAGAAGTAAAGATGACTATGAAACATCTTAAAAGATGTTCATCATCACTCATAATTAGGGAAATGCAAATTAAAACCACTTTAATATTTCATCTTACCCCAGTCGGACTGGCTAAGATCAAGAGAACAAATGATACCAAATGTTGGAGAGGATGTGGGGAAAGGGAAACACTCATCCACTGCTGGTGGGGCTGCAAACTTGTTCAACCCCTATGGAAAGCAGTGTGGAGAACTCTTCAAAAACTACAAATGAACCTACCATTTGACCCAGTTATACCACTTCTCGGCATATACCCAAAGAACTCATCCTATTGCTGAGACGCTTGAACTAGACTCTGATAAATAAGTATGCAACCTGACATGACTACAGGAACCAGGATAATGGAAAGGAAACAGGGAGGTAAAGGAAAAGAAATAACCTGAAAGAAGAACAGTAGGAAAGAGGCCTTAATAAGGGGGATATAGATAAATATTGGGTTAGTTTAAGGGAGGGGGGAGGGAAGGGCATACAAGGAACCTAGGGGATAAGGGGAAAGAAGGAGCTCAAGAGAGGTAGGACCATAGATGAAGGGTATTAGTAAGGGAGAAAGGGGGGAAGTGGGGGCACCTTAAGTGGGAAAACCATGATGGAGGGGTGAGACAATGTGAGAGGTAAACAATACCTAGCTAGTTTTGAAAACCAGAGGGAACCATATTACTCCTACAACCTACTGACAAATTATACATAGCAGATCAAGAATTATATGTCTAGGTAAGGTTTATCTGAGAGCAAGTGGTCTTTGCCCAAGATTTAGCTACATGACATAGTAATTAAAAGTACCAGACTGGTGTGGAACTAACCTTCTTGGATGTTTAGCAGACATACTTTGAAGCCTATAATAATTTGGTCAGAGGGACATAAAGGATACTTTTTGCTCCTTGCCCTCCTAGGTCGACTAGTTCCAGGGGACTATGAGCATCTCTCAGAATGTCCTATAATGTTTTATGGGTCACCTGTCCTCTTGATCAAGGAGACCCCACCAGATGGACTTGAACCAGTGTCCAGTCCACAAAGAGGAAGGTCAATACAGAGGAATCATTTCCTCCATGCTTCCAAGCAAAGCCAACCATGGTTGTGCAGGACCTTTCACTTATCTTCACATAGGCAGAACTGGTAAAGCAAGGAGCCAGGGACTCCTCCCAAGCCCATGTGACTCCTGAGGAACAGATCTTCAAATGACCTTAAGAGTAAACATAAATCGGTTTATCTGGACCAACTGTATGGCCTTAAACACCAAAAAGGAATGTATAACGAAAAATTAAAGGGGCCATTATTATTTCATAAGGGTCCATATGTATAGCTAAAGGCCACATAACAAGCAACAATGCCCAAGACAGGTGATACCTTCTTTTGTGATGTTGGCCCAGGTGGCCAAAGGGATTTCCAGATAGTAACCCAGCATAGAACTGGGAAAATGAACAGCAGACCCCAATCTTATCCAAATTTGTAGACAGCTGATTACTGCTAGATGAGGAACAGCTGACCCTCCTAAAACAAAGACCTCTAGATAGGCTGATTAGATTCACCAGAAGGGCAAGTAGTGGGGAATCGCTGCGGGTGCCGACAACATAGCAGACAGTAGCAGAGATGTCAGAGTATAAGGCCTTCAGTTGGGGGAAGGAGGCTATGGGAGGGTGCTATCTGGCAAGTGGGTGTAAAAAAGTGATTAAAATAATAATAATATTTAGTAGATGTGAAAAACATTACCATTGAAATCTACCTGATGACTTTATAGCCATGCTCAGATACCAAGTAGCTCAAAAAGTAACTGTCACTAGCAATAATCAGATATATAGAGATTAGAAATGCATGTGCAAACATCTTAATGTCAATTTCATGGAAAATGAATTTTTCTGTATGAAACTGTATTTTAATAATAAAATGGAGATCTTTTTTAAAGGTTAAAAAAGTATACTTAAATACACATCACTAGTATGGGATATAGCAGAATTGAAATCAATGATTGACTTTCCTATGGTTGCATGGATATATAATCATACACTGTCCTTGTTTGTGAGGAATCTAATGTTTTTAAAGGCTCTGGAATGGGCCTGAGTGAAAAGGATGATTGGAGATGATCAATGCATGTTATCTGCATACACGGAAATGCATCACTATTATGTTCAAATAGTATTTGTCAAAATAAAAATAAAATGCTCTGTAGTCTTAGAAACTTAAAAAAATACAT
Source organism: Nannospalax galili (assembly GCF_000622305.1). NCBI lineage: Eukaryota > Metazoa > Chordata > Mammalia > Rodentia > Spalacidae > Nannospalax > Nannospalax galili. Next base: position 1,933,808 of record NW_008357490.1, read on the forward strand.
ATAAATAGCTAATAAGCACATCAATAGTTTGTGTTTGAATGTTTATAGTTTCATAAGAAAAGGAAGGAGAATAAAAGTAGAACTTACATCTAACATTCTGACTCTTCTGGGTGGTTCCAGAGGGACTGAAGTTCTTTTCTTAACTTGCTAACTGAAGACTGACATACTTTGGATGCCTAGGGACCACAGGAAACAACTGTAACAGCTTACTGAAGTACCAGGGAAGCTGCAGTACCACACCTAGACACCAGAGGGAGCACAAGATTACTGGCTCTTGAACTGGACAGTAAAGCTCTAGCTTTGGGGAATCAAAATTTCATATAGAAGCCCAGAGAAGACACATTCCTGAGGAAGGTTTAAGGAATCTCTAACTGGGCAGACTGATGAGAGTCATCATTCATACAAATCAAACGCAGAATGACTAAGAAATGTAGCTGGGTTTTTGTTTGGTTTTGTTTTATAATGGGGAAAAATCCTATTAAAGTTACAAGACATAAAGAAAAAGGGAATCATGACCTACTCAAAATAAATCCCCCAAACTAATCCTCAAGACACAGTGGTCCATGAATTGCCTGACCAGCCATTTGAAGTAGTTACCTTAAACTCAGTGCACCATATGAGAACAAAGATAGGCACCTTTACAAAAGCAGGAGAACGGTGCATGAACAAACTTAGTTATCAACAGAGAAGAAATTAAAATTTTAAAAGGTAACAAATAGATTCTTGTAATGAAGAATACAGTAATTGAAAAGTTTGCTCAAGGGATTCAACAGCATATGGTTAAGGAGAAGAAAGAAGTACAACCAAAACACAATTTTAAATTATCACCAAGTCAAAAGGACAAAAAGAAGAAAGACAAAAAGCCAAGACAGCCAAAGAGACTTAAGAACCGCATCCTGCAGAACAATGCTCACACTATAGCCATCACCAGAAAGAGGAAGAGGTAAAGAGCTTATCTCAAGAAATAATCTGAAGCAATTGGGAATCATAATTCAGAAGTTCAAAGGACTTCAACTAGGATGAATCCAAAGAGACCAGCACCAACACACATCATAACCAAGCTATCAAAAGTTAAATCCTTAAAGCAGCAAGAAAGAAGTGTCTTGTTATATACAAGGGAACTGCTGTAAGACTATTGGTAGATTTGTAAAAACAAAATTACTATTTTTATTTTATGTGTATAAGTGTATTGCCTGCACATATGTAAGTACACCCGTGTCATGCCATGCCTGTGGAGGTCAGATCCCCTGGAACTGGAGTTACTGTGTTTGTTAGCTACAATGTTGGTGCTAAGAATTGAACCTGAGTTCTCTCCAAGAGCAGCTAGTGCTCTTAATGGGGCGGAGCCATTTCTCCAGCCTGACTATTGGTAGTTTGGGGTTTTTGGGGTTTTTTTTTTTGGTCTTTGAGACAGGGTCTCCCTGTAGCCCCAGCTGTCCTGGAACTCACTATGTAGACCAGGTTGGCCTTGAACTCAGAGATGTGCCTGCCTCTGCCTCCCAAGTGCTGGGATTAAAGGCATGCACCACCACGCCCGGCTTTATTTTATTATTTTTTAATATTATTTTGACATGGTTTTGTGTATTCCAGCCTGACCTTGAACTCACTAAGTAGCCAAGGATGACCACTAACTTTTGATCCTTCTGCCTCCACTCCCCAGTGCTGGGATTATAGGCATACACCACCATACCTAGTGGTGCTGCAGCTAAAACCCAGGGCTTCATGCATGTTAGGAAAACACTATATCAACTGAACTGAATCCTCAGCCCAAAAGTCTCACTTTAGATATAAGGACACACATAGGCTGAAAATGAAAGGATGTAAGAAATCCAGCATGCAAGTGGTAATCAGAAGACAGCAAAAGTAGAGACTAGAGAGATAGCTCAGTGGTTAAGAGCACTGACTGCTCTTGCAGAGGACGTGGATTCTGTCCCCAGCACTCACAGCTAACAACTCTCTGTAACTCCAGTTCCAGGGGATCTGATGTACTCATCTGCTTTCTGGGGGCATTGCACACACATGGTGCACTTGCACGCATGCAGGCAAAACACATATAAAAGTAAATTAATGAAAAACAAACCCCTTTTAAGACAGCAAAAGTAGTCTTATTTATATCAGACAACTTTCATTAAGAGATAATGGTTCTTACACGATGATAAAAGAGTTGACCAGGTGATATAATCATTATAAGCTAAACAGCAGAGCACCCAGATATACAAAACAAACATTGATAGACTTGGTGGCAGAAATAAAATACAGTGAGAGGAGATTTTGATACTCCACTTTTAATAATAGATTGATTTTCTTCAGAGTGAAGATCAGTAAGAAAACAAAAGACTTGTAGTGCTAAGAAGCAGTTGGACTTAGTTGATATGGAATAGTCCCCTGTAGTCACAGTAGAGTGCACACTTTTCTCCTGGAACATTCTCTAAGACAGGCTGTATTTTAGGCCACAAAACAAAACTTAACAAATTTAAGCAGACAGAAGTCATATCAGCTCTCTTTTTCGATTACAGTGAAGTGAAACTAAAAATCCATAGCAAAAGGAAAACTGAAATGATCACAAGCATATAAATTAACACATTTTTAAGTAACCAATGATCAAATCATTATGGACTTAGAAAACATCGTGAGGCAAACTAAAATGAAAGAAAAACATATCAAAATTTGTAGACTTCAGCAAAAGCAGTACTAGGAAGAAAATTCATAGTTGTAAATACCTACATTAAGAAGAAAAGCATAACTTTATACCTCAAGAGACCAGGAAAAGAGAAGACTAAACCTAAAGTTAGAATGAGCAAGGATTAGAGCAGAAATCACCAAAATAAAGAGTAGGAAAACAATAAAAAATCAAAACTTAAGTGGGTCGGGGTGTTGTTATTGGTTTTGTTGTTACTTTTTAAAAATCAGCAAGATTCAGCATTATACTATTTTAATTATTATTGCCAGTGTCAGCACAGCTACAATGGCCCTATCGTGTTTAGCAGCTGTCTTTGAAATGTTATAGTGCCATTTTGCCACCTGGTTTCATGGAATCAGTTTCTCCTCAATAGAGAATGCACTTGATTAACTTTATTTATTTATTTATTATTTATTATTTATTTATTTTCATTTGTTATTTTTATTTTATGTGTATGAGTATATTGCCTGCATGTGTATAAGTGCATCTGTATTATGTAATGCCTGAAGAGGTCAGGGAAAGGTGTCAGATCCCCTGGAACTGGAGTTATGGATGGTTGTTCAGCTGCCATGTAGGTGCAGGGATTCGAATTCAGGTCCTCTACAAGAGCAGTCAGTCTTAACTGCTGAGCCACCTCTCCAGCCCCTTAATTGACTGATTGACCTCATAATTCACTAAGCAACTGTGCCTTCAGATTCTATCTTGGGGCTGAGGAAATAGCTTAGTTGGTAAAGTGCTTGTGCTGTGGATTTTTTTTTTTTTTTGGGGGGGGGAGATACGGGGTTTCCCTGTAGTCCAAGATGGCCTGGAACTCACTATGTAGAACAGATGGGCCTTGATCTCACAGAGATCCTGCCTCTGCTTCCTGGAATTAAAGGTGTGTACCACCATGCCTGACTCATGAGGACCTTTTGATCCCTAATACCTATGTAAAAACCTGGGCATGGTGGTATGTGCTTAATCCCAGCCCTGGGGATACAGAGATAGGCAGGTCTCTGGCACTCACTGACCAGCCAACCTTGCCTAATCAGTGTGTTCCAGGTCCCAGTGAAAGACCCTGTCTCAAAAAACAAGCTTATCTGGACAACACACACACACACACACACTGAGTCTTACCAAAGGTTTTTAATTGTTTCTTTTTTTAATGGATGGGAAACAGAACTTCCTGATTTTAGCCCTTAAAAATGAGACTTTAGCTGGGCATGGTGGCGCACGCCTTTAATCCCAGCACTTGGGAGGCAGAAGCAAGCAGATCTCTGTGAGTTCAAGGCCAACCTGGTCTACATAATGAGTTCCAGGACAGCTGGGGCTACAGGGAGACCCTGTCTCAAAAAGACAAAAAGAGACTTTAACCTTCATGGCTTTGGAGAACTCTATGAAGGTGAGGGAAAACATCAGTGGATGATCCAGCACCATCTTCAAGACCAAATAACCACATCAATTTGCCAGCACAGCATAATTTGTACAGTAGTGGCACTCTTATCTTGGGGGCAATCAACAGCTACCTAATTTGACTAAAGGCCTACTCAAAGGGAGGAACTCAGGTGTGGTAATGTAATCATAACCTAATACAGATGGCTGGAGTGGCCATACATCTTAGAGAAAACCCCAAGACTGTAACACTACACTAATGTGATTTCTTATTATGTGCATAATATATATCCTTATATTTACAGACAAATATCTCAGTCACCACTCATCAAAGAAGCTCATTTTGCACCAGTCACTATTACCAAGTACCACAACTGGTCACACATGGACATTGTCTATAAATTACCCAGGCCTAAGTGACACATCTACAATGCACCCTCTACATATAAGGCTCATGGAAGATAGGACAGGGATAATGAAAAGGACACTAATGAATCTCTGAGCTCTCAATAATGAAGCTCCCTCATGCAGCAGAGGGCCAGAAACCCAAAGGTCACAGATAGCTAAAGTGTAGTGATCAAGAATCTGCCAAATGATGGTCCTTGGACAGGACCCCTTTATTAAACTTCACTCACCCAAGGCTCAGGGACCATCTCAGGAGAGGGGGTGGGAAGATTGTAAGAGCCAAGGAGGAGGTGTATGATCATATGGAAACAGAGTCCTACAAGCTCCTGGGAACCTGCTCATGTGATTCTATGCCAATGGTGTCAGCATACAGAAGTCCCATGCAAACTCAGGCATAAAATAACCCAGCATAGAACTGGGAAAATGAACAGCAGAGCTCAATCTTATCTGATGGAATGTTGGCAATTGATTGCTGCTAGATGAAGAAGAGATGATCTTCCTAAAACAAGGGACTCTAGATGGGCTGACTAGACTTAGTGGACGGACTTGTGCTGGGGAACAGCTGAGGACACTGACAATCCAGTGGGCCTTAACAGGGATGACAGAGCATATGGGCTTCAGTGGGGATGGGGGTATAAAGATTATTTAAGATTGTTTGAGCTGTTCTATATGAAATACACAAAAAATTCAATTAAAAAATGAGACTTTAAAGCTCATAAAAAGACTCAAAAAACATGTGAGGCATCAAGTTACTTTTTAAATTCAATCTTCTGATGAGAGTAAATGAACTCTGTAGAAGAGGTTGAATTTCTCTTGAAAACTACGTATAGGCTCAATACAATGACAAAAGTTTCCAAGAGGGGAAAATACATTTCATTGTTTTGTGAAATTATTTAGAGAAGAAAATGAAAGAAAGATTACACTAACATCACTCAGTAGAGCAAAGTGGGAATGATTCAGATGAGTCAGGCTCCAGGGGATGCCATGCTAGCACAGGCTCTGACAGTCTTCATGAATTCAGTTAGGAATCATACTAATTCTGCCCAACATAGGCTTGCCTTTGCTAGGAATAGCCTAAACTATTAACCACAGCTGTTGCCATTTCAACCTGGCTGCTTTTGCCCGTCCACTGTCAACATAGACATCCTTCAGTGGACTTTGCTCTGCGCCAAGGAATTTGACCATATTGTTTTTGAAAATGGTACCTGGAACAAATACTTGGAACATAGCAACAATTATGAAGTGTAGCCTGTCACAAAAGGAAGTTATTTCAATTGTTGCTGTCCAGTGGACTTGTGTGATAGAAGTCAGAAGAGTGAGCATGCAGAATAGATGCCAGCAATTTCCAAAACACCAGCAGCTTCCTGGTGGGTAGTATCTGTAGTACCAAAACCTTTATTTTCCTCTCTAGGAATTTGACTCACAGAGAAAGAACAACTTGTTAAATTGGAAAGTCAGTTGAAGAATTGGACTCATAAGGACAAATCTTTTGGTTGATTCTGTTACAGGAGAAGACAGAAACAGATGTGGGCTCATAGTTCACTCCATAGGCTGTGTATAAGTTCCTGCCTCTCTTTGATTTCTGATGTGTTCAGATTAACCATGATGACTGGACCTTCTGTTTCATGTCACCTGTTGACATGTTCACCCAAAGCATCAAATGCTGTTGTAAAGTTCAAAACCAACAGAGGAGTTTTTGTGACATGTGTTTGTCCAAGGTTATGTGGCATGCTCAGTTTCATCCAGTTCCTTTTACTACAGATTTTCAGAATAATTTGAGTTTAGTGATGCATTTTGACTTCTGGTTTTAATACAAATATTCATAGACAGATTCTTCAGTTGACTAAATCTGACAGATAAGTTGTTCAATGATCTTGACTGGCAAAATCAAAAGTGCAAATAGCTATAAAGAGACCATTATCATCAAGTAACATACAAAAATGTGTAAATAGTCTAGACATTCCAGAGGAGGACTAAGCAGCAAGCACTTCACAGCTGAGAATGAGCACTTTTTCATAAGCTCCTTTGCTAGCATGGAAACAACTTGAAACAGGGAATAAGTCTTTTATTATTATGAATATTACTTTATTCCAGTATTTTATTAACAATAGATTTTAGTTGTTAAAAGTTTAATTATACAATATTTGTGACATACAGAAATTCTATGTACCCATGCCAAAATTTTACAATGCTAATGTTATTATTTACTTATGTTCTTTTAAGAAAACAGTTTCAGTGACAGTTTGAAAGCTTTTTTTTTCTCTCTTCACTACTTCTCCAGAGGAACAGCCCCTTCAAGAAGTTGACATCTTCCTGTAGTATTCTTAGTGTTTGTACTTCATGTATATGTATCACTGTGAATGTTTTAAGATTTCATATAAGTAATGTCATACTATGGATATATTTTATAACTTGCTTTCTTTGTTTATAATTATGTTTTTGAGCTTTATGTATCTAGATTATGTATTTCCAGTTCATTTCATCTTAGCTGCCATATAGCATTTCATTCTGTAAATCATACTTTGTAATTTATTCATTTCTCTACAAATACATAGCAAGTTGAATCCACCCTTTCCAAACACTTCTGTTTAAGTGTCCTTAACCTATAAGGAGACATGACTACTGGGTGCTACAAAATGTTCTTCAGAGTGGTTGTATCTGCTTATTTATATTCTCATCAGCATCATTCCCCCATCCTGGGGTCCCCTTTTCTCTGTAATTTAATAGATGTTCCACTGATGCTTCAGCAAAGTAAACATTGATTATCCAAAGTGTAGTCAAATATAACTACTTATGAAGATCAGAAAATGGGGGTAGGAATGCCCTCTATTTTTCATAAACTTTGGAGAACTGTGTGACTTTAATATAGTTGCTTCTAAAAATTTAATAAAAGTAAATTCCTAAGTTTACAAAATATGTAAGGCTCTACAGAGGCCAGCAGAGTATACTGTATAGCTGCACCTCTCCACATCTATGTGCTGCTTTCCTTGACCTTCACAGATGTTCAGGATCTTTGCATTTGCTTTGGGTCAGCTTGCAGCACTTCTCTCAGATATCTCCATGGTTTGTTCCACATTGATCAGATCTCTGCTCAAACTCCTCCTCCTAAGACTTTCCTGGCCCTTCTTTTCCCCTCAGAGTCCTTTACTTTTCAGTCTGGCATTGTCATCTGGTATTTGTTTCTCGCCTTACCAGCTTTGTTGTCTTTGCTCCTGTGTTACAAACACCTCAAACAGAGTCCTGAATGGATATAGGCCTGATTAGTATATATTTATTAAGCAGATAGGACAGAGATATTACCCACCAATTTAAAAGCAAAGTCACTAAAGAGGAAATGTGAATGAATAACAATCTCAAATTAAAGCAACAGAATGGATTTTTGTCAAATCAAAAGAAATAAAAATGAAGAAATAATATCATTAGCAAGAGTGGAAAAATAAATTAGTACAGTCGTTGGGAAAGCAATTCATTTGTTTTAACTTTTTTTAAATTATGTGTTTGTGTGTAGGTGGGTGCACATGAAGGTATTGTAGGTACCCTTGGAAGCCAGAGGCATTGGATTCCCTGGAGCTGGAGTTGCAGGTGGTTTTGAGCCTCCCAAACTTGAGTGCTAGGAATCAAGCCCGGGTCCACTGCAAGAGCAGTATGTGCTCTTAACTGCTGAGCCACCTCTCCAGACCCTGTGAAAGCAATTTAATATTTGAGTATGTAACACATGCATGTTTAATAATAGGGCCTCAGCACTGTGTGTAATATCAAAGCATAAGAACAGTCCGACTGCTTGTCACTTAAGAGGTACCATTTAATAGTAGGCAGCAAATTTAAAATGACAAGACCAGCCTATGTGGTACATTTGTCACATTTACAATATGACTAAATTTGTCGGGCGTGGTGGCACAGGCCTTTAAACCCAGCACTCGGGAGACACAGGCAGACAGGTATCTGTGAGTTTAAGGCCAGCCTGGTCTACGTAGTGAGTTCCAGGCCAGATGGGGCTACAGGGAGACCCTGTCTCAAAAAAAAACCTCTCTTTCTGTCTCTCCTTCTGTCTCTCTCTCATTCATATATATATATATGAGAGAGAGAGACTAAATTTATGTTTATAATTATATATGAAAATACTTGGATGAGGATCTGATACTCAGACCTTTGCTTTCATCAATCGCTAGATATTCGTGTAACATTTATTTCTTGGGCATGCACAATGTGTAAACAGTATCCCTAAATGCTAGGAATATAGCTCAGAGCAAAATAGAGAAAAGAGCCTACTTCAGAAAGCTTCCATGCTAGCTCCTGAACAGTGTGCAGGCATGACAGGTCAGGAGGTAGGAGGCACTAAGGAGAAAGTGAAGAACAGGGAGAGTGCTCTTGCAGCTGTGCTCATCAGGGATGCTGTCTGTGTTCAAGGACATATCTTTAACTGTCCAGCACTACAGCCACTGGCTTAGCACAGATGTTGAGCTCTTGAAACACTGCTAGTGCCTCCACAGTCTGTAGTTTTACTTCATCTTAGCTCATTTAAATTGCCACACATGGTGGACAGTACACAGAAAAGGAATGGTCAGAGAAGTCTGACAAAGCAACATTTGCGCTGAGACCTGTGTGAAGCAAGGGAACTAGATATGTGTCACAGGTAGGATGGACAGCAGGCCCTTACTTAGAATGAAGAGCAAGAGCCTGGGCAGCCTATTATGAAAGGACTTGGGCAAAACTGTGAGCAGTGATATGAAGGTTTAGAGGGCTGCTGGAACTGTTGTGATGATAAGTAGTAGAAGTAAGATGAGTCAGAGGGCGTCAGGAGACCCCACATGGAGGTGGTCCAAGCCAGGAGGGTGGTAGTGGAGTATTGAGGATCAGACCAGGATTGAGAGGAAGAGAGAAACCAGAGCCAGCATCTGTGTAGGTGGCTCCATGGGAGGATATTCAGTTCTCTGTGGGGCCTGGTGAGCTGAGGTGTCTGCAGATAGCTATACAAATAAAGCCCTGCCAGTGAATGCTGCAGAAGTGCAAATGATGGTGAGGATGGTTCTTCCTGGAGAGTAGATTTAAAAGAGAGCTAGCGGATGATGTTAGGAAAGTTCTTTCTTAGACCAGCATGGGTGACCTGTCACTGACCTTTTCAGCATGAAGAGTTTATATATGTGTAGTTACATGTAGCTTTCAGATCTGGGCAATCATTTTTTATTTTTCCAATAGGATGACTCCCAAACGAATGATGTCTCTGTCGCGGGTTTGTGTCCCACTTGTTACTCTGCCTGATTTTGAACCCTTGGTGGAGGCTCTACTCACTTACCATGGACATGAACCTCAGGAAGTCCTCTGGCCTGAATTCTTTGAAGCTGTAAATGAGGCCTTTTTGCTGTAAGTGAAGTCCATTTATCTTACCACTAGATTTCATTTTTCCTAGTCTTAGCATGTTTTGGTAAAGTGAAAATGATATACGATAATGTTTTTTAATTTTCTCAGTTACCTTTTATTTTTTATTTATTTTTATTTTATGTGAATGAGTATTTTGCCTGCATGTATGTAAGTGTGCCCATGTCATGAATGCTCATGGAGGTTAGAAGAGGGTGTGGGATCCCCTGGAACTGGAGTTACAGATGGTTGTAAGCTGCCATGTCGGTGTTGGGAATAGAACCCAGGTCCTTTGTAAGAGTAGCCAGTGCTCTTAACTGCTGAGCCATCTCTCCAGCCCCTTTATTTTTATATTCCCTTAGGTTTATTTATTTATTTGTGTGTGTGTGTGTGTGTGTGTGTGTGTGTGTGTACACACATGCAATGCATGCATGCATGGGGAGGTCTGAGGACCACTTGCAGGAGTTTATTTTCTCCTTCCACCATCTTGGTCCCAGAGAGCAAACTCAGGTCATCAGGTTTGGCAGCAAGAACATTTACCCATGCATTCATCTTGTAGGCCCTAAGTTCCCTTTTACGGTCTTAAAAATTATTAAAGATCCCAAAGAACTTTGTGTGGGTTATACTTCTCAGTATTTGTCATATATGAAACTATAACAGAAAGTTTTACAATATTTATTTGACTGTGTGTAGTACTTTCCTAGCATGAACATGGATTTTCATGTTCATTCTCAGAACTGCAAGGAAGGGAAGTAGTCGAGAGGATGTTAATTCAAGAGAAAATTGCTTCATTTACAAAATATAATACAGGCTGTGGAGATGGCTCAGTGGCTAAAAGTGCTTGCTGAGACTTCAGAGCCCTAGCACTGAAGTAGAGCTGGGCATTGTTACACATACTGTAACCCCAGCACTGGGGCAGGGACAGAGAAGGCAAATCCCTGGGGCTTGGTGGTCAACCAGCCCAGGTGAAAAAAATGGTGAGATCCAGGTTCAGTGAGAGACCCTGCTTCAAGGAGCTAAGGTGGAGAGTGATAGTGTAGAACACCCAGGGTCCTTCTCTGGCCTCTGCATGTATCCACAGCGACACACACAATACACTGTACACACACATAATAGTAATAATACTAAATGATGTTTTCTAAGGCAAAAAAAGAGCCTGTTTGGCAAGTGGTGGTGTTTTTATATCTTTGTGAGTCTTATTGTCTGGCATAGGAAAGCTACATTCAGTCTGGTGGGATATACTGGCTTTGGTTAAAATACCTACACGCCCCCCCACACTCTACTGATATGTAGTTGAAAAAGGCAGTAATGCTCTAATAGCCATCTTAGATATTTTAGATATTTTGCTTTGATGCTTTACCTAAATTTGAAAAATAGTCATTTTATAAAAGGTTAGTCACAGTGTGGGATTTGAGTTTATATTAATGAGATTGTCATACTTTGTTATACTAAAATATTTTGACCTGGGCTATGAAGATGGCTCAGTTGATAAAGTGCTTGCCATGAAAGCATGAGGACCTGAGGTCAGAGTCCCAACACCCATGTTAAAAAAGCTCGTGCTGGTGTGTGCCTATAATCTCAGTACTAGGCAGACAGAGACAGGAAGATTCCTAGGGCTTGCTGGCCAAATTGGCAAGCTCCAGGCCAATTCAAAGACCCTGTCTCAAAGAAAAGGTGGCCAAAGGGTGCTACCTCTAGATGTACAGCTAATGGCTGCTGAGAGGGAGAACCTGTTTTATATGATTATTTTTTTCAGGGACAAGTGCCCAATCCTAAGAGGTTAGCTCTAAACATGTGAAAATGAAGGCATTACTATTTGGACTTAGTAGGGCTGTGTGTGTGTGTGTGTATGTGTGTGTTTGTGTGTGTGTGTGTGTGTGTGTAAAATAATTATAGAAGAAGAGGTCATAAATTTGAAAGAGATGCAGGAGGAGAGGAAGGGATAGAAATGATGCAAATACAGTGTATTCATGTATGAGATTGTCAAGTAAATTAAAAGAAAAAGGAAAAAAAAATAATGTGGAGAGTGATTGTAGATGACACCCAGTATCAATCTCTGGCCTCCAAGTGCATGCACACATGTGCACTCACACCCAATACATACATGCACACACAATCCATTGGTCTGTTTTGGGTTTTGGGTCTTTTGCCTCTGCATGGTTTGGTATTATGTGTAATTTGTTTGGAAGATCTTGACCCAGGGACTAGAGAGATGATTCGGCAGTTAAGAGCACTGACTGTTCTTACAGAGGACCTGGATTCTGTTCCCTGCATCCACATCACAGCTAACAACTATCCATAACTCCAGTTCTAGAGGAATTCGATGCCCTCATGTGAGCTCTGTGGGCATTGCACAACACGGGTACACTTACCATACATGCAGACAATACACTCATACACAAAAAAATAATAAATTAAAAAAATTTATTTAGAATTTCATACATGTATGTAAGGTGTTTTGATCAAATCCATGTGCACTCTCTCCGACTCCTTCCATATCTCCCCATCACTTTTTTCTGATAAGTTCATATACTCTTTCTTCTTTTTTATGGAGATTTTTGTTACTCATTCCCCCTTGTGAAGAGGTAACCCTAAAATTTTTTAAGGATTAGATAAGAGCTCCCAAATACTTTTGACTTTTTTTTGCCTTTGGAATGGAGTATGTTGCTAAGAGGCCCAAGGACATTTTGACTTTTAGCCAAGAAACTGGCTAATTTTTTTTGGGGGGGGGTCTTTTTAACCCTAACTGCCTAGCCAATTCCTACCTCCTATTCTTATCACACCTTCCTCTGAAGAGGTTACCCAACTTGCGGATAGGGAATTGGGACGCAGACTGCTCTGACTTCTTCCATGCTGAATAGGGATGCATGGTGAGGCATTTGGGGTACCCCTTCAGTGGGTCTACCTAAAAGACTCCCAAATTGCATAACTCTTATGTGCAGACAATATGCTCATACATAAAAAATAATAAATTAAATATTTAAAAAAAGAAAAAAAATGGTGCATGCCTTTAATTCTAGCACTTGGGAGGCAGAGGCAAGGGAATCTTTGTGTATATGAGACCAGTCTGGTCTACATAGGGAATTACAGGCAGTCAGGACTACATAGCAAGACCCTATCTCAACAAACAAACAAACAAACAAACAAACAAAAAAGAAAAGATCTCAGTTCATTAAGTTATGTCCATTTTCCAAACACTGGCATATTACATTGCATGGTGTGAAAGCTTACAACAGTCCTCTCACTATCCACATGAGAAATACCATTAGAAGTTCAAACTTGGGCTGCCATGGTGGCTCAGAGGGTGAAAGCACTTGCTGTGTAGAAGCCTGACAACCTGACTTGGATCCCTGGAACCTGAAGGAGAGAACTGACTTCTGAAAAGTTGTATTCTGACCTTCACATAAGTGTCATTACATGCACATACCTGCAGTCTTACATACACACAATAATAATCATAATAGTAGTAATAGTAATAATAATGTAAAACAACAACAAACCCCCTTCAGACTTACTGTGGGCCACATATTTTGTCATATGTTTTTCTTAAGGTGACTAGGTCACTTTGCTGGATTTTCGGAAAATAGGTGCCAAATTCTTTTTTTTTTTTTTTTTTTTTTTGTCTTTTTGAGACAGGGTCTCCCTGTAGCCCCAGCTGTCCTGGAACTCGCTGTGTAGACCAGGCTGGCCTTTACCTCACAGAGGTCCGACTGCCTCTGCCTCTGGAGTGCTGGGATTAAAGGTGTGCACCACCACACCCCGCCTAGGTGCCAAATTCTTATGTGAGTAACCCTTGTTAGAATATGGTCATTCTTTCAAGTAAATTTCAATTAAAAAAAAAAAAAATGTTGCTGCCGGGTGTGGTGGCGCACGCCTTTAATCCCAGCACTCCAGAGACAGAGGCAGGTGGACCTCTGTGAGGTCAAGGCCAGCCTGGTCTACATAGCGAGTTCCAGGACAGCTGGGGCTACAGGGAGACCCTGTCTCAAAAAGACAGAAAAAAAAAAAAAATGTTGTGGAGCCAAGACTGGCATAGGAGTGCCTTTCTGCAGGCAGCAGTAGTCTTGGTGATGGAGGAAAGTGCCTCGTGCGTTTTCCTTTTTACCGTGAAGAATTTTTTTAAGTGTTCTCAAGATTAACAATAAAAGCTGTATTTTATGCTGTTGCATCAAGCATTCTTGTACGAATATATCAGCTCTTCCTATGAGGGTGTGATGGAAACGATACAGGTGAGGACCATAGTGAGGACCTTAATGACTGTCCCTATCATGCCGAGGTGATATCTGCCTGCTTTCACTTTTGTGTCAGCACAGTGGTACAGGAAAAACCATGAGAGTCTAAATAGATATTCAACACTGCAAGTTTCTGGTACACATGAGTCTTTGTTCAAGCTTCGCAGAAAAGGTCTTCTATGCGTGACTGGTAACAGTGATCAGCAAGTCTAGCCAGATCTGGAGATTACATACAGCTCCAGGAGACACTACTGGCTGCAGCATCTTCTTTCAAATAATTCAGTTCAGTTTTATTTAAATCCTTAATGATGAGTCTCTAATTGATGCTCTAATTGATGCTGCAGTGAACTTGTGCCATAACAGTATTTGAAACATTTTGTTTTATAAAACTCAAGACAGTAAATTGCTAACATCTGTAAAGCCAAGAGAAAACAATTTTCTTTATAATTTTGCTTTTATTTATAATTTAGCCCACTTTCTCTGGAATGGATGTTTCTGCCTCATGATTTAGACAGTTCTCTGATCTGTCGGCGTCATCTTTTTCCAATGAAACAGCTGTGGGATGAGAAAGTGAATCTTTTAATCCACCTTTTAAAGTCAGCTATCCATTCTTGAATTTAAGAAGGTGTAGTATAAATTATAATTTTTGCATGAAAGATCAGTAGATTATTTAATGCAAGCTATGCATCAAAATATATAACTAGAGGGGCTGGAGAGATTGCTCAGTGGTTAAGAGCACTGACTGCTCTTGCAGAGGACCCGGGTTCAATTCCCAGCACCCATATGGCAGCCACGAACCGTCTTTAACTCCAGTTCCAGGGGAATCCGAAGCCCTCTTCTGACCTCTGCAGCATTGCAGAACATGGGTACACTCACATATATGTAGGCAAATTAGAGCTCGCTCTAAGTTTAAGAAAGGGCTAGAGCTGGGCGTGGTGGCTACATGCCTTTAATCCCAGCTCTCAGAAGGCAGAGGCAGATGGATCTCTTTGTGTTTAAGACTAGCCTGTTCTACAAAGCAAGTTTCAGGCCAGCTGTGACTACAGGGAGACCCTGTCTAAAAAAAAAGACAATTAATTAATTAATTAATCAATTAATTAACTAAAAATATGTAACTAAAAATACATATACTGCATCTCCTTTGAGGGGGATAGAGTCTAGCCCCAGCTGGCCTAGAACTCACTATGTAGATCAGGCTGGCCTCGATCTCAGAGATCTGTCTGCCTCTGCCTTGCGAATGCTGGGATTAAATGTGTGTACCACCACACCCAGCTATATTCTGCATCTTGATAAAACATTTTATGTAAAATATATATGCAGTTATCTAAAATAGTTTAGATTAAATTTCAAAATTTAGAAAACTTTTCAAAAGTTTTATAACATGTTACTGTAAACAAACAAAAAAAGTCTTTAAAAAATATTTCTGTATGGGCCCAAGGAAATATCAGAGTATTTAAAACACTGATATTTTTATATTTTGTTTTTTAATATTTTATTTTTTATTTGATGTATGTGAGTGTTTTTCCTGCATGTTTGTAAGTGCACTTGTATCATGCAATGCCCACAGAGGCCAGAAGAAGAGATCAGATCCCCTGGAACTGGACTTACGGATGGTTGTTAGCTGCCATGTGGGTGCTAGGAATTGAACCCAGGTCCTCTGAGAGAACAATAAGTGTTTTTAGCCACTGAGCCATCTGTCCATCCCCTGAAATACTGATTTTTGATGCTAGTACAACCAGAGATAGCAAAAGCATAGTAAAAGAAAAGAAACTTGAAGCAAATCTCTGAAAAATACACAAAATATGCAAAAAATGCCCAAAATGTACTTGAAATTTTTTTTCAAACAATGCTCCTTTGATTGTCAAACAAATAACATCATTAAATGTCATGTAGCTGCTATGCAAATCCACTGTACACTTATGAGCATGAGGGCTGAGGGTAGAGCTTTGTGGTGGAGCACTTGCCTAGAATATGCAAGGTTCAACCCCACCAAAGAAGAGGAGGAGGAGGAAGGAGAAGGGGAGGAGAGAAAGAAGGGAGGAAGAGGAGGAAGAGGAACCAAGTACAGGAAAAGGCAATGCTACAGCATTTTTTGAAACACTTGTGACTTCACAGTGCCATTGATTGAGTCTAAGTTATCCTGTCCTTTCTCACAAAGTTTCTGTGGATTCCACATTGAAAATTGCTGCTAGGAGTGACTTTCTCTGCAGTGTTTTGAATCAGTCTTTTTTGCTTCATGGAAATTTCATCTTGGTATAGTAATTTTTAAATTCTACTTAGTCTCAGAAAAGAGATTCAAAGTATTCATGCTAAAAATTCTAAGTTCAGTGTCGATGCAGTTTTTCATTATGTATATTTATGGTATACATTTTAATAATTTGATGTACATGTATGTGTACACATATAAAATGCATGAAGAACATTGGTGTGATTTTAAAGTATTTACTACTTGTGAGCCTTTAATTTTGTTTAAAGCTTTATACTTTTAAAA
Source organism: Nannospalax galili (assembly GCF_000622305.1). Lineage (NCBI taxonomy): Eukaryota > Metazoa > Chordata > Mammalia > Rodentia > Spalacidae > Nannospalax > Nannospalax galili. The sequence goes on from NW_008357490.1 coordinate 1,950,342, forward strand.
GTATTTTGTGGCCAGGCGTGGTGGCTGATGCCTTTAATCCCAGAACTCTGGAGGCAGAGGCAGGTGGATCTCTGTGAGTTCAAGGCCAGTCTGGTCTACATAGTGAGTTCCAGGACAGCTGGGGCTACAGGGAGATCATGTCTCAAAAAGACATAAA
>NW_008357490.1:1950508-1959313 GCF_000622305.1 Nannospalax galili
TATTTTGAGAAACCATAGAATTGCTGCACATATAGGCCCTTCCTGCTATACTATGTATTTTTTTCCAAAACATAACTATAGGGCCAGCAAGATGTCTTGGTGGGTAGAGCACTTGGAAGCCAAGTCTGATAACCTGAGTTCAGTCTCCAGAACCCACTGATGGAAAGAGAGAACCAATTCTTGTCTGTCCTCTGGTGTTCACTTGTGCATCGTGGCAGGTCTGCCCACAGGCATACACACATATACACACACAATAAATAAATATAAAAATTTTCTTAAAGCTATAATACCACTAGCACATCTGAAAATTGTTACTAGTGCCTTATAATCTCATATCTAGTCAAGAATGACATTTTCCTGTTTCATAATTTTTCTTTTAGTTAGAATCAGAGTTCAAAGGCTGCACATTGTATTTGGTTCATAAGATCCTTTACATCTCTTTCAGTCTATAGGCTGGTTTGCAAAGTATTTGTTGAAATGATAGGGTTGTCATGCTCCACTCTCATATTACAGAGCATTTCAGCCTCCTTGAGTGTGGTTCAGGATGCAAGCCCCTTCCCCTCCACAGCCTGAGATGCTCCTTTAGCTATTTCTATATACACTTGGCCCTGCTTTGTTATTTTCAGTTCTTTGACCTATTGTGTATTCATACTTTGTTACATTTTTGGTTTTAGTAGTAGAATTTAGTGTGCTTAATATAAAATGGGGCAAGTTCTATCTCCTTTCTCTTCTTTTTTAGATTAGTGATTGTGTGGTGTGTGTGTGTGTGTGTGTGTGTGTGTGTGTGTGTGTGTGTGTGTATGTGTTGCTTGTTTTTATCTTCCAAATAAACTTTGAAAGCAACTCAGTATCTGGAAAGACATGTCATGTTGTCTGGGGGGCTCCAGTGTGTGTGTGTGGCATGGGGAGAGCAGTGTCTTTGAAGGCTTTCTGTTCACAGAAAGGAACACATCTGTCTTTCCATTTGTTCAGCCTCACTTCTGTGTTCTCACAGCAGTATTTGATATCTTTTTCCATATATACATCTGAGGCCTTTCTTATTCTCAAGCTTCTATTGTACTTTTGCTTTGAAATCTTGGCTGTCATAAGTGAGTCTATCTGAAATGGAGCTTTGTTATATCATTGCATTTGCAGAATAAACAAGGAGAGAGTGCCCGCTAGAATATTTCCATTTTCCATGTATAACTCTTAAAATTTAGAATACATAATTTCATTTTCTATGAACACTGATAACCCAGGATTTTGCTGAAGTAAGATTTACAAAGAAAGAGAAGGCTAAGTCACTTGATGTTTTCAGGAAAGTTCAAAAGAACTATATGTGGTATCTACACCTATGATCCTAGCACTCAGGAAGCTGAGACAGGAAGATTGCCACAAGATCAAGGCCAACCTGAGCTATCCTACAAGACTTGTCTCAAACAAAATAAAACAAAACAAACAGAAAACCAATCCATCAAACAAATTAAAAAGTCAAAGTATAATTTTCATGGTTAAAATTTGAAAAATCAGGGACTGGAGAGATGGCTCAGCAGTTAAGAGCACTGACTGCTCTGTCAGAGACCAGAGTTTGGTACCCAGCACCCACATGGGGCAACTCACAATCACCTATAACTCCAACTCTAGAAGATTTGGTGCCCTCTTCTGGTACCTTCACACAAGTGGTATTCTCATTTTCTTTCTCTCTCTCTCTCTCTCTCTCTTTCTCTCTCTCTCTCTCTCTCTTAGTACCCAAAGCACCACTTTTACATTCGTTTCTGAAATTTACTTGGAGAAAAATGTCCCTGTACAGCCCTGTAGTCTTTTTTCCCTATCTTTTTTTCTGTTAAAACTTGCCTAATATGTCTGAATTTTTGAGAAATCTGCCTAGTCATCTCCGTTGTTCATGGAGGTGTAGAATGATAATCAGTTAACATTTAGTTGTTTCCAAACTTGAGGTTTTAGCCACCAAATCCCACTTTTCACACTCCACAGCAGTTTTTTAAACTATCTACTGGGAAGGAAAGTGCTCTGCCTTTCACCCTGGAAGTTCAGTTCTGGTTTGTAGGAATACATCCCACAGAAGCCTTCACTGTTTCCAGCCTTTCTTTTTCCACAGACGTTGGATTAAACCAGAATGTCTTCTGGCATCCTTTATGAAACCTCAAAAAGCAGTTTTAGAAATTATTAACCAGGAGGCATCATGCCCAGAGTCCTGGACTTGGGCTCTACCTGAGAACACAGAGGAAAGCCTAGGGTGCAGCCCCAGGGCAGGTCCAACAGCCCACCCTTGCTCTCATTTTATTTGTGATAACACATTCTCCCTCAACAACTAATAAAGTTTGTTTGGTTTGGAAAGTTATGTCTACTAATCCATATGGGACAGATGATCCAGAAATACTGGGTGGTCTTTAGCATGTCCAATTCCAACAGCTTCAGCTCAGTGAGTTCACTCTGCAGTGGTGTCAGCTGGAGCCTTTCCACAGATGCTTCTCTGTGGAGGGTGCATCCGCCACATGTCCACAAACGAAGCTGACTCAGTGAGCCATGCAAATTGCCACCCCACACCCTGCACCCCTCCTAGCCTTGAACAGTTCCCATATTGGCTGTGTGGTCTTTTAGAAACCACAAATTTCTTTGACCAAGGTGCCTTGCCCTGTGCTTAGCTTTTCAACTGCTTACCACAGCACACCAGTGGAATTCCATCTGTTTTATAATTGGCTGGATGTATTTGGCCTTGGCTTCTAAACACAGTCATGTAATTCCAGAAATGGGCTCTCTGTCTTCCTTTAAACAGCTCTTGCTGGTTCCCCTTTGTGGTTTAGATAACCTAGAGGAACTTTCTAATTTCTTGGCCTTAATGTCAGACCTAGTGTTTGTCCCTGAGGGTGTCATTCCAACTACCTACATGTTACAGATTGCCTAAAATTTTGTGCGAGTGTTGGGGGTGGGGGGTGGGGGGTGGAATGTGCTGCTGAAGTCCTTTTGTAAGTCTGTGGAGTGTTAGTAATTGAGCGTGTCACGTCCTCTGAACTAAACCCAAATCCAGTGTTTCAGAAACACTGGGAAGTCTGCTGACTGCATGCAGAGGTCTTTTCCTCTGAGCCTGAATCAGGGAGCCAGTAAACAAAAGAAAGAATAACCGCATGGCTGTGATGTGACAGAGTAAGGTATATATATTTGGTCTTTGTCCAGGCTTCTAAACTTTTGGAATTTGCTGAATGGTAGAGGTGAGAGAAGCATCTTTTATTATGTTAAATGTCTTTAAACCTTATGTGAGTTTATGTTAAGTGGGTGAATCTTGGTGGGCCCCTAGAGAGCTTTAGAACAGGGGCTAGTGGCCAAAGGAAGCAGCCATGTGAATGAAGGGAACTCTCCACCCACCCCTGACCACCAGAATTGGGCTTAATCACAAGTGGCTGGTAATGTATCAATCAGCTAAACTATGGGGCTTGAAGGGCATCTGGGTTGGTGAACACAAGGGTGTTGGGAAGCTGATGTGCTCAGAGAAGACATAGAAGCCCCAAGCCCCATCCTACACCTTGTCCTGAGCATCTTTTCCATTTAGCCATTCCTGGGTCATTTCTTTTTATAATAAACTGCTAATAATAAGTAGAGTGTTTTCCTGAATTCTGTGAGCTGTCCTAGCAAATTGTCAAATCTGAAGAAGGGATCATGGGGAATCTCTATTTTTAATCAGAAGACTGGGAACCCAGATTTTTCATTGGCCTCTAAAGTGAGGGAAGTTTATAGACCAAGTCCTTATGGGTGCACTAACCATAGGTAAGTTGGTGTCACAATCAGATTGAATCACTGGACATCAGCTCCATGTCCTGAGATGGAAAACTTGGTGTGGGAGAAAAAAAATCCCCACCTCACATAGTTGGTATGAAAAGTGCTTTGTGAGTAAAAAAGCTCATGGTAGTAGAAATGAATGACCAAACAGCTGACAACAGAAGGTAGTTGTTAAGTGTTAAATGTGGTTAAGTTTGTAATAACTTACACTTTTGTGAGTCAGGTTCCCATTTGTAATTATGAGCCTGTCCCAGGAAGGCTGGGATATGTGTTCATCCCAAGACTGAAATGACTCCAGTGCCAGTGACACACTTCACAGTGCTCCCACCTGGAGGAAACAATAGCGGTTGACATGTTGCTGTTACTATTATAGATTTTAATAACATATCTATTATTCTGATAGAGTAGGCTTTAACAGTATTAGATTTTGTGAAGCTTATATCTTTTCCTTCTTACAGAGGATCACTAAACAAAGGCCAGATACAAACTAAATTCCTATTGCTAAAAGAGTAAAATGACTTCCAAAGACACTTAAGAAAAGGATTCAGAACCAAGAGTAGTAGTGCCTGCTTGTGATCCCAACATGCAGGAGCAGAGGCAGGAGGATCACTGTGAGTTTAAATCCAGGTCAGCCTACACAGTGAGTTCTAGGCTACTCAGAGCAACATATAAAGACCCTGTTTCAATAAATATATAAATTTAAAAGAATTCATTTTTTAACATTTATTTACTGTGGACATGTACATGTGTGTGCATGTGCTGTATGTGTGCTAGTGCACATGCCACAGTGCACATATGGGAGTCAGAGGACAACTTCTTAGAGTCAGTTCTCTTTTTTCGCAATATTGGTACCAAGGGATTCTTAGCAACAAGATTCTTTTCCCTCTGAGCCATCTCACTGGCTCAAGAAAAAAGAATTCTTTAGCCAGTGAGAAGAATCTTAACTCTTGCTTCTTGAATGATTTTCATCCAGCAAGCTCTCACATGGCAAAAAGCAAACAAAAACATAGCTAAGTGGGATTAACATGAGAAGTCACAGATTATTTTATATATCCTCTGTGTTGCTGTACCCACTTAGAACTGGGGAAATGAAACTGAAAATCAAAAAGTAAATCATAAGGAAAGACTAACCTGCAACCAAGCAGGATTTTGAGGTTTTTCATTCAGAAGAAAATCTAAATGTTATCAAATATAATAGGTGAAAGTTTAAATGAAGAAAAGTTAGTGTGGTACCAAGGACAGAAAAGAAACAAGATTTAGTAGTAAACTCATTTCTATTTTTTCCATTGATTTGACTCCCTGATATTCATCCTCCCTCCCTCCTTGCTCCCCATTCCTTTTTCCCCTCCCTCCCTACCTTTTCTCTGACCACTCCCTTGTATCTCTTTTGTAACTTTAGTAAAATGTCGTGTTAGTCTTTGACGAAGTTTCACATAAAAATCTGCTTACAATGATTTGTAGTGTGCTGAGATCTGGGCATCTCTTCAGCTTGCAGCTGCCAAGCTCTGCTGGAGAACTGGCCTCTCCACCGGTGCAGGTGCAGCGGCAGCGTGGCTCACTCAGTCTTGGTGACCCTGGATGTCGAGGGAACCTCCGACAGAAACCTTCTTAATTCTACATGCTGATTTCCATTATGCTCATAAAAACATTTGAAGCCCAAATCATTTAGCAAGTAGTTAGACCAATTTCTTTGCCTACTACATCTCTTAAAGGGGACCCAGGTGAATGATCACCTCCGTTTATCAACTATTTCGGAAACAAAGCAGATTTTTCAAGGGTGAGACAGGCATCTCCCTGGCAGTCTGACAACAGGGGGTACTGGATAGGGGGAACTCCTGTCTCAGCCTCTGTTCTGTGTCAGAACTCATACCTTAAAAACCAGATGTTCCACCTGAGGCACAGAACAGGAGCCTAGCCCTTGTTATTTAATGGGGAAAATGATAATGCATTACCACCAATGTTCAGCTACCCAGAGCATAACTAGGAATGTGATTTCTATCATTCTGCTTTCCTTGAATTCATTTTGGTCAATATCCAGATAAGATTGCTAGAAAAGGACAGCTTGGTAATTCCTACCATGAACACAGGTTGAACAGAGTGAATTTTTTCAAAGTCCCTATAAACGTTTTTCTTTGGTCCTGGGACTAAATTCATGCTTGGCAAATGCTAGGCCACTGACCTAGCCTGCTTCCTTCTTTATTCACTGGCCTGTTCCACAGAATTTTAGGCATTTACGACGCAGGAGTATGTACAGAATATGCTAATCTCTGCTCGTCCTCTAGTTCTGCTGGTCACCAATGAGGCCTTACGTTCTTGTTAATATATAGTAGTGTATATAAAGCAGTTCTTTCTTTCTTAAGTAGCTTTTAGAAAACAAAACATCATTACATCACTGAGGAACCTTTTTAAAGGCAGCACACCTTGGCTGTCCTTTTATAAAATGCAGGTCCAGCTCATTTTCTAGAAACAGGAACATACCCCATGAGTGAGTGAACTCTGCTGCTTCTGTCCTTGGGAGTCACTGTAGTTGTTTCTCATTTTGTCTTTACATTGTGGCTGGCCTGCCACCAGCAATCAGTCTATGTGATCCTAAAATGTTACCTTCCTGGATCACATGAAGCTGCTACCCCTGCAACCTCCTGGTATCCCTTCCATCATAGTAGTCTCTCTGAAAGCCTCATCCCCAGGCTTTTCTGCCTACAGCCCCTTTGCTGAATTCAGCTTCCTTCAGGCCTTGCCAGGACAGCATCTTTGTTCAGTCCTCCATAGCCTTCCATCAGTGGTACAGGTGGGCTTGCTTCTGAAGTCCTGGCCCTTTTCAGCTCTTGTTACACAGCCCTAGGTCTTGTGGGGCCCCTGCCGTCTGTACCTTCTCTTCCACCTGATGACTGGGTGTTTGCATCCTGTTGCTGGGCCTTCACCTAGGCCTTCTCCTATCCCCTTTCCATTCAACCCCTTGGGGTTTTCATCTGTTCTCACTACGTTCCTGTTAGCACCTCCCAATGTGTCCCTTCAGCACAGACCTCCCCTTGTAACTCTCACTCAGCTCATCAAGGACTTAACACCTCTCTCTGCTTGTCTGTGCCTCTGATACTCCTCACCTACATACCCCAATCCAAGCTCTTAGAAAACCTTTCTGAAATCTGATCCTTCCTTCTGTCAGAGCAGGCATCTCCAGTATTGAGGGGTCAGGCACCTGGGAAATTCTTTGTCAGGCATGGAGAAATGGGGGAGGAACCTGCCAGAGATCCATGACACCCTGAAGCTCAGGGTGAGAATTGAGATGAAAAGGAGCTCAGGCTGTTCTGTGCCTATTCCTCCACAATCTTCCAGCCTTCAGCTGCCTCTCCTGCTCCTCCTGCCTTGGGGTTGGTCAAGGACAAGATTTGCATGAGAAGAAAGGAAAATACACTGAGAATAGCTCTAATCTTCCTGACCCTGGATCCAGTCCTGAGCATCACACCATCCCTATGGAGGGTTGATGGGAGCGACAGGCACCAAAGGGGTCAGGTGCTGGAGAGCCTACACTCCAGCCCTAGCTTCCCATATTAATAGCAGTGAGCATCTGCAACAGATGTTAAAATCTCTGTGCAGGATGCCGTCTCTTTGGTGTCTCAGAGTTGCTACATTTGTGATTTGCAAACCTTCCTTGGGAAGGAAGTTGAACCCCAAATTAGTGACACAGAATGACTCTCCAATAGAAATAAAGGTAGTGAGGCACTGGAGAGATGGCTCAGTGGGTAAGAGCACTTGATGCATGACTATAAGGACCCCAGCACCCACAAAACAAGCTGGGAGTGGTCCCCCACATGTCTGTAACCCCAGCAATGTAAGAGTGGAGACAGGAGGATTGCTGAGCTAGCTGACTGCCAAGCCTTGCCAAAAGAAAGAAAAAACAAAATCAACTGTGAGCTCCATGTTCAGGGAGAGACCCAGCCTCAAAGGAATAAGACAGAGAGTGATGCAAAAGACACCTGACATCCTCCTCTGGCCTGCACACACAGGTGCACATGTACTACACACATATGCATCACACTCTCACATAGATATGCAAATACAAAATAAAGCTACATGAAATAATTAGGGCTATGGAGTATATTATATATAAGGTCCTCTCTACATCAGCTAGGCCATTCTCCATAGAGGTTTCTACTTACAGTTACTGAATACACATTGTGTGCTCTGCACCTCAAACCAGATCTGAGTCCACATTAAACTTCTTTTTTGTGCTTTGAAGAATTATTTTTTAAATCATTATACTTTTAAAATTTTTAATAACTACATGATTAGAAGCTTTTCACTACAGCTTTAACATACTCAGTAACACACTCCAGAGCAACAGTACATCTCTTTCACAAGTGGGTGCAAGTTTCTAGGTTCACAGTTGAATTAATATAGTTATATATTATTGAACTCAGTATAAGCCCTGTAAGACATGAAATTGGATGTTTTTAACCTTTAAAAAAGGTCTCCATTTCATTTTAGAATATATTCTTCCTTGCAGACAGACTCAATTGTTTTTGCTACTAACACTGAGATGTTAGCATTTGCATCTCTAACCTGTATGTATCTGATTATTACTAGTCATAATCGGTTGCACTTGGATCCTTGGTGCCTGTGTATGTCAGTAAAGTCATTGAGCAGATTTCAATGGTATTTATTGTTTATCACATTTACTAATTAGCATGATGTAAATTTCCATGTTTCCTCCTCAAATATAACACATTTTTAAAAAATTTGATGATTTTTTGTGTGTGTTTCTGTGTGTGTATATCACACAGAACATCCCAAACCATCTCATTTGACTATACACCCACTTCCCAGGTAGCACCCTCCCATAGCCTTCCTCCCCCAAGTAGAGCCCTTATACTCTGATATCCCTGCTACTGTCTGCTGTGTTGTCGACACCCCCAGCCATTCCCCACTACTTGTCCATCTGGTGAATCTAGTCAGCCTATCTAGAGGTCTTTGTTTTAGGAGAGTCAGCTGTTCCTCATCTAGCAGTAATCAGTTGTCAGTATTCCTTTGGATAAG
>NW_008357490.1:1959545-2018198 GCF_000622305.1 Nannospalax galili
ACATTTTGAAAGATGCTCATAGTCCCCTGGAACTAGTTGACCTAGGAGGGCAAGGAGCAAAAACTGTCCTTTATGTTCCTCTGACCAAATTAGTATAGGCCTCAAAGTATGTCTGTTAAACATCCAAGAAGGTGAGTTTCACCAGTCTGGTACTTTTTTTTTGGTCTTTTTGAGACAGGGTCTCTCTGTAGCTCCAGCTGTCCTGGAAATCACTATGTAGACCAGGCTGGCCCCCAACTCACAAAGAGCCACCTGCCTCTGCCTCCCGAGTGCTGGGATTAAGGTGTGCGCCACCATATTTCACCAGTCTTTTACTTTTAATTACTGTGTGTCATGTAGATAAATCTTGGACAAAGAACCAGTTGTTCTCAGATAAACCTTACCTAGACATACATTTCTTGATCTGCTATGTATAATTTGTTAGTAGGTTTAAATGCAACTACTTCTGAACTCTGTGGCTGTATCCTGGGGATCACACTCATCACATATTTTCTTTCCCTTTCTTCATGATATGCTTTCTTATCCTTTTGGAAGAAATCTTCATCTTCTGATCATTTCCCTAATTTCATAAGGTGAGTAATGTCACAGTATTTTGCAAACAGAAATACAAATATCTACTGCTGTCAAGACCAGAGTGAGAAGACTCACAAATTGGATTAGTAATTTCTTTTTGAACATTGTTAATTTTCCTTTTTTCAGGAATCTATTTGTGTTTAACATTTTGCTTATTTCTTGCTGAAAGGAAAAAGATTGTTCTCCCTGCTTCATCTGTGGTTAGCCTTTGGCTTCGACATCTTCCCAGCCTTGAGAGAGCAACCCTTCATCTTTTTGAAAAGCTGCTCTCCAGAGAGAGATGGTGCCTGTGCCTGCGAAGGATAGAGTGCTGCATAAAGGACTCATTACTGGTATGTGCTGGGTATGGCCAGAAGAAATCCTTAACTCCTGGGAAGAATTTCAAAGGAAGGATTTTAAAGAGCAACAAAGGGAAAAATATAAACAACAGCATGGGAGCATTTCAGCTAATTGTGTATTTACATCTCAGTGGGAAATACCTAATGTAGGGGCTTTTCTGTATACTTGGTGCATTTGGGGAGTGATTAGAAATTTACTGAGTTTTACACCTTGTATTGCACATTCACAAGAGTGGAAAGTTAGGCAAAGGGGATCTCCAAAGATTTGGTTGACATGCCTCCCCCTTTTGCTTTAAGATCGTCAGCTATACTCCTATAGCCTGCCCACCCATTGTCAGAGCTCATAGGAGAAAAGAGGCCAGGTGCTGCTCTGCCACCCACCCATGTCCTCATCCTGTGTGGTGTGCAGAGTGCAGTTCCTGGGATGTCTGGCATCTGAAAAGGCTAGGGTCACAAGAATAGACTTTTAAAAAAATACTGTTTCTCATTTCAATATGAGGAATATGTGTTTAAAACTGAAGATCTTAAAGACAAAGTAGAGAAGAAATCAGTTAATAAAATCTTCGAAAATAAACTTACAGCTCTTCATGAGAGGAATTGTAAAGTATTCAAGAAAAACAAAACAAAATCTCAATGCTTAAAACAATGAAATAGTTAAGACGGGCTACGTGTTCTCTTGAGTGAGGCTCCTACATGCAGTGGCCCTCAAGTCCCTTTAGGAGCCCTCGGGTTTTGGCACCAGTGGCTGGGCTTCCAGCCAGAGCTCAGGGCCTGACCAGCCAAGGTGTCTGTTTTCTGTGGGAGGCAGCTCTGTGGAATGAATGGGCTCTATGAAGATCAGTATCCCCAGAAAAAAATGGCAAACTACACATCACACACACCTGCTAGATAACCTAATACTTTTCATTATTGAATATCTTGAATCCCAAGAATTGTGTTTCCCCCAATGGGGGTACATCCTATTAGTACATTTAATTAATAACAGGCTAAGAGAGACAATGATAATTTGCAGGTGAACTGGTTTCTTGCAAGATACACAAAAGCACAATAAGCATGTGCGCACACTTGTGTGTGTGTAAAAGCAAGCTGAGCACAGTGGTGCACTGACCTATTGTTCCACTCACTCAGAAGACACAAATGCAAGGGTCACTTGAGTCTAGTTCAGAACCAGTATGGTTGGGCTGATAAAATGGCTTAATGTGTAAAGGTGCTTGATGGCAAGCCTAATAGCCTGAATTTGATCCCTGACCTGACCCACGTGGTAGAAGGAGAGAACCAACCCCCAGAGGTTGTCATAAGACCTCCCCACATACGCATGGCATGTATGTGTGTTTCCCTCCCTCCGTCCCTCCCTCCCTTCCCTCCCTTCTCTCCCTCTCCTCCCTCCCTTCCTCTCCTTCCCCCATGCTCTGTCACACATGTACACACACATACAAGTAATCAATAAGGGGCTGGAGAGAAGGCTTAGCAGTTAAGAGCACTGACTGAGGACCAGGGTTAAGAGCACTGAGAACCAGGGTTCAATTCCTAGCACCAACCTAGTGGCTGACAACCATGTAGCTCCAGTTCCAGGGGAATTTGATGCCCTCTTCTGACCTCCTTGGGCCTTGCACAAGATGGATGCACTTACATACATGCAGGCAATACATTCATACACATAAAATAAAAATAAAAAATATTTTAAAACATAAATAAAATGTAATGAAAAATTAAAACAACCTGGGCACTGTAACAAGACCCCCATCTCAAAAAATAAAGCAAAAACATGAAAGAATTACTGTGCACAGAGTGCTAGTAACAAACCAAATAGTATGTCCACAGAAGAAACTGTCCAACTGGTCCAGAAGACCAGTTCCTTCAAGCAGCACTTAGGTAGGCCCAGATGGTGTGCAGTCTTTAGCAGTGAAGTGAAGGGTTTGTTCATTTGGCAGGCCTCCAGCAGCCGGTACCTGTTCAATATGAAAGTTCGCTGGGCAGAGCCATGGTGAATTGCATCTCAAGTGCAGTCTGCAGGCACCAGTATTTTCACTCCTAGAAGGTATTTTATCTCAGCTCTCCAGTGTCAAGTTTTGAACAGAAAGGTTGCGAGCACCAACATCTCATTTGCATATCCTCACACAGTTGTCACTGTAGCTTTCCATCAGCCACTCAGCTCAGTTAGAGAGGAGTCAGTGCTGTCAGGGCAGTCAGGTTTTCTATTGAAATAGAAGTTAGGGATGTCCCCAAGAATCATTAACAGTCCAAACATAGTATAATAGTCCAGGTGCCATGGCATCCACCTTCTGGGAAGCTCAGTGCTCCCCTTCCCGCCGTTGTTCCTGTTGGCTGTTGTAACCTGGGGATATCTGGCACACCGAATGTTTTTCTGTTGTATGGAAGGAGACTTTGAGTTCCAAGAGCAGTGTAAAATAGAGAGATCTCAACTCAGTGGCTAGGAAACTGGGAGGGGGTGTGTGTGACCAGACTGAGGAAGGTTGCTGGGGCTACCTGGCCATCCTGCCTTACATTTTCTTCCTTTCAAATGGGAAGGTGTGAGAGAATCAACCATATGGCACCAGTTGCCTCCTTTTATTTCATGGCCCATATGTGCCTTTACTATGGGTGCAGAGCCTTCCCTGGGTGCATGGGGATAATGCTGCTCTCACCAGCAAGTCACCTGGCTCAGACCCCAGGATTTGAAAGTTACGTTTGATAGGGAAAAAGACAGATAGGTTTGTATTAAAATCCAGAGTGCTAAAAGAGCACATTTGTATGAACTACTCATCATTTTCAAATGAATATTAAGACTATAAGAGTGCAGCTTACTTAATAATTACTGCACAATTCAAAATAAAATCTTTTAGAAGCTCTCTGACAACCCATTCCAGGTTCTTTAAGTTATAAGATACCTTTACTGTGTAGTAAATTTATTCATTTCTAATTAAATGTGCATGCTATAATTGAAGTTACTTTTTAATCTCTGCTCTGTTTTCAGTGCAAAATGGAGTAACTAGGTTATTTGCTTCTAGGGTACTTATAAATTTTCTTTATATCTTCTCAGTGGAAAACTTCCAGTCTTGCAGCTGTCCTGCAACAGTTTATTGATGCCAGCTGTTCATCTCTGAACCTTCTCTTCATCCTTTTTACCTGCAGTCTAAGACAGACTTTAATAAGATGGTGAGAGCAGGAAATCAGCCCCTCTGTAGACATCATCTTGTATGAATCTCAGTCTGAGTTGATAGTTGGCCATAACCTTTCCTGTCAAGCAGCTTGGAAGCTGTTTTGCAGGATCATGTGTGGAGAGCTTCAGAGCTTTTATTATAGTTAAAAAGGGATTTAAGAGGGTGTTACTTGGTTTAATTTATTGTGGCATTGGCAGGATGTGATCTTTCTATGCCTTGTGGTTCATGGAGGTAATTAAAATACAGATGATGAGCTGGAAGCCTCTGATTGGTATAGACTGCTCTCCTCTACCATCCTGGGCGTTATAGAGCCAGAAAGCCCAGCGGGGTACAATAAGCCTGTGACCTGGCTGAGTGATTTACAGGAGTAACCTGAAGAACTGCTTCCTAATTGCATCATCTGATTCATTTATCGCAGCACAGTATCTTAAAGCAGTGACAGGACCATGTTGAAGTATCAGATCCATAAGACCTAGCGTGCAACTGCTGCACTTTGCTGCCCAGGAAACCTGATGCCTATTGCATCAGAGCTGGATTCTGAGAGTAATTAAAGTGTGATGGTCTACGTAACTTGCGCTTTATATGGAGCACTGTTAATTATATTGCCATCTCTTGGGACTAACCAGAATGAGTCCTGGAAATTCTATAGTTACCAAAGTGTAGGGAAAACAAAAGATAAAAGTGTTCACAATATAATGACCTCCCCAAATGTTCTTTGGCCTTTCAGAGACTTCAGAGGCCTGGCCTTTTCTGTTATAACTGGTCAATAAGAAAGTAGTCTGAAGTCACCTGAATTCCAAATAAAATGTGTGGTGGGGGGTGGGGGGGTGACACTTCTTAAATAAAAATAAATTTCTAAACCTGTTTGCATTTAAGGCTCAACCTTTGGCTTCTCTGGGTTGGATTGTCCCCCAGTACATGAATGCCTGCCACAGTTGGTGGCCCCAAATAGATCAAGGTATTAACTCCAGTTTGTCATTTACTGTGCAGACTGAAACTTTCAAAAGCAGATGGTCTTGTGTTTCCCTTGACAGCACAGTCACTGGGAGACCATAATCTGTAGCCTTAGACCTGACCCTAAAAACTGTCAGGAGAAGCGGTGAAAGCCATTTGCTAATTATGCAGCTTTCTTGGCAACATGCACTTTCCCAAGACTGTTCCTGAATCAAGGAGGCTATGTTTTTCTGTTACAGTTCTATATGTGGAGCCTAGAAAGCTATTGTTTAGATCTCACATTTGAATGAAAAGGACTGGTTGGATGGCAGGGTGGCCTGTGCTCGGCTGCTGTGCTGTGCTGCGTGCCAGGGCCTGGTTCCCATGCCCTCCTGTACTCCTTCATGGGCTAACCCACCTGCCATCAGCCACCACAGCTGGGTCCAGGGAGCTGCCTATCACCTGCCCAGACATATCTGCCTCAAAGAAAGGAGCATGGAGGAACATGGGGGTGGGGGGCATCACTCTGATCTTAAGTCAGAGAGTATTCCTCATTAATTTTCCTGTGTAAAGAATTCATAGTTTAAGGGCTAGAGAGATAGCCCCATGGTTAACAGCACTGTCTGCTCTTGCAGAGGTTCTGGGTTTGATTCCCAGCACCTACATGATGGCTATAAACTGCCTATAACTCCAGTTCCAGGAGAATCTGATGACCTTTTCTGACCTCTGGACATTGCTTGACATGGGTGCACTTGCATACATGCAGGCAATACACCCATACACATAAAAATAATAAATATTTTTAAGAGTTCAGAGCTTAATAATTAGTATTTTTTTTTGTCTAATAAGAGCTCCAAATACCTCTGTGTGAGCTAAGGTATGTTCTTTTCTTCATTCTCCAGATAGCCATAGCAGCTTCAAAAGAAACTCTTTCCAGAAAGTCCAGTGCATAGTTCCCCATCACTGAAATATTGCTCTGACGAATTACCTCCCATCTTCAGTGATGCTATTGGTTTTCAGTGTATGAGTAGCATTTCATTAATGTTGTAGGATTTATCCCCCCTACATTTTCATTAACAGCTGTTGAAGCACTTCCTGTTTGAGCTCTAATGTTATGCATGTAATTGAACAAAAGCTGAAGTGGATGATTTAGCAGTAGTTGACTAGGGAAGTGTGGTGGGGTTTCTGTATCTGAAAGCTGTGCACTCTGGGCTACATTAACAACTACACTTCCAAATGTCAGCCTCAAAAGGGTACCAGATGTCCCAGCATTGTCTCTGAAGAAAACCCAGGTTGTATGATAGTTTTCATTATTGGGAATGTGGGGTCTTAGAAGTCCTTGCTATGCACAGGCCATGGGGAGCAGCAGTGGGAGCTGAGGAGCTCCTTCCAGCTTTCTTGCTCAGTCTCCGCAGTGGGCTGCATGTAGGCACCCTGTGGGTACAGTACAGAGTTGGGCAATTTTTGTCCAACGTGTGGAGCTGGGCATCCCCCAATGTGCACCTCCTACTTCTCTGTCTTAACACTGAGAGACTGCATGTAAATTTAAAGTGCAAGAGTACATTTGGTACTTGTTAAGGCTTTAAGCCCAAGAATGACAGATTTATCACTAATTAAACAATAATTGCATTATAGGGTACTGAAAAAATTGCTTGTAGTATAAACAACATCTGGTAAAGATTAAAAAGAAGGAATAATTTTTCCAAGCTCAAAGTTGTTACAAGAAACTTGAATGTTTTAAAACAAAATGCTTTAAAATGTGAAAGGGGTATTTAGTTTTATGTTTAGCATTTTGAAAATAGAAAAGGAAATGGCATAATGAAAAAATACATATTTATACATGATAGATATAAAGTTATTATATAAATAGATTCATTTAAAAGCCAGATAATTTTTAATTCAATAAAAAGTTTATTGTTGAATCTTTTGAGCCATCTTTTCCTAAGAAGACACTTTTTAAAATTTTTATTTTATTATATTTTATGTGTATCCATGTATTGCCTGCACGTAGGTAAGTGCACCTGTGTCGTGCAGTGCCCACGGATGTCAGAAGAGGCTGTCGGATCCCCTGGGACTGGAGTTACAGACAGTTGTTAGCTGCCATGTGAGTGCTGGGATTCGAACCCCAGTCTTCTGCAAGAACAACCAGTGTTCTTAACTACTGAGCCATCTCTCCAGCCCCCAAGACTTTTCTTTTTCTTTTGGGATTGTATGTCTGTGTGGTGACTGTAGTTGCCCTTTAACTTATGTATGTATGGTCACAAAGAAGGGTGTCCCTTGTCAGAACAGGAGAGCTGGCTCCATGTGGAATGGGGATGCCCCTCTGGTGGGCAAATTGGAAGGAAAACATTTCAACTGATTGCCTCAAGTGACCATTTGCTGAGTAAAACATCAGACAACATTAAAACAGGCCAAGAAAACAGAATTTCCCAAGTTTACTGAACTTTAGCTTTTTGTTCCTCTCTTTCCCTCCTGAGTCTGGAGGGGGGACATAAGATGGATTTTTTTTTTTTATTCCTCGTCCTTTGTTGTCTTTTTGTTTTTACTGAGGCATTCACTTTTATCTGTGATTACCTTACGTATAGTTTCCATTTTTAGTTCTTTCTCTCAATCAGAAAATGGTAGAAAAAAGTATGTAGTCTTCCTGAGAATCATGCTCTCTGTGTTCTCAGATTGATGCCCTGGGATGAAAATAGCAGACTAAAGAAGCTTCAGGGCCAATGTGGAGAGTCTGCACTACGTGTACTGTTCATGGTGTAGAGTGGGACTCTGGCTTCTGGCTCACCTCTCTTGTTGCTGCTCTGCACATTCTCCACATTGACTTCTCTTCCCTAGTTTTGTTCAGGGATGGGAGTAGGCCATCCTGGGCAGAGGGAAGATAAACACTATAGTTCTGGGGACTAAGTAGGAACTGGTGGATAACCTGGGGAGGAGTGTCTCATCAAGTGCAGAGGATGTACATATGACAGAACATTCTGGTCCCCAGTAAAGGAAGAGCAGGAAGATCCTACAGGTCTCCATTATCATTGTCCACCCTCTGACAGTGAAAGAAGTACGTGAAGGAAGAATAATAAAACGGTTACTGATGGCGTGACATGGTTTCCCTGGTCTTGAAATAATCTCTACATGAAAATTGTTATGCCAGATGGAGAAAAGAGAGTTTGAGAAGGAACAGATTTTGGTGGGATGGAGAAAAACAGATGAGCAGATGGAACCCAAGAAAGCTTTTCTTTCCTTGTTTTAGTACCAAAGATGATCACACAGATCATGAAGTTTCAGAGCAGGGTTCTAGAGCTCTGGACTACAGTGACCCATGGTGGCCCACCTGACCAGTAAAACACTACACACTTGCCTCATCCTCACAAGGATGCCATAAAAAATTGGAGGAAAATATGACTTCCAAAGAAATGTTCAAGAAAGCCTTAATTCTAAGAAGAGCTGCTTAAGCATGTCACGGGGACATATGCCTAACCCAAGAGCACTTTGGTCCTTATGAAGTAACTCACTGGCCCTGAAATGTGCTGGGAAAATATAAAGAATTTCATTTTTAAAACCTCCAGTCAAGAGTGTAGGTGAGAAAGGGCTTCTCACAGGGAGTGCAAGGAAGCAATGCCGAAAGTGGACACTCCCATCATGGCTATTTAAGAGGGGGCCCGCCTCCTGCCCCTTACCTGTTTTAGAATTTAAAGTAGGTGTAAAAGCAGACTGGGAGAAACCAAGGATCTGAAATCCTAGGAAAGAAGGACTTCCAAGTGTAGAGTTCAGCTTCATGGGGAGAGTGGGTGGGTTCCGCACAGCCTGAATGGGTTGGAATCGCTGACTGAGATGTTCAGATGGAAAGAAAAGTCTGTTCCAGCTCTCACTCTTTGACAAATTGGCTTATCTTGTGGTTTTCAGGGTAGCCCAGTGTGCCTCTTGCGTCTTCCCTTTCTTTGTCATTTAGAAATCCATGTTATCAGAACTGAATTGTTCTTAAACCCGTAGTGGCTACAGTGGGGGTAGTTAAGCCCTTTGTAATAAAAGAAAATAACTTTACCACATCCAGCTCTCTTATTTTCCCTCAGTGCGTGTTCAAGGGTTGTGTCTGTCTGTGGGCACGTGGCAGTGCTATAAGGTCTTTATGCAATGTTTCTAAAACGTGCATTGTCTATGGAAAACTGAGAAGTTGTCCTGGCAAACTTGACTGAATCATATTTAAGACATCCAGTTTGCTTTCCCCTGTTTTGTTTTTTCCATTGGGAATGTAGAAACTCTCACAATGTTTTCTGGGCATATGTCCAAGTGACCTCTTAATAACTGTTGTTATTTACAGTGAGGCTGAGACACAGGCAGCTTAATTGACTTTCTAGATCAAAGACAAGAAATCGCCTGCCCTTCCTCTGTTGTTTCTTATGTAGGAATGAATTTATCAGGTCTGCTTCTTTTGAATGCAGTTGCATATCAGTAAAGGGTTAGAAATCATGGGCTGTGCTATTTAAGAAGCAGAAGAAATTAACTTGCAAATCATAAATGTTTCTCTTTCAACTAATGAAAAGGACAGCATCCCATCGTTTGAACAAGTGGGGACACTATTGCCTGAAACCTTCCCTAAGGGAGCCTGTAATGGTCATGCATGACCACTAGATGGCACACGCTCAATGTTGCAAGTAGGATGACAAGGCAGAAGCCAGTAGAGACAGGTACTCTGCTCTTTCCCAGGGTAGTTCAGAAAACTGAAGGCTTAGGGCAACTGCCTCTTTTTTCTTGTGGGGGTGAGAAGGCTATGAAAAATGTTTCCCAAAACTTGTCATATCAAGTACAAAATGACTTAAAGAAATTTCCTGGAGCGTAGTCCACTAATATTTGGATGCCACTGTGAAAAATGTTTTATAATGCAAACAGACTTTTAAAAAATCTAGCATAAATTCAAGCTTTAACCTGAAAACCTAAGCCAGGCCCACTGAGGCCCCTACTTAGGTATGCCACAGGAAGCCAGCATCTGCAGATTGAAACTATCAAGACCTGTTAACAAACTATTCTAGGCTAGATATCCCTCATCACTGGTGTCTGTTTTCTGTTAACCTTCTTTTCATCCTAAATAATTAAAGATGCTAAATGCAGAGTGCATTAAGTGTCCAGCTTAGTAGTGGTCACAGGTTTCTTAAGTGCTCATGACCAAATAAAGAGAAATAAAAGGACAGCAGGCAGAACCTCCACTGAGGTAGTCCTAGGCCAGTTGAGCAGGTCAGCCACACATCACATTTGAGTAAAACTAGGAACATGGATAAACCCTGAGTCTTCCCTATGCCATAGACATAGAAAATAGTTTTGAATTGTTGATGAAAGATACTCCTTTTCGGGCGTGGTGGCGCACGCCTTTAATCCCAGCACTTGGGAGGTAGAGGCAGGTGGATCTCTGTGAGTTCTAGGCCAGACTGGTCTACATAATGAGTTCCAGGCTAGCTGTGGCTACAGGGAGACCCTGTCTCAAAAGAAGAAAAGAAGGTTACTCCCTGTGTGTGTGTGTGTGTGTGTGTGTGTGTGTGTGTGTGTGTGGGTTGTGGGGAGGGGGAGAATCATACCAGCATATTATGTGTGTGTGTGTGTGTGTGTTTTGGGTAGGGGGTGAATCATACCAGCATATTATAGAAGATGTGGAACAAAACAGGAGTACAAAGAGAAAATAACACTTGCCCACGATCCCCTACCTAAAGAGACCCACCACTGGCATTTTATACGTGGCTTTTTTCCTATGTACTGAATGCTCTTTTGCCTTAACATAAGGGACTATGCCCATTTTTAGGAGCTGGCAGCCCTAAACAACCCGTTTGTCTGATAATCACAAGTTGTTATTGATAGAGGCCTATTACATTTCACTTTTTCCTGGCCTTTTCCTTTTACAGCCTCAAGCAGCCTGCCACCCTGCCATCTTCAGAATTGTTGACGAAATGTTCAGGTAAATATGCTGACTCTGGTAGCACTTGATCTAAAAAGCTCAGCTTCCACACACAGATTAAGATGTCTGTAGTAGTCCAACTGTACCATGAGAAAAGAGCTTCTGGCTCCTTCCTGGCCCTTGAGCTTTTTTGTAATTAGAGCTAAAAACTCAGAAGTCAGTGTACATTGAAAAAGGCAGTAGCCAAGAATTAGGACAACTCTTTAACCTTGTTATTCAAATACTGGCAGGAAGGTAGACCTGAATTAGATATTGATATCATGAAATATTCTGCAGGATTTTTCTTGACTCTGCACAAAGCAAGTAATATGCCCCCTCACCACATGAGGGCTGACTGGTCTTTGTAAAAGATGTTAATGTTAAAGAAAGCCAAGAAAAATAAATAATGCTATGCTTAACAGAGCTCTTCTGAAAGACAGAATAAACCCCACATATTTCAACAACATACTAATTTTATTTTAAAGACATGAGTCCTGGGGATGTGCTGGCCTTAGAGGGTGAGAGGTGAGAGCTGTATCACAAGCCAGGTTGGCTCTCCTCCTAAAGTCTGTGGGTTTCAGCTGTGGAGTCCTAAAACTAGACTGGAGTTTCCACCCTCACATGGATGTGGACAGCCAGGGTCTAAACCTGCCTGCAGCCCTCTTATCTCTCACACGGTCTTGGAGGGACAGGCTCTGTAGCAAACAGTGGGCAAAGGAATTTTTACAACCAGTACCTTACTGCTTGAGTTGGTCTTGAAACACACCAGCTTTAAATGGCCACAGACATAAGAAGGCAGGGTGGTATTTTTAGTTTAAAGCTAACCAAGTTTGAGATTAAACGCATAGAAACCAAACGAGGTACAGCTAATTCCCCAGGCACTCACTGGTGGGTTTGAATGAGCCATTCACTTCTCTTGGCAGCTCTGTCACAGCTTGTGAAGGCAGAGCACCTGCTGCTGTCACTATCTGGTCCTCAGACAGCCAGGTGCTGGTGAAGAGCAGCAAGCCCAAAGGAAGGCTGTGTGGTACATGGTAATCTAAGAGTCAAGAAGGAGCTCTAGAGAAAATACTTGGAAAGGAGGAATGTTTCCTTCTGCCTTCACATAGGAACTGAAATCTGTGAAATAAGGAGCTGCCAAAGTTACAGTCTTTTGCTTAGCCTAAAGGAAGATGCCCATTTTGTGGCACGGATTGTAGTGCATAGTGAATGGCAGGATGTCATTGTCTTGACTTTGCTTTGCTCAGGTTTGCCCTCCTGGAGACTGATGGAGCCCCCCAAGTACTAGCTGTCCTTCAGGTGTTCACACGGTGCTTTGTAGAAGCTCTGGAAAAAGAAAACAAGCAGGTATGTTGGGATCTTGTCCACCTCAGAGAAAAGGAGGCTGCTAGGAGTATGTGGCTACTGAGCTGAAAGGAACTCTTTATTTTCAGAAATTGTATTCGTTTTGTGGTGCTGGAGACCACATCCAGAGCCTCATATGTGCTAAGCTCATGCTCTGACACGGAGCTACACTCCCAGCCTTATTTTTAAGAATTTTGATGGGCTCTTGTTCAAAGAAAGCTTCCAAATGACCACTTCTGCAAAGATGAAACATTAACTGAAAATAAGTGAAGATCTAGTATATGTTCTCTGTGCCCTGTGCCCAGAACCATCTGTACACCGCTGTATCTGATTGTGCCTTCATACTGCAGATCGAGAATTCCCCTGTGTGCTCAGTCTGCTCAGTCTGCCCTTGTGTCTGTATCTAACCCTATGGCCAGCAAGAGTCATCATGCAGTCTATAGGAGCTACTGTTTATTACAAGGCAAACTGACATTCTTGGTGATTGGTGTCTTCATTCCTACCAGAACCCTAAATATAACTGGATCCCAGGAAAGAAAGGAGTTGGTAAAAGGGACAGGAAATGATCTGAATAGCTGTAGAGAAGGAAGAATGGCAGTGACCAGAAGCTAGTGTTAGATACCATCAGTAGACTGAAGGACTCTAGGCTTCCATCAGTAGAGGTTGGACTGTAGCTGTGAGGGCTGCTGACCACTTAGAATGGTCCTGTGGAAAAGGAACTTTTTCTACCAAAGAGCCTTGGCCATTGTAACTAATAGCCAGAGTTAATGGTTATGTGGTGGTTTGCCTATTCGGAGTGGCACTGGCTTTAGCATCTTTCCCATGAAGGCCCAGTTCCCTGTAGTGCTCTTTACAATTTGACTTAGGATACTCAGCTCACTAAAGCCCACCCACCCCAAAACTGAAGGAACGTCTCAAGTTTTAGCACATGTTTCTGCTTTCTAAGGCACCAATAAATATTTATGATTTTTTTGCCATCCTCTTTCCCTAGGGAAGTTAGCTAGACCGTAGCAAACAGTGTTATCAATGGTACCCAGCCTGGAATTTGGGAGGAGACCTCAGCAGAAAGGCACTGGCTGGTGCTCACAATTTTGAGCATAGCTGTAAATATGTTACCCCTCTTACCCATTCTTTTTTCCCAGGGAAGAAGTAACCTCTAGCAAACCTTGCTGGTAGACTCCTGGGACATACCCAGGTCAGGGCAGAGGACACAGAGAAAGTGGTTTTGCTATTTAGCATTTGCTGGTATATTATCTTGGCTTTGCTGTGAGTCTGCTGGCTTTGAGCACTGAGAATTTGGACTGCACTTAATAGTGCTTTTAATTTAGAACAGTGCTTGTTGGGCCACACATGTCTAGGGTTGGGAGGGGCACACAGTGAACCCTGGCGTGAGGCAAGGTAGGGATCCAGAAAGAAAAGATTATCCACCCCTGGTTCCAAACAGGAGAGTGATAACCTCTTAACTTTGCAAATGCCTTTGTGTCTACCTATGATTTACTTTTTCTTCTGATGCCTGACTGCCTACCCTTTTAACTGAAGACTGACTCACTGGCCCCTGGACTCCTTGAGTGTCCACTTTCAGACTAATCATACTCCTTGGTGCATGAAATCCTGTCATGCTTGGTCTGTTCATGACCCTCTCTTTTTTGCTTGATTCATTGTTAATGAGTATTGCTGTGTTGAATCTTGCATTCATTATTCCTTTTCTGTTTCTGAAAATAGTTTAATCACCTATTTGTGGCTGTAAAACAGTTTTGTTCCATTTGGGTTGTTTCTGTACTTTATAAAACAAACACAGAAGAGAGCAGCACACTATGATCATTTGAGATGTGCTTTTCCTCTCAGCCTATTACAAAGGTGGCGTTAGGTCCCTGGTGCTGTGGTGAAAGGTTGCTATGTGGCAATCCATTGCCCAAATGTACCACAGTGAAGCCATTTACTAGTTGCTGGACATCTGGACTATTTCTAGATGTACTTTTTATTACAAACATGTTGCATTGGATATTTGGGGATGACACTTAGGAGCAGAAGTGCCTGGTCTTAGGAATGAAGACTTTGCTTCAACAGGTCTGTTCTAGTTTGCTTTCTGTTGCCATAACAAACACCAGGAGCAAAAGCAACTTGGGGAGGAAAGGGTTTATTTCACCTTACAGGTTACAGTCCATCATGGAGGGAAGCCAAGGCTGGAGGCAGGAACCTAGAGCAGGAACTGGAAACCATGGAAGAGCGCTGCTCATTGTCTTGCTTCCCCTGGCTTTCTCAGCCACTTTTCTTATACATTCCAGGTCTAGCTTCCCAGGGATAGCACCTCCCACAGTACACTGGGCCCTCCTAAATCAATTAGCAATCAAGAAAATGCCCCACAGCTGTGCCCAGAAGCTAATCTAAGGCGGAAATGCCTTATTTGAGGTCCCCCCTTCCCAGGTGACTTTAGTTTGCATCATGCTGTCTGAACTGAACTGGCACAAGGTCCTGCCAGGCTGGTTACATAATAGGGTTCTCACTTCTCACTTTCTTCCATTGTCAACATGTGTGCTTTTTTCCCTTCTACCCTTTCCTCTTACCCCTGTTCTACATGAGCAGGAGTGAACAGCACCACCAATGAGGCTGACTTAGCAGTGGCAAGAACCTGAACTGGGTGTAACAAACCAGGTCCTGAGCTTGTTCAAGTGCAGGCAGCCAGTCAGGTTAGGATTGGGTTTCAGGAGTTTAGCAGACAGATAATGGACTAGACTGAGTGTCCCACAGATTAAATGACAGGGCAGAGTGTTGTTAAAAATTTGCTTGAAGGCATCAAAGAGCATCTGACAAAACAGAGGAATAAGAAGGGCCTTGGCTGCAGGAACAGTGACTCTCACCAAGGTCCCTGTGACAGCAGGGGAGGGACCACAACTCAAGGTGTTCCCAGGATTCAAGATGGAAAACAGAGCTCAGTGGAAGAAAGAAATGGATGGGACATGAGAAATCCGTATCAAAGATAGACCTAGCCAGGCATAATAACTCACACCTTTAATTCCAGCACACTGGAGGTAGAGGCATGTGGAGCTCTGTGAGATTGAAGCCAGTCTGGCCTACATAGTGAGTTCCAGGCCAGCTGGGGCTATAGGGAGACCCTGTCTCAAAAATAATAATGATAAAATTTTCAACAAGTCAAAGAGACATTGATATCAAAATTAAATGATGTGCTAAAAATGTCAGCTTGGATTTGGGAGGAAAAACACAGACAGTACCAAGTATATGTTGTTTCAAGAGAACCATTCTAACAATAAAGACACAGCAAGATTAGAAGTAAAAGGAGGGAAATGATGCCCTGCAAATGGTAAGCACAGGAGAGCTGGGATGCTCCGGTAGCTGCAGATGAAGCTGACTTCAAGACAAGCTTACCAGCAAAGAGTTCACAGTGATAGAATCGTCAGTTCACCAGAAGAAAGTACTAGCCATAAACATACAGGCATGATGACAGAGGTTCAAAATACATGAAGCAAAACTGACAGAAAAAATGGACAAATTTATAGGCATACATAAAACACCTGAAAACAAGTTTAACAAAAGAAAATCACAAAACCTTGGCTAAGAGCAATTAAAGCAGACTTGACTATAAGCAGAAAGAAGTCATGTGTGTGGGACCCATTAAAAATCTGCCTGTTTTGGGAAGCTGGAGAGATGGCTCAGCAGTTAAGAGCACTGGCTGCTCTTACAGAGGATACAGGTTAGGTTCCCAGAACCCACATAGCAGTCAGCTGTTTGTAACTCTACTTCCAAGGGATCTGACACCCTCCACTGGCCTCCACAGGCATTGTATGGCACCTATATGCATGTAGGTAAAACATTCATATACACAAAATAAAAATGAATAAATTACCATTGAAATCTACCCAATGACTTTATAGACATACATAGGTGCCAAGGATCCGAGTGTAACCGACTATGACTAGTAATAATCAGATACATACAGATTAGAGATGCATGCGCCAACATCTCAGTGTTATTAGCAAAAACATTGAGTCTTTCTGTAAGAACCAGTATATTTTAAAATGAAATGGAGATCCTTTTTAAAGGTTAAAACTCATTCAATTTTATGTCTTACAGGGCTTATACTGAGTTCAATATTGTATAACTGTATTAATTCAACTGTCAATGTAAAATTTTATAGCCACTTTTGAAAGAGATGTATCTTTGCTCTGGAAACTGTTATTGAGTATGTTAAAGCTGTAATAGAATGCTTCTTCTAAAAAACAAAAAATACGTATTTAAAAAAATCTGTATAGAGCAAAAAAAAAGTCTGGCGCTAGAGAAATGACTCAGTGGTTAGGAGCACTCGTAGCTCTTGCACAGGACCCAGGTTTGGTTCCTAGGACCTACACAGTGGCTAACAACTATCCATATCTCCAGTTTCAGAGGATCTGACACCCTCTTTTGGCCTCTGTGGACACAGGTGACTTCAGTGACACAGGTGCACTTCAATACATGCAGGCAAACACTCATACACATAAATTAAAAATTTAAAAAAACTTTTAAAAGTTGATTGCCATCTTCCCACTTCTAGACTAGGCCGGGATTTGTTGCGTGATTGTTCCTGACTAGCCTGACGAGTGTAACTCTTACCACTCAGCAAAGAATCTTTTTCTGGCAACAGATGGAAACTGTTTCTGTGGAAACAGAAGTTCCACAACTGGTCAAGAGCAGAGAATAAGTGACTGTGAGGAGCCCAGCCCTAAGTGACACATCTACAATGCAGGGAACATTGTGGAAGAGGAGGTGGAAAGAATTAAGAGCCAGAGAGACACGACACCAGCTGCTAGATAATCATTCTAGACATGATAAGGAGGCTGTGTCAAGAAACCTCCATAGCACGAGTAATCTAACAATATTTGCATATAAGAAAACCAATTGACACACCAAGGTGGGTGGGGGAAATTTCAAGGGGTCCCAACTTAAGATAAAGAGCTACAGGCTGTCAGTGGATGCTGATAGAGGGAGAATCAGTTTTCTCTGGGGACTAGCTCCCCAAGAGTTATCTAACTCCAAGTGGGTAGCCCTAAACACAGGTACACAGGAGTACCGCTGAATGTACTCAGTGCAACGTATCAATAAATGCATGCATGTATATGTAACAATGATAATCAAGGAAGAGGAGAGGAAATTGAGAGAGAGTTGGGGGGTATGGGAGGAGTTGGAGGGGAACTGGGCGGGATGGAAACGCCGTGAAGACTAAACGTATGTATGATGTTCACAAAAAATTTAAAAATAAAAGAATGAATAAAGTCCATTTGCTTTCTAAACCCAGTTTACTTTTCTGTTGAGTTTTCTTGAAGCAGCTATTGAGTAATTTTAGTTGGCGGCTGCAGGAGAGGTAAGGAGAAAGCACTTTGGTCTAGTATTTGGTTCCTAGAACAAGATGCTGCCTAACCTAGTACATTGTTACTATTATTCTTCCAGGTAATTAGAAGAAAATGTAATGCACCATTAAAACCAGCTCCAAAACATGTTATTTTCTATAAAGATTTGTTTTCCAGATGTCTTGGATTATACTTTTGTTGAGGGAAGATAGTGTAAATAGTTGGAAAATGCTGGTGAGATTGAAGCACTTGTTTATGAAATCATGTGTAGTATTAGAGTTTCTGTGTGTGAAATGTATGTATTAAAAATAATAAAACTTTAGATAGAACACTAACAAAAATCTTCTCCCCTGACCTACACCCTGTTCCTCAGTTTCATCTAGTAGCCCCACCCCAGTGCAGTGCACAGCCTTGTGCTTGGCACACCCTGGTCCCTGTGGCTTTTCAAGTGGAAATTCACAAGCAAATAGGCACACTTACCTGGAGATACAAGGGACCTACAAAAGCCAGAAAGAAAAAGAAAAGCGGGGGGGGGGGGGGGGGCCTTAGAATAATGAAGCCAGTGAGATTATTTGCAGAAGGACAGACAGATCAGAACAGAGTCTAGATATAGACCCATACATAGGAGGGTAAGTGAGCTTTGGCGAGAGACACAGGACAACAGAGTGAGGGCGAGGAAGTTTTTAGCAAATGTGTAGAACAACTGGATTCCTCTAAGTCCCTCAGCTTCTGTGTCAGAAAACACACAGAAGCTAGTCTGAGAAAGGTCAAACCTGTAAAGCCCTTAGGAGAAGAAAAGGTAATTGGTACCTTTTTTAAAAAAATAGGATTATCTTTTTTTTTTTTTGATGGAGTAATTAAAGATTTCTTAGAAACAGTGCAACAACAAAAAAAGCATTGCCCATACAAGAAAAATGGATAAATTAGACTTCAGTAAAATTTAAAACATCTGTTTTTGGTAGATACTATTTAAGAAAATGAACAGATAAGCCACCAACTTGGAGGAGATATTTGCAGTGCATGTATTAGAGGACTGTGTTCTGAATATATGAAGATGTCTCAGCTTCATAGGAGGCAGTTTTTAAAAAAATGAATACACATACTTAAGAAAGACATGTAAATTGGCACTAAACACATGAAAATGGCTCAGCATCATCTGCCATGCATAGAAATGCATAGGAAACTGTATAAAAGCAAGCATGGGTGAGTAATCTTTCATACCAAGCAGAATGGCTAAAATTAATAAGTCCAGCAATACCTGGTGTTGGCAATTGTGTAGAGCAAGTGATTTTCATCCATTGTTGGTGGGAGTGGAGTGGACAACCACTGGAAAACCATTGGCCGTAAACAGTTAAGCACCAGCTTTCTGACCCAGCACTTCCTCTTCTGTGGTGTGCCCTAGAAAAGTGAAAACCTGTCCACAAAGACAGAGATGAATGTCAGCTCCAGCTTTAATCATAGTCACTTGAAGAGGAAACAACCTAAGGGCTCATCTGTGAGAAGCTGACGAGCAGGTTCTGGCACAATCATGTAATGACAACTTCTGAGCTTACAAAGAATGAACTGCTCAGACATAGTAACACACAAGTCCTGAAACAACATGTACAGTTAAGCCAGACAGGCGAGCCAGTGATTCTGTTTACATGGAACAAGAATAAGTGAATCTGATCTTTTGTTGAAATAAAAGTACTGGTTGTCAGGGTAGAGTGGGAGGGCTGATTGAGTCACAGGAAACTTTGTGAATTGATAGCATTCTCTGTCATGATGGGTTACTGGTCACATGGAGTTACATGCTCACCCAAACTTATCAAGCTGTAGACCTAAGGCCTGTATACTTTTGTATGTTCTAGTTTTTATCCCTTTTTGTTTTTTATCTTTGTAATCTGGATTGTTTTCAGATCTACTCCTGATTTGTTTTCATTATTTTATGTGGATGAGGGTTTATATTGTCTGCATGTAAGTGCACCCATATTGTGCAATGCCCAAAGAGGTCAGAAGAGGGTGTCAGATCCCCTGGAACTGGAGTTAGGAATGATTCTTAGTTGCCATGTGGGTGCTAGGAGCTGAACCTGGGTCCTCTACAAGAGCAGCTAGTGCTCTTAACTACAGAGCTATCTCTCCAGACCTGTTTTTCTTTTTTTAAAAGCTTTGCTAGTTGGCAGCTACAGAATTCCTATTCTTTTTTTTTTTTTTTTTTTTTTTTTTTTTTGAGCATTTCCTATATGAGGTATTTACCTGAGTTTTGTTTTAAGTATTTTAAAACCTCTGTGCCTTTGTGGGGAAGAGATAAGTATAGTCTCTGGCTCTCAGAGTATGTAAGCACTGTTTTTATTGTTAAAAACACCACACTGATCTGGAAGGTGCTATGCATGCTACCAGAAGGAAAAAATAATCATCAACTGTAGCCAGCTGTGAATCCTGTGAACTACAGCAATCACTGGCCTGGCAAGATACGTCCACTGGTGCAATAATGGCACGAATGTTATGGGAATAATCAACCACTCTCAAATTGGATTTAAGGTCCACTTCATAGGATGGAGCCCATACCTGACATTGGTATCAGGGACCTGAGGCTAAACAGGCCACAGGACAGAGGGGAAAACCTAATACTAGTTTTTTACTAAATAGTTACCATATTAAACTGATTCCTAATGACTTATTGTGATATCCATAGATTAATGAATCTTTCAGCTCTCACCAAAGAAATCTCCTTATTCAGCAGCTGGTGATTAACCCAGAAACCTACGTCTGGCCAATGTGCAGAGAACAAGAGTTTGCAGGGTGCTTATCCCTCTTTGATATAGGACACCTATATCAAACATCTGCCTTCTAAGGCTCAGGGATCATTGTGGAAAAGGAGGTAGAAAGATTCTAAGAGCTTGAGTGGTGGATGACCACAAGGAAACAGAATTTTCCAGACAGTTGGTCAGTTATTCATATGAGCTCACTGCAGTGGTGACCAGCATAGAAGTGGGGAAGTGGGGAAGAAACCTTAACCCTACCTGAAGAATTATTGGCAACCAATGGCTGCTTGGAAGCATAGAGACAGTCTCTTTTAGGCATGGACTCTAGGTTAACTAGGCTTCAGTGGATAGACCCACAGTGAAGGACAACATTTGAGGACACAAATTAGGTTCTATAGGCCTCTTTGTGTGTGTGTGTGTGTGTGTGTGTGTAATTGGAGTACATTAAATTGGGCAGGAGGGCAATAACAGGTGGTATGGATAGGGGAGGGGATCTAAATACCATCAAATTATATTGTATGAAAATTGCAAAAACTCAATAAAAAATGTTACAAAAACAAAATAAACACCACACTGAGATTCCCCAGAGCTTCACAAGCACTTTGGCAGCTTTCTCTGAAGTAGAAGATTTGTATTTGTAGCTGGGTTCATGTGAGGTGAAAGCTCAATAAAGACATCAGGAAGATAGCTGATTTTCCTAAGTTCCAGAAGATGATTCTTAAAAACTATGTTTAGGGTATTTGTGAGGTTACTGGAAACATGTTTGTGAAAATGTCTGAGAAAGTGTCCTGCCCTGTCAGTGCAGTGGGTCTTGGGGAAAGAGCAGCAGAGATTTACACTGTCCTTGTTCTCTCTAGTCTCAATATTCATGTTGTGTCCATGTTTGATTCTCTTGTAGCCAAAGTTTACCTTCAAGACCTACTTTCCTTATGCCTCTCCATCCCTCACTGCAGTGCTGTCACAGCACCCTGAAGGTAAGTTAAGGTCGCTGGCCTTTGCTCATGTCAGTCACTTTTGGGGAAGAACCTGGTAACCCAGGGCCCTGAAGCCTTACCTGCCTCCTAGGAAGATAGTATAGCTATACCTGAGGTCCCTGCAAGCTCCCAGGGTTTCACATTGTGTAGATTTTCCTGTGAGAACCTGTTTTTCTTTCCAGGTATGATCAAGGAAAAAGGAAAGCTCTGGGTAGTAGGATAGTCAGTCTGTCTTCTGACAACAGCTCTGCTGAGGCTACCAGGGCCGCCCCCGGTGCCAGGAACAAGCTGAGACTTGGCTGAGTCAGAATACAACAGAATCCTTGTTTATTTTTCCTCCTTTTTGCTCCATGCAGCCTTGTTCCAGAAGAAAAGATAAAATGAAGGATGAAGCCATAGAAACTTATGAGAGATTTCTCCTAATTAAGCCAAGGAAGGGACTTTGAAAAGATTCAGTAAGATACGTGTGTTAGGGCCCAGCTTGGGGTCTAACTGCCAGTCTGCTTCCCCAGACCATGTCTGTAGTCTGAGTGGTACTGATTTGTGAGCTCATGTTTAGGAAACATCTCAGCAACCAAACATAAAGAGGGCTTTTCCTGGGCTGGAGAGATGGCTCAGCTATTAAGAGCACTGGCTGTTCTTCCAGAGGACCCAGGTTCAGTTCCCAGAAACCACATGGCAGCTAACAACCATCCCAAACTCCAATTCTAGGAGATCCAATGCCCTCTTCTGACCTCCATGGGCATTGCACAACATGGGTGCACTTAATATACATGCAGGCAATACACTCATACACATAAAATAAAAAAAATAACAAATTATTTTCTAAGAAGAGGACTTTTCTTTCTGACACCTGCAATCTGTAGAAGAGGCAGGCCTGTGACAGGAAGGACAGACAGAGAAGGGTGAAGGTGTCCTGTCTCCTTGCTCTGCTGTGCTTGAGCAAGGTCTGTTTCAGTTGAATGGATGATTCAGTTTCAGAACATTTTACAAAGTCTAAATTCCTCTTCCTTTTTCTAGAAGATAGAGGCTATTGTCCAGGCTATGTATGATACTGTCTCTCTGATGCTAGAGCTGGGGGGGTGGCCACAGTGGGGTATCTGTATGATGGCTTTGTGAAACTGACCTTGTGGGAACACAATAAAAAACTTTATTAATGGGATAGAAAAATCAGTAATACACTCTCTGGACTCAGTGGTAATCCTGAGGTCAGCCCTGGTGGGAGGCAGTCTGGGCACCTCAAAACAGATTAGAGCATAAGTTTGGAGACTTTTACACAATTCAGTGGTCCACAGTATGAACTCAGACCATCTACCTTCCCACTGTGTAACTGTCCTAGATGTCTTCACCAAGGTCAGTGAGTGACTTCAAGCAGAAGTACAGAAGCTTCTGTGCTGCTTCCCAGAACTCTTGTTTGCATGTCTCTTTTGGGGGGAAAAAAAAATGGAAGTATAGTCCCAAATGGAAATGAGTTCTTAATAGTCTAAGCTTCTGTCCATCAGAACTGCACTTCATGTCCATGGGGTTTTAGGAGTATAAAAGATCACAGCCAAGCTATGACCTTCAGAAGGAAAGAAAATTAACATCCAAGTAACCAGTAAGAAGAAAAGGACATCGACCTTCAGCAGTTATGTCATGGACTTGGAAGGAAGGAGGGGCCACTGCAATGTGGAGAAGTCAAAGTGCTGTTTCCTGGACACAACCTATTGATACATGAAATCCTTTTCCAGTATTGATTAGAACTGCAGACACATGCATACTCAGATGCTTAAGGGCAGTTGTGAAATCAGACATACTTTACCAAACACATTTGTTTGCATGGTATCTGTGTTGTTTTCCTGGCCTTGTCTGTCGAGTGAACATGAAATCATACAACCATAGAGAAACAGTTGAGCAGTCCATTGCCAATCCTTGTTGGTGTATTCAGTATGATCATCTTATATTTTGAAATCACAAATTAGTGGTGGAGCCAGAGGGTGGTAGGTAAAAAGAAAAACTCAGGGCGTCTGTAGCAAGGCACTTGTAAGTCCGAGGGTAGGCTGCTGAAGGAGTCTTTGTCCTCCATATACCTGAGTTAAAGATATTTGGAAGTGTAACCTCATATATCAAGGTGTAACCTCAGTTCCTAGAAGGCAGAGGCAGGATAGCAAGTTTGAGGCCAACCTAGTCTACATAATGAGTTAAGAGCAACCTGGGCTGTATATCCAGATCCTGTCTTAAACAACACAACAAAAAGATACTTTGAAAGTTTGACTTAGAGACAGAGCCTTGTTGGGAAAAGCATGATGTGTGTTTTGTGAACAGTGGGGAGGGAAAAGGAGACATTTCTGCAAAATTCTTCCAGTTTAAGCTACAGACATCTAATAGGTTTGGCTTTCTTTCAGTTCCGTTCTGCCTTATCTCCACCCACAGCTATCCCACATGGACACCGGCTCCAGCCTTTGCTGTATACTTCCCAGCTGCTCAGAGAAGCAGTTGAAGAAGAGACGCCTGAGTAAGCAAACCCTGTCCACGCCTAACCCCCTCATAGCTGCTCTCCTGGGGCTTCCCTTTGAGCAGACTGCCAGCTGAAGGCTTTGCTAGACCTTCACAGATACAGGCTGTCACTG
Source organism: Nannospalax galili (assembly GCF_000622305.1). Taxonomy (NCBI): domain Eukaryota; kingdom Metazoa; phylum Chordata; class Mammalia; order Rodentia; family Spalacidae; genus Nannospalax; species Nannospalax galili. The sequence goes on from NW_008357490.1 coordinate 1,983,475, forward strand.
TTTCAAGGTGAGGAGTGGAGAAAGTGGAGCTGCAGGACCCTTTGTGTTGGTCAGAGCAAGTAGGCCTGTATTGCAAGTATGTCACCACAGTGCCAGCTCTAAGGAAGGGCAGGTTTACAGTTTGAAAAACGCAAAGGAGAGAGACTCTAGAAATCAGCAGTGCCCATGTCAGGAGCCCCTGGCCACCCCATATTAAAAGAGTGCCTCTAGGTCTCAGGCTTTTTGCCCACCTCTCTGGGAAGAAAACAGCTTCTCCTGGCTAAAGGAGAAAATGTTAAATGTTTTGTGCCCTGTACCCTTTTCTGATTTTTCATTGAGTGAAAATTGGGAGGGGTTTTTTGTTTGTTTTTTTCATAAATATCTCTGCCGGGGCTGTTTAAGAGCACTTGCTGACTTTGCAGAAGACTGGTTCAGTTCCCATTACCCATGTCAGGTGGTTCACAACAACCTGTAATTCTAGTTCTGGGGGTTCTGAGCCCTCTTGGCCTCTGCAGGCACTGTACACACATGGTATACACACATACAAGCAGGTAGGCACACAATACACATAAATTAAAAAAAAATAACTATCTTTCCAAAGTTAGAAACCCTATTCCAGAGTGAATTACTTTGGGCAGTGTGTTGTAATGCCCTTCTTAGGTGCTGCTTTTGGGAAAGCATTCCCATGCAGGCTTGCGGTGGCCTTCATATGTAACACTCACTTGCTTCCTCCAAACTTCCCCATGTTTACAGTATGAATGGCAGTACATGCATAGTCTTTTGAGCCAAGACTATCTTACCACCCTTCCCTCCTGAGAGTCTCTGAGTCAGCCCAGAGCACTGTGGGTACTTGTCTGTCTACACACAGTGATTATCTGAACCCATCATGCTTTACTCCCACTCAGATCTTACAGACAGAAAGAGCTGATGGTCAGATGGAATAAGAATGTCAGTTTCTGCATGTCCTTTCTGTTATCCCTGTGGAAGCCAGGATCAGGGGCCTTTATATGCACCTAGGCCTTGGGGTCTGTCTGTAGGAAAAGGTATGCAGGCATGTATAAGGCTTTTGTTCTGTAAGAAGGGAGAGGGAAGGACCAAGCCAGTCTGCATTGTGAGTAGGGTTGGTTGCTCAGCGTGCTTGCTGATGAGGTCTGTGGGACAGACGGTGAGCCTTCCCTGAGAGCCTGGCCACTGGTGTGGCCAGAGACTTTCAGCTCTGTGCCTCTCCTGGGGACAGGGGATTAAGGCTGAGGTGCCACCCCCTTTTCTTTTTCTACATTGTTCTACAAGCTTGATTTCAGAACATTTAAATACAAGTTCTGAGGGAGGCCTTGGGCAGCAGTGACCAGGAAGGTAAAAAGTATGCTTAGAGCTTGGAGTCCCTGTGGGCCCCGTGTAGATACACACACTGCAGAGGGCCCCAGTGCCCCTGGTCTAGTCATTTCTTGGTCCAGAAAGAAGGTGTCCACCAGTGTTCATCCTGCCCCATTGTCTCCAGGAGAGATGCTGCCCTACTGTGGCTTTCTGGGCTAAGTTTATTAATTCCTACCTGCCGCAGATTCCACTCTTTAACAGATATCACCACATCCAGTTCCCAGTAGGATGGGGGGATAGCTTGGAAGCTTTGACCTTCCTGCCCTGGTATCTGGGTATCCTCATGATGACAGGAGAGACAGACCAGAAGGGCTTGTTCTGCTCTGTTCCCAGGAGGCCAGTACCCTTCTCTGATCTATCTAGCCTCCTCCTCCTTGCCCTGGAAGGCCTGCCATTGCTATTTGGAAGCTGCTGTGTAGGCTGGGCGGGAAGAAGGGTCTCACTTTGCAAGATAGCATCTCCCGTTCTTGGAGCCTAGATTCTAAGGTACTAGATTCCTCATAAAAACCTAAATATCCTTGTTCTTCAAAACGTGGGGTTTGGAAGACTAGGCAGGTTTTCTGAGTCGAATTTGTTTTTCTGAGGGCCCTTCTTTAGTAAGTTTGCAAACCTCATAGCTGCTTTAAAAAAACAAGACTCAGGTTGCCAGCTGCCACGTGTCTTGGCTCTGTTCTAGGTCTCATCGCAGTTCCTTTGAGAGCTGGTTTTTGTTTGTTCACTTTGGAGGATGGGTGGATATGGTGATGAAGCAGTTGCTGAGGTCAGAACCTGAGCCTCCTACAGCCCTGCTGTGGCTCTTGGCGTTTTACTACAGTCCACGGGATGAGAGTCAGCAGAGAGCGCAGACTGTGGTGAGTGCCTGTACTGGGGGACCAGAGTGGAGGACTTGCAGGAGGGGCTCTGTAGTGGGTTTGTCTTTATTGAACCCTCAGGCACCTAAGCTCTGGGCACTTGCCAGATGTGGTGGTAATGTGTACATGTCCACTTGGGGTGAGCTTGCAGCCTGCGATGTTCTGTTACCACAGAGGCCCAAGACAAGAGGCTACCCCACCTGCCAGGCTGCTCCTGCCCTGGGCCTCTGTCCTCAGGGTTATTTGATCTGTTCTTGCTTCATGGCCTCAGCTGTCCTTTTGCTCTGTCACCTCAGCTGCCCTCGTTTACCCTTGTGCCTCACCACAGGGCTCTGTTCTCCAGGAGATGCCACACAGAGGGTGACAGCTGCTCTGAGGAGCACTGTGGACAGGCACAGACTGGGTCTTGAGCCAGTGTCCTCTCTCTCCCACCAGCATCCTGGCCAGTCTGCTTCAGTTTGACTTACTGCTTTCCTGGATCAGTCGGCCAGTCCTCACATTAGTAGCTTTGTTTAGACCTCTTACTGGGGTAATCACATGATGTTAACCACTTTGCTTCTGAAACAGGACTTGGTCATCTCCTAAATAACAGAGCGGCTAAGTACAGGACTGGGTAACTGTCCGTGGCAAAGGTGGTTGTTATTTTATGTAGAATATGATCATTATTGGAAGCCATGCCTTGATTAAAAGCCTTGGCACCTCTCTTTCAAACATTTACTTGCTGGATTTAAAAACTCTAATTGCCAATGCTTTTTCTGATCTTAATAATTAAAGGGAGCATGTTTCAGTATGTACAGAACAATGCTCCTGTGTTCAATGTTTCATTTGAGAAGCTGATCAGAGACTTGTACAATTTGTGTTTTGTTTGTTTAAAGGTTTGCATAACAGGGTGAAGAAGAGTCTTGGATTTTTTTTTTAAGAAGTTGAAATTTGAGAATAATTTATTTTGGATTAAATGAAACATTTTAAAGGAATTATCGTAATCTACTTATACATTTGCAGATTGCTTACCTGGTTCAAAATAAAGCCTTCTATTTCTTCCCTTTAAAATATCACATATAGAGTCCCATGCAAGCTCAAATGAGACAAAGTCACAGCACAGACATGGGGAAATGGATAAGAAATCCCAACACAACCTAAGGAACTTTTGGCAACTGATGGGTGCTAGGAAGGGGAGAGACAGTCTCTTACAGGGATGGGACTCATGGAAGGTTAACCAGGCTCCAGTGAATAGACCCACACTGAAGGACATTTGGGGACAGAAATCAGACTCTATAAGCCGTTTTATATGCGTGTGTGTATTTAAATTTAATATAATGTGACATATATTACATTAAATTGGGTGGGGGTAGTCAGGGGAGGTGTGGATAGGGGATGGGATATCTATATCATTGTTATATTGTATAAAAATCACAAAAATTAAACTTAAAAAAATTCACAATTGGGCTGATAAGATGTCTCAGATGGTAAAGACTTATCGCCAAGCCTGAGTTCAGTCCCTGTGACCCACATGGTAAAAGAAATGAATCAACTCCTGCAGGTTGTCCTCTGACCTCCATGTGTGCACTGTGGCACACACAGATGCACAGACACGCAAATAAAAATTTCTTTTAAAAACAGGATTTAGCCAGGTGTGGCAGTGCACGCCTTTAATCCCAGCACTTGGGAGGCAGAGGCAGGCGGATCTCTGTGAGTTCGAGGCCAGCCTGGTCTACATAGCGAGTTCCAGGTCAGCTGGGGCTACAGGGAGACCCTGTCTCAAAAAGACAAAAAAAAAAACCAAAAAAACCAGGATTTAATTTCTAGAAAGCTCTGCATTGGCACATTTTTCTATCAGCTACCTTGGATCTGAGAGTTTTGGTTTTTATTTAAATGTGTGCCTAATTCTTACTTGGCATAATTAGATACCTTAGATCAAAGCATATTAGAAAAAAAGCATATTATCTCACTTGGAGTAGTTTGGCATTATTTGTCTATTACTCTTTACTGGAAAGTTTCAGTTCTCAACTTGACACACCTGGGAAGAGAGAACCTCAATTGGAATTTCCTCTATCAGTTGACCTGTGGCCATGTCTGTGAGGCATTTTCTTGGTTGTTGAGTGATGTGGAACAGCCCAGACCACTGTGGAGGGGGCCATCCCTGGGCAGGTGGTCCTGGGTTGAATAAGAAAGCAGACTGAGCACAGGCCAGAGGATCAAGCCAGTAAGTAGTGTTCCTTTCTGGGCTTTGCTTCAATCCCTGCCTTCAGGTTCCTGCCCTGCCTTAAGTTCCTGCCTTGATTTCCCTCACAGATGAACTGTCCCTTGGAAGTGTAAGATGCAATAAATCCTTTCCTCCCCAAGTTGTTTTGGTCAGAATATTTTATCACAGCAACAGACAGCAAACTAGGACACTCTTCTTAGCTGAGTATTCAGAGACTGCCACACACGTTGTGATGGAAGCCAGAGCTTCCTATTATTGAAGTAGAGCCCTTCTCTCCTTGGTGCCTGACCTGAGGCACTGTTATGTGCTACACTCCAGGGAGCAAGTCTTCCGAAGTTAAGTAGTGATGCATATACCTTGTGCACCTAGGTTTGTGAGCTTTGATCCCTGGATGATCTGTGGGAACTTGAGAATAGGCTGAACTGTGTCACAGTACACAAGCATGGTGAGACTTGGAGAAGTTTGCCAATACTTTTCCTTTGCCTTACTTAAAAAGTGTAAGTCAGGGCTGGAGAGATGGCTTGGTGGTTAAGAGCATGTGCTGTGCTTGCAGAGGACCATGGTTGGGTTTTCAAGCATCCACATGGTGGCTAACAACTTTTCATAACTCCAATTCCATGGGATGCAACCTCTTCCAGCCTCTACAGGTATTATACTACATGGGTATACTTGCATGCAAGCAAAATACAAATAAAACAAAATTTAAAAAGTTTTTTTTTTTTATGTAAGTCATGCTAGGCATGGTGGCAAACACCTTTAATCCCAGCACTCGGGAGGCAGAGGCAGGGGGATCTCTGTGGGTCCAAGGCCAGCCTGGTCTACATAGCGAGTTCCAGGTCAGCTGGGGCTACAGGGAGCCTCTCTCTCAATAAACACAACAAAAAAAAAAAAAAAAAAAAAGTCATGGTCAATCACTTAGCTCCAAGAACAAGCAGTTACGGCATGGTTGTCTCTGCTGGCCATCCTTGGGATACAGGAATGTGGGATAAAGAACATACCTTTCCTGCTTAGGGTGTATATTGCCTAAATGAAGTCCTGCCCCTTTTTACATTATCTGCCAGCTGTGTGTCTCTCCTTGACTAACTGAGATTGTGTTTTATACAACTTTGACTTTGGCAGGGCCTCAAACCTTTAGATACTGTCATTCCACTTGTAGGAATCATGTTGACTTGGGCAGGGCCTCAAACCCTTAGATACTGTCATTCCACTTGTAGGAATCATGCTTTAGAAGCAGAGAGCCATACAAAGATTTATGTGCATGGCAGTCATCAAAGCACTGTTTATAATGGCAGAAACTAAAGTGGCCAAGCTCACAGGGGGTAGGTGTTGTCTAAATAAGTTGTGGCATGTCCCAACCATGAAATAGCGTTCTGCCAGGAAAAAATCCTATTACTGGAGTGTTTTATGGGTAAATTGCTCATAGTACATGTGGAAAGTGTAAGAGACAAATATAATAAATGGTATATTCCCAATTCATAAAACACAAGGAGCATTAACAGTGATTCTATTTGTATGACAGCATGATAGATCTTTTTTTTCCCTCTTCATATTTTCCATAGTGAGCATAAGTAAATTTTTATAATTTAGAATGATGAAGGTAATACTTTGAGAAAAATTAAAAATAAAAAGAAGGCTGATCTCTTTCTTTAGAAAAATTTACTTGTCACATAGAAGCTTCTGGGTGTGGAAGGTACTTGAAGGAAAAGTCCATCTAGGTCAAAACAGGAGGAAGGAACATTGGGGAATGCTAGACAAGGGCAGAACATCAAAAGCTAGTCAAGAAGAGAAGAGAGGTAAGGCTTTGCTTCCAATGTCCCCAGAGTCTGCAGACCCTGCCTGATGGCTCTAAAGGAGAGAAGGGGTAAGGCCTGCCAGCCTGGGAATACTGTGTTCCATGGAAGAGCCCCATGGCGCCTTTTCTTACGGTCTCCCTTGTGATCAGGAGAGCTCATACAGCACTCCTAGTGTGTTGCCATCTATGCAGCATTGAAAAGACCTGAACTTCCAGAGGGGGAAAAAAAATGGGTCTCACAGATCCATAAAATCAGTCATGGGAAATCTTAGAATAGACCCACGCATTCTTTCAGCAGTGATAGAATATAGCTGTCATGAGTCCCGTGCAGCATCTGGGTCTGCAGCTTTCAGTTCTCACTTTGTTTTGTAAGTCACAATTTGATGTGCCATTCTTGTAGCAAGCAGAAGTCACAGCATGAAATAAATATTTTTTATGCAAAAACAACCCACAGACTTAACAACAATTACCATTATTATGTGGATTCCACAGACTTGTGACCTTTGCTTGAGCTGTAAGCATGTATGAACAACTGTCCCAGTGTCTGAAACAAAACAACTACGCCTGTGTGTGTGTGTGTGTGTGTGTGTGTGTGTGTGTGTCCTTGCATGCCTGTATGTCCCCTCAGATAGCCCAGGCAGGGCAGCCTACATTCTTATCAGCACTGCCCAGCAGGGCCTGCAGCTATAATTGATTGTGACTGATGGTGAGGGAGTCCTCAAGGAGCCTTTTGTTCTTTGTCCCACAATAAGAAAATTCTGACTGCATTCTGCTGAGGACTTTTCATTTTAAAAAAAAAAGGTCAATTCCTGGCATGGTGCCCTGCTGATTGGTGAGCAAGATGAAGGACGTCAAGAAATTTTCATCACAACATTTGGGTTTGTATGGAGCAGTATATAAACTAGACAAGTAAACAAGCTTGGGCACCAGGCGCCTCCTCTTCCTGGGCTTGCTTCAGAGCATTGAGTAAGGCCTAGAGTCATGTCCTGCATCTTCTCTGCTAGCTCACCCTCTGAACCTGCATTGCCCAGGTGGAGCTGAGGGCAGTATTCAACCGCCTCATGATACTGTTAAGAAGTGACCCCCTCTCAGCCATGGATCTTCAGGCAGAGGCTGGTGAGAGCCCCAGCACAGACCCCACAGCCCCTGTGTGTGGACAGCTGGTCAGACGCCTCTTCCTCAACTTCCTGCTCTGGGCCCCAGAAGGTCACAAGATTGCTGAGGAAGCTGTCACCCGTGTAAGTTGCCCTCTTTTCTCAAGTCCCAGTTTGTATTTTCATTCTAACTAAAAGGTAGATTATCTAATGTGGTCTTTGAGAGCACATGCCCAGGATACTGTCCCACAGGGACAGAGGTCACAAGGCCAAACCCAGAGCCCACCTGTGCCATACCACCAGGTACATGGAGGCACAAGCATGCTCAGCGGAAGGGAGTGCAACCTTGCAGGCACATAGCACCAGGGTCCACAGTGAAAACTAGGTCTCCTGCCTCCCATGTTACAGTCACTGTCTTTCTCATCCTTGGAGAGAGATCCAGCCCAGTGACAATATGCCCTGAGCAGCCATGATGCCACTCCTTGCAGCCCACCAAAGGATTGATTTCAGAAAAGTCAGTTAATGTATTTGTTACTTTTCTTGTTGCTGTGATAGTATACCTGAGAAAAAGGAAGGAGTATTTATTTTGCTCCCAGTTTCAGAAGGTTCAGCCTGTGGTCATTTAGCTCCCTGATTTGGGGCTAAGGCAGAACATCATGACTTGGGTGGCAGAAGCTTTTCACCTGCACAGGAAGCATCCAGACATGAGCTACCCCTAAGGACTACCCCAGTGATCCATTTCCTCCAGGTAGGCCCTACCTCCTAAAGCTTCCAGATCATTCCAAAATAGTGCCATCTGCTGAGGAGCAAGACCCAGCATGAGTCTTTGGGGAAGACATGTCATGTCTAAACCATATCAGTTGGTTACAGAGAAACCCTTCGGAAGGGTGCACAGCACAAAGGGTGTGTAAAGGGTCAGGAGTGAGTCCCACTTACGGCACGGAACCACATATTAACTTTTTAAAAAAAAATTTATGTGTATGACTGTTTTGCCTGCATGTGTGTATAAGTGCACTCATGTCATATAATGGTTGCTCAGGCCAGAAGACGGTGCCAGATCCCCTGGAGCTGGAGTTACAGGTAGTTACAGTTAGTCATTGTGTAGGTGCTGGAAATGGACTGGGGTCCTCTGCAAAAGCAGCCAGTGCTCTTAACCACTAAGCCATCTCTCCAGCCCCTATGTAGTGGCTTTAAAAATGACACTAAAAACATGGGAAGCAAGAAAAAAATAGATAAATTGGATTACAGGAATATTAAAAACTTCTATGCATCAAAAGATACTATCAAGAAAGTAGAAAGATGATTCTGAGTGGGAGATAATATTGGGGTATAGTATATCTGGTACACGTTTAGTATCCTGTTAGATATGTGAATCCTTCTGACTTGATAACAGAGATAAACTACCTAACTAAAAGAGGGATAAAAGACTTGAATAGACACTTCTCCAAGGAAGGTGTACAGGTGAGCAGGACACACTTGAAGAGAAACCCAGCAGCTCTAGTCCTTATAAAGTCAGCCACAGCGAGACTGATGCCACATACCTCACAACAGATAGCTGTTAAAGAACAAGGGAAATGTGTATTGAGAATTAAAGAGATTAGACTACTCAGACATTTCCAGTAGAGAATGTTAAAAGGATGTGGCCACTCCAGAGAAGTTTGGTCATTCCTCACATAATTAAATATAATGTTATCATGGGACATAGTGATTCTACCCCCAGGTATCACCCGAAAGTATTAAAAGCAGAGGATTGAGCAGATTCTTGTATGCCAGGACAACAGCAGCACTATTCACTACCCAGAAAATGGACACAACCCAGGGGCTCAGGAATACATGATTGGCTAAATAAAATGTGCCCTGTTATATGTCTACCGTGAAATACTACTCGGTCTTAAAAAGGAAGGAGCTTCTGGAACATTCGTCAATATGGATGAACTTTGAAGGCTTTGTGCTGTGTGAAATAAACTAGTTACATACTATATGATTCCACCTATTTGGGGATAGAGAGATGTCTCAGCAGTTAGGAGCACTGGCTGCTCTTGCAGAGGACCCAGGTTCAGTTCTCAGCATCCACATGGTGGTCCATAACTCCAGTTCCAGGGGATCTGACATCCTCTTCTGATCTCGGTAGGCACTACACAATATGGGAGTACTTATATGCATGCAGGTAATACAGTCATACATAAAATTAAAAAATAAAATATGATTCTACCTATTTGAGCTCCTTGGAATAGTCTAATTCATAGACAGAAGATAGAACAGGTTCTCCACGAGTAGAGGGGTGGGTGAGGGGGAATGGGAGGTAAAGGTTGAACATGTACTGAGTTTCTGTTTGGGATCATGGAAACATTTTAGAGATAGGTGGTGATGGTTGTGCAACATCGTGAATGCATGGTGGCTCAGACCTGGAATCTCAGCACATGGGAGGATCGGGAATTAAAATCAAGGCCATCCTCAGCTAAATAGTGGGTTTGAGGCCAGCATGAGCTACATGGGACCCTCATGTAGCTAAAGAAAATAAAAAGTGAACCAAACATTGCTGATTCTGGGAGATTTCAACTTTAGAAAAATTTTTTTTTTTTTTGTCTTTTTGAGACAGAGTTTCCCTATAGTCACAGCTGGCCTAGAACATGTTATGTAGACCAGGCTGGCCTCGAACCCACAGAGATCCATCTGCCTCTGCTTCCCAAGTGCTGGGATTAAAGGCATGTACCACCACACCTGGCTAATTATGAAAAAATACAACTTGATGAATTTTCACAAACAAAATAAATTCATTCAGATAGCAACTAAATCAAGAAAAAGCAGATCCCAGAGCCTCCCTACCGTGGTTTGACTATGAACACGAATATGAGGAAGGGCCTGGAGAATGGTGACCGGACCTGCCAAGAACATGGGAAGAGCAGTGCCAGGGTGTCCTCCATCCAGCACAGCCCTGCCTGGCAGTGTCCACTTCCTCTGCTTGGGGGTGGCTAAGAGCAGGAGGGGACTCCCTGTCTTATAATAGGGCTTCTCAGGGCCCAGCCCCAGCACAAGAATATGTTCAGCAGTCTGTTGAGGATGTTCATAAGACACATTCTTACAACATAGATGAACCCAGAGAATATGAATGACATGAGCCAGACACAAAGACAAAATTTGCATGATTTCACCTTTATCTGAGAGCTAAAAACATGTCCATATAACCTGGGGTCAACAGCCAACTTCCCCCTGCTAGCTTCTCCCTCAGTGAAGATGTTATGCTGGCATGTACACCCTGATGTAGTATGATAAATCATCACATCATCTTCACGGGCTTTCTGTGTTGATGTGATAAAATACCCTGAGAAAAGCAACTTAAGGGAGAAGGTTTATTTTGGCTCACAGTTACAGGGTACAGTCCATCATGGTGGTTGCATCCTCACTTTACATCCTCAGCCAAGAAGCAGAGCCATGAAGGTCTGTACTCAGTTCCTTTTCAGCTTTCTGTTTAGTCCAGGACCCCAGCTCATAGAATGATGCCACTCATATTGCAGTGGGTCATCCCACCTCAATTAACCTAAGCTTACCAACCCTTCACAGGCATGCCTAGATCCCAGTAAGCTGAAAATTGAAATTGACCACAACTTCCTCCCCAAAACTGATAGCCCAGGTCTCATCAAAGGAAAAACATCAGACACACCCTAGTAAACAGACTTTGTACAGAATTCTTGACCAGGCCCTCTTAAACTGTCAGGGTCATCAGAACAGGAGCTCCAAGGATCCTTCATAGCCAAGAGCCAGAGGAGTCAGGAAGGTGACAGTAATGTATCCTGGATGAGATCCTGTGAGAGAAAAAGAACAGAGAGAGACTGGGGGCCAAAGTGAAGCCTAGACTTCAGTTAGTAGCAGTGCAGTGGTACAAGTTCATTAGTGTGGTACACGTCCTGTACCAATGCCGGCAGATCCTGGGACACAGCATGGGTAGGTGGGAACTTCTGCACTGACACTGAATCTAGTTATTGAAAAGTTGACAGGACAGCAAGCACTTCTGAGATCCCAAAGTGTTACAATTTTGCCACTCAATTCTGATGTCTTGCTCGTGCTCACATCTGTGGACAGAGCATCAGCCCTGCGGCTGGGTTATATGTCCTCCAAGGTTACATACTCCCTGATCCATTCCTGTCCTGTCACCCTCACCTACTGGAATTAGCAGGGAGTGTCAGTGGCCCTGGCCTTGCTTGCAGTGTGAAAAGGACCCAAGCAAAAGCCCTTGGAGACACCATCGCTCTGCTTGGTACTCTAGGCACATCTCTTTCTAATCTTGGGAAATAGTCCACATTGGAGATGAACCACACACTCCTGGCTCTTCAACAGCCAAGCTGTGGCTAGGGGCGCTGGACCTTGCACAAAGCATGCTGGCTTCCTGCACCATGCATGCCGCTTACTTTGGTTCAGCTCTGTACCAGCCACTTATTAATGGTGCTGATCTAAACCTGGGACTGCAGTAGCATGGAAACCCTAGAGTCCTGTCCTTAAACTTCCAAGTTACTTCAACTACCGAGAATAAGAGGAGAAACCCAGATAAAAGGACTCTTCTCCAGACACTGGCTTCCTCCAGTTGGTGCTCCATCTGGGCCTCTCAGAGCCACTGCAGCCGGCAGACCACAATATCCTTGTAGATGCTGAGAACTGTCATAACTAACAAGGAGGCTTGGACACAGTGGTCCTGACAGCAGCCTCTCGCTAGGGTCTCTTCACCTCCTTCCAGCACTCCATAGCTGCTGTCTGCTGCAAGCCCTGAGCTGGGCATGGCTGGCCTGAGGACAGTAGGGGCCAGATGGTAACTTTATGGGGACAGCACTTCTATATCAGCAGCTTAGGGGTCACCTAAGCAGATTTAATGTGACTCATAAGGCTGGCCTGGGGTCTGGTCTCTGCTCTCAGCAACTTCACCTTTGGAGAGCTGGGCTGGCTCCAGGCCAGCAGGGTGGTGGTCTGTAGAAGGCAGCAGTCCCAGCCCATCAAGCCCGCATCCTACGCTAGCAGTTGGTTCATCCAGACATGGGACCTGTTCCTTCCAACACCACCTCAGGCCCTTCTTCCCGTAGCCAGTGGTTGCTGACTTGTCCTTTCCCAGGCTCCTTTCCTGGCTTTGGCTTCCCAGTTGTCACCACCCTCCAAGGCCATGCATATTTCCATCTCGATCTCTTGGCTGCCCCTTCTCTGCCCAGCCCTGCTACACACTTGCTCCCTCACTGGTGCTGGGACTGTTGTGTGAGCACCCATGTATGTTTGGAGCTCTCTACCACCTATTTTGCTCTCAGTGCCTTTTTGGTGGACAACCTATCTTCCACTGCTGGATCTCCTTCCCCCAACAAGTTAGTATCAGTCTGAAATGGAGAGTTCAGTTTTGCAGTTGCTGTGCTTAACTGTGATTTAACCCACTGTACAGATCATATTAGCCAAAGCCAGCATGGGCATAAGTTTTTGTGTAACTACAGAACAGGGAAGATGCCAGATTAGGTCTCCATATTGACTACCTGACCCTGATTGAGGCATATTTGAGGCTGAAATCATGGGTGCGCCTGGCCCTGAGTGGGAGGCAGTCTGTACTAAGTGTACATTTAAGTCTTTAAGGTATCAAGGGAGGCTTACACTGTGTTACAAGGAATGCATCTGATGAAGGTCACTGTAGCATCATGCATCCGTGACTTCTGAGTCAGAATCAAGCAGTGACAATGTAGATAGCAAGGGTCCTGCCAAAGCTGCTGCCCTTCCCAGCACAGCCTTGGTCAGTGCTAGTTTTAATCAGCCCTGCCAATTGCCCATAGCTCTGCATCCCCACACTGCTGCTCATGTAGTGCACATAAGACAAGTATTTCACTGATGGCCAGAGGAAGGAGGTCCAGGACCGAAGGATTGGCCAGGCTGTGAGCCTGTGAGGGCTCGAAGCAGCAGAGTTGCAGCAAAACCAGGGTGGCTGGTTATTCTACCAGAAAGGCCTGGTAAGGAGACAAGATAAAGCTGAGCTGGGGTATGGGGGCTAAACCTTGCAGCATACTGACACACAAGGGATGTGTAGCCTGTTCTTCCAAACTTAGGGTTTTGTAATGCTGCTATGCCTAAAAAAAAAATCAGTAAATTTCTTACACAGCTAACGTGTGGGACTCTAACCCCTCCCTACCATCTCAGTGGAAGTTCTTGGGAAAGTTTGGACACCAACAGGCAGGAGTTCTCAAGGTTGTGAAAAGTTAGCAGAACTACCACCACCTACTCTCCCACTTACCTGCTTCCATGCAGGAAGCAGGTGTTGTGTTAGGACCTTAGATGCTAGACTACATGAAGGGTAGTAAAGGAGGGTATAGAGAGGGGAGGGGAAGAGAGGGGTTCTAAATATGATCAAATATGAAATTCTCAAAAATTCAATTAAAAAACTTTTTTTTTTTTTTTGGTCTTTTTGAGACAGGGTGTCCCTGTGGCTGGCCTAGAGCTCACTTTGTAGACCAGGCTGGCCTTGAACTCACAGAGATCCACCTGCCCTAGGACTATAGGCATATACCACCACGTGCAGCTTTCAATGAAAAAAACTTTTTAAAAATGCATCAGGGTAGCTCAGGAATGCCAGCCATAAAGCTGCTTATGTGAACAAAGCAGGAGGTCTTTCCCATTCTCAGGGCAGAGTGAGCCTTTGTAGAAAGCCAAGCAGCAGAAGCTGTCCGCACTCCCCATGGCACATAATGCTCGAGCTGTACCCGGATGGCATTCTGGGACATGCTTGTCCCCACATAGTACTTGTTTGTAGCCTCTCAGCATCAATGAGCATCAGAGCCGCTGGGCTGATGTGGGGAGAGTGGTCATCAGAAAGTGGTCCTACTCTGGGGACAGGCAGGCTTTGGTCATCACCTGTAAACAAAACGAGTGAGCTGTGCTTCTCCTTGGAGTGTCCAGGCCAGACTTCTGCTTAGCCCAGTGGGCCGAGGGGGTCTGCTGGACAATGTTTTAATTTTCCTTCTCTTCCCTCATTGCAGATGGCCCGCACTGATGCCATAACCCATGAGATTATTGGCTTTCTTAATCAGACCTTGTACAGATGGGATCATCTTTGTGTCGAAGCCCCTAGGTCAGAAAAGCTGGCCAGAGCACTCCTTAAGGAGCTACAAGCTCAAGTCTAGCAAGAGAACAGACCATGTGGGGACCTACAAGGGGCATCAGTCTTGTTGAAGCTACAGCAATGGGTGAGATACTATGTGTGGCGATGAGTTTTATAATAAGTCCTCTGAGCTGTGAGAATGGGTCAGACCAACCTTGGCATGATCTGGAAGCACACATTGCATGGAATGAGCTGTGTACTGTACTTTGGCCCAAACTCAGTGCCCCATGTCACCTTCTAAGCCTTCTACCTGGATAGTCAGTCAGTATCAAGAAAGGAAAGGCTTGGGTGGGCCCTGTCATTCCAAAATGTACAGCTTTTATTTGAATAATTGGAAGTCTTTGGTCCAATAAATTGGTCAGTTTAACGTGGCCCTTTGACCAAACAAATCATTTTCTAGGAGCTCAATAGTTTTTGGTATTTCCTTTCACCCTCTGGGAAAAGTACACTGTCTTGCTTCCTTGAGCTCTCTCTCCAGGAGGCAGAATCACCAGAGCTTTACATCACTCAAACAATCCAAGGGACAGTAGTGGCAAGTGGTGGTGACTGAGCCCATGGTGGGTGGGGCACATAGGGAAGATGTTAGCATCCCTTCTGCTGTCTATTTGTCAAGTCAGGATCTCCTTTCCTGCCCATTTTGATTTATGTGTTCAGAGGCTTAGAACCTTGGCTCCTGTTTGAGATATGAGTAACATTTTGTGAAATTAGAAGGTGACAATTAGAAGAATGACTTATTTCAGCATATAGCAATGCTAATGGAACAGCTGCCTGAAGATCTGGAAAATTATACGAACTTTTGACCTGAGCCTCTCTTCTGAGCAGCATTACATTACGAGAGGCTTACTGTTAGGCTGCTGGGATCACAGCTTCCCTCGTCATACAAAGTGCTCCACAGGAGCACACGGTCACTGAGAAAAGCTGTGCACTCTGCCTGGTTGACATTGCTCCTCTGTGGACTTTGCATCAGAGCTGTGGCCTTGACAAAAACAGCTCAATTTGAAGACAGTGAAGAACCCCTAAAAAGAGGGGCCACTATGAATCAGATCTTCTTGTGTGGACAGGATCCCAGGGGAAAACCTGTGGACATTGTAATGTGATCATGCTAACCTCCTCCTTTCTGTCACAGCAAACAATAAAGCAAGACTGTTGTTACCTCATCTGTACATGCCACATTTTTGGAAGATTTCTAACTATTCTGGTCCTGCCTCATTTAAAGTATCTCTCAAGCTTTTTAAAGCTTCTGAAGCCCTCTCATGTTTCAGACATTTGGGCTGGCCATGGCTAGATAACCTGAGATGAGGGGTGTTCACCTTCACCCCATCACAGCCCTGGACCACCCATTATGCCTCTGATTTGGGAAAACCCTCATGTCCACACAAAGTTGCATCATGGCAGCAGATAGCGGCTGGTTACCTACTCTCTCTTTGCCTTTCCTACCCTGATGAAGATGTCAGTGAGCTGGGAGGTGCCCAGTGGAAGAGACAGGAGAGGTGAAGTGGGCAAGGCTGCTCGACACAGGTGAGCACCGGTCCCTCCATTGACTGTCTCTCAGCGACAGCTTGACTTCTTAGCCCGGGCATGGTGCAGTGATGGAGGCCAAGATGCTGTGCCAAGTCACTCTCCCATCCCAGTCACTGTGGTGGAGGTAACAGAAGTGACTTGTGCTGGGGAAGGGTCAATACTTCCCCTGAAAATCAAGGCCAACAGCAGGGAATTTGGGGGTTCACTGAAATTAGTAACTCTACCTCCTCTATTTGCCATTGACTAGGCAAAGTCTGGACATGTGTTCTTTTAGTTTTTCAAAAGACACTTAAGTAGAGACTAGAAAGGGCTCTGGTGAGAATGCACATCAGACAATGCACCAGCCGGGAAAGCCACCAACCTGCAACCCTGTCCTGTGGATTTGCTGCAGGGAGTTTCCCACCCCTAGCTCTGTGCAAATCAGCTTCAACTCACAGAATATCCACCTGGGAGATGCTTCATAAGACATTTGATTGCCACAGTCACAGGAAGCCCACCCAGAGAGCAGTTCACAAGGCTCCTTAGCAGCACTGTAGCTTAAAGCTGGTCTCCCGGGGGATTCTGGCTCTTCTCTTGCAGTTGCTATATCCAGACTCTCCTAGAAGCAGCCAGGGAAAAGACTGACCAGCAGGCATTCCCTGCCTTTTCTCCAGCCCTAGATGGGCCTGTTGCGCTACCAAGCAAGCACACAGGAGGGTGTGACTGGAGTTTTTAGTTTTTGTCACTCAAAATAAAAGTCAAGTTGTACTTAATTTGGTATTCATTGATTATAATACGTCTCTCAAAGAAACAAACCTTCCCTCTAACTCCTACTTGTGGAAGCTTCTGGTCTCAAATCCTAGATCTAGCTTGGAAAAGACTAATTATGACTTCCCTCCAGACATGGGTCAGCAGTGTCATTGAAGAGGGAGAATGACTAAAGGAAAGATTAAATTACGCTCACACATATACACACATAGATGTACACATGCATGTACACACATTATATACATGCACACATAAAGCTTTGTTTCATTTTGTTTTTTGGAAGTCAAACTTAATTTTTTTTTTCTTTTTCCTTTTTTGGTCTTTTTGAAACAAGGTCTCCCTGTAGCCCCAGCTGACGTGGAACTCACTATGTAGACCAGGCTGGCCTTGAACTCAGAGATCTGCCTACCTCTGCCTCCTGAGTGCTGGGATTAACAGCCTGTGCCACCACACCCAGCTGGAGGTCAAACTTAATTCTATCCACACTTAAATATAATTGCTTTCAAAATTATTCCCCATCTCTGTCCTTGCTCCATCTGTGTTCACACTCATGTCACTTGCTCTCCAGCCTGCAGACAGGCCTCTCAGAGTCAGGAAAGATGTTCTGATCTGCTCAGCTCCTACTATATCCCAGCTCAAGCTGGACAGGGTGTACTGTGTACTGGGTGTACTGAGCTAAGCAGCTTGAGTCAGTTTCCAGGGTGATTAGTATTCTGACATGGGATGACCAGAATCTCTGACCACACCAGGGTGATATCTGAGGGCCTCTGAAGAGCCTCTTGTCCTGGTGCCTGGCAGCCAGCTCCATGTGACTGTTTAGCTTCTCAACCTAGTTCTACCTGGTGAGTCTGAAATCCAGGGTCATAGGAAGCCAGGTCTCCTGTATGGAATCTACAGGGGCCAGAGGGCATCCTCTTAGTGTAGGACAAGACCAGCTCTATGCCCAGAAGCAGGGATGCTGAGGCATTGGCACATTGCCCCTAGTGACAAGGACTCTAAACAGCTGCTAAACAGGAAGAGAAATGAACACCCTGTCCTCCCTTCCCTCTCTGCCTGCCTTTCCTTCTCTTTGCAACCCATCGCCACCCCACTCCGCCATGGTGCCATAATGAGGGCCCTGCTCCCAGCTGGATAATGGATTTTAACATGAAGCTTTGTGGGGTTTTTCAAAAAAAAAAATCCTAAGGCATCAATCATCACTAGACCATTTTACAGCCAAAAATCCAGTACTGAGGTGAAATAAGCATGGGTTTGTCTCAAAGCTGCCCTCTAAAAAGCCAGATCCACATTTGTTCCTGCCACCAGGACAGATCAAGCCATCCTCATGGGCCAAAGCCATGCTCATTGTGGGCTCCTGGGCACGCACCTTACTATATCCATGAATCTACGTGCCCTTTGCAGACGACGAACTACACCTTCCAAGGTCACAGGTGCCCTCCTGTGGCTCCTGCCACCAGCCAGTTCTCAAGCCCCATGGGTTGGCTGGCAGATCACATACACTGAGTGCCTGCTTCTTGGACATTTTCCCCAGGCTGGTGACACATCAGGCCTTCTCCCCATCCACAGCTCCTCCTTTCTCCTGACTTCCTCTTGGCATAGCCTGCCTGTGGCTTCTCATGTCTGCCCCTTGCAGAGAGTCACAGCATGCTCTGGAACTTACCCTCTGCTGGCAAGGAGGCTTGGCACATGTGGCAGTCCCAGTGCTGACCCCACCATTGCACTCACCTAGCCCCATGTCCACTGATGGCAATTCTGTCTCTGCAGACTGGGGCCACATGTTGTGGTTGCCTTTGACTCTCCTCTTTCACCCAAGCCACACTCCAGGAATCCCTGCACCTGACTGCTTCCCCTCTGCTGCTCACTGCCTTTGTTTACATACCATCATCTCTGCCCAAGACCTGTCTGCTGGATGAGTGTGGGTCAGGATCAGCATACCACAGTGGCATTTCCATCAACAGTGCAAAAAAGGCACTGCGAATCGAGTGGGACTCTAGTTCTTGGGTCAAAGAAACATTAAAGAATACAAGCTGGTCTCTCACTTCCCCTGAGGTCAGCATAGGGAGGATGCTCACTGGATGTGTTTTCTCCAGGGGAAGGCCTCGGGAGTTTTACTTGGAGGAGAGGGGTGGGCAGAAGCACAGTGCTTGGGGAAGGTGGTGTATTAGAAAAATGAAAATACATAAATGAAACAAGAATGTTCTGTGTTAGCTACTTTTCTAGACATTGCTTTGACAACTTCTGGGAGAAAGGATGTACTCAGGCCACAGTTCTGAGGGACTTGCCATGATGGTGGGGAAGCCCTTGTAGCTGGAGGAGCTCTGTCTGTGGTGGGAACTTGCAGTGCTCACCTCTCAAACATGCTGATTGGGAAGCATTGTACAGGCAGTTACAACCCTGAAGACACCTAGGACCTTGCTTCAAAAGCCAGGCCTCCATCCCAAAGGTTCAAGAACCTCTGCACTAGCATCACCAATCGGGACCAAGCTGTTCATATACATTAGCCTGTGGGGACAGTTCAAGCCAGAACCAGAACACTTCCCTACTGAAAGCGTGCAGTTTTCTGAGCTTTAATTGAGAACGCATGACTTATCTCTTGGTTTTCAGACTTACATAATCAATCACCCGGCCTCCTACCCTGCCACACCACCTAAGGCTGCAGGTTCAGAGCTCGATCTAGTCCTCTGAGGGGATGTGGGGAGACAGAAAAGAGGTGGCGGCAGAATCCAGGACCCAAGCTACATCGTGTATAGACACCAAGAACCCTTGTCGTGCCTCCCTCAGCTGTGTCTGGGCCCTGAAGATCGAAGGTTGCCCTCTCTACAGATGGTGTTAAAATCAAGAAGCCACAGAAGAAAGGCTGATAAAATCTGGCCACTTACAAATAAAAAACACAACCAAACCATGTGAATACAAATGACAACCTGAGAAAATACTTGCCACATATAACCAAGAGTTAATTTTCTAACTTTGAAACACTTTATACAAATCAGTAAGAAGGGGGCCACAACAGAAGTGACTTGTGGGGAAGTACAAAAACACTGTACATGGTTAATGGGAGAAATACAAATGAGTTTTAGAGACAAAAAAAATTTAGCACAGCTTTAAGGAATGCGAGTGAGTAAAATTATTTTCCCATATTGTGTTGGGGATTGTGTGGAAAGGCACTCTTGCTGACGGAATCGGGGAGGAGGGAGGACACTGCCTTCTGGAGAACAAATGGTGAAAATCCAAAATTTTGAATGTACATGTCCTAGAAATAGTATGGTACTGGAATTATGTGACAACCCAGAATTCCACTGTAGATATTTACCCCAAAGAACTGAAGGCAGGACCTCTGTGAGGTATCTGTGTTCACAGCAGCACCAGGAGAAACCACCTGTGTTCACAACAGAGGGATGAATGGACAAAATGTGCTATACACATGATAGAATATCATTCAGTTTTAAAAAGGGAAGAGGGCTGGTGAAATGGCTCAGCAGGTGAAAGTTCTTGCTATGCAAGCCTAGCAATCTGAGTTTCACTGCCAGAACATACTTCACAAAGTTGTAAGTGGTGTGCTCGCAGGTGTACACATGTATATACCCCACCCCCCACACACAGAGCATGTGAGGTGACAGATGTGTTAATTAACTACAGTATGGAGAACTGACTCCAGAAAATTGTCCTCTGACCTCCACATGCATATCAAGGCCACTGCTCCCACCCACCCACATCATGCACACACACACTCAAAAATAAAAATAATAATAAATACAAATTTTAAAATAAGTTAAAAAGAAAGACATTCTGACGGGCTACAACACAGAAGATGTTATGCTAAGCCAGGCACATTGAAAAGGACATCTAAGATTCATGTGGGGTCCCTAGACTAGACAGACTCATGGAGACAAAGTCAACTCATACTGCTAGGGGCTTGGGAGAGAGCAAATGGGGTTAGTCCACTGGGAACAGAGGAAGCTGGGGAAAAGGAAAATGTTCAGAAGATGAATGGAGGGATGGCCACAAGTAACTGGAATGCCCTTACTGCACTCAAAATGGCTAAGTAATAAATTCTGTGCTTTGAATACCACTATAAAAACACCCAAGAACTTTAAATTTCTGTTCCCCTGTAACACATACCTGCTTCAGACTCCCCTTCTCCACTTCAGACTGCCTGGTTCGCAGTACTGAGTAGCCCTGGGTGTCCTTAGAAAGGCTAGCACTCGTGCCAATACAGAACACCCAGGGCTGGTTAGTGCAGAACCGTTAGAAGTAGCCAACACTGAAAATGACTCCGTAGAGCCCTAGATAAGTAAGTCAATGAAGGGGGACATGGAGGAAATACACTCATTTATGCTTAAGGCAAACCTCTGATGCCAGGATTCACATGAATTAACTCATCTAATAGTTATTCAGTTTCCAGATGAAGAAAAGCTGACAGGGGAGCAGCTTTTGCCCTAGTGTTTGAGCAGAGGGTGCCCGCAGGATGCTGTCACATCAAACAAGCCATCGACAGAGAAGCAACATAGCATACATGTGCTAAATAAGTCTATTACATGAAAAAATCGAAGTACGCACTGGATGTGTACTATGTGCATACAGTTGACTCTCTACATCCATGGAGTCTATACCCAAGGAGTCAGCCAATTGAAAATTGAAACTATTTGGAAATCACCAGTTGACCTGAACTTGTTACAGACTTTTAAATTTGTCATGCCCTTAAGCAACACAGTGTAACAACTGTTTTCAGGTTATAGTTTATGATTAATTTGGAGATGATTTAGGTCTAAAGGAGGGTTAGGAAATACAGCCCCAGCACTGCGTAAACCAGGCATGGTGGTACACACCTGCACTTCTAGCACTTGAGAAGTGGAGGCAGGAGGATTAGGAGGCCAGGGTCATCCTCAGCTCCATAACAAGCATAGGGAGGATGTGCACAGGTTATCTGGTATGGGATTATGTAAATGCCACACCATCTTTCATACAGACTTGTCTGTGGAAGGCCCTGAACCAGCCATTCCAGGACACAGTGGGATGACTGCCGTGCTATGTTTTGGGTGGGTGTGAGGCAGGGTGTCCATGTGCTTGCTGGACCATGACTGAGAATATCTTTGTTGGGTAGACATAGAAACATCTCATTATAATGATGGGCTGAGAGTAGAGATCAGGTGAGAGGGGAGAGAAAAGTGTTTATAGTTGATATGTTGTTTCTGTTTGCTGCATGTATGATCTATGAAGAAGGAAAAGAAGCAAGGAACGAAGCAAGCAAGTCGTGGTCTCCAATACGCAAAGCTGCTCCTTGATGTTAAACAATGCCGAGAGGACAGGCTGCGCCATCTGTCACTTTAACAAGAGACACCTGCAGTTGTGTTCCCTGTCCTGTGATCAGCACTGTGGGACTTCTAGTGCTTACTCCCAGACTTATGCCCTAGCATTGGAATGCAATCTTCTAAGAAAATAAGGGGTTCTTTGTGCCGGAACCATGTACCCGGACATGTGCCCTGAGGACCTGGGCTTTGTGAGTCTTGCATTTGGAGTCTGTGGTCTGAGATCCCTCTGTCCATCTCTGCCCAATCTCTGCACAATCACTTTCCTGCTCTAAAAAATGGCCTCCCTTCCTCCAGGTGTGCTGAAACCCCCATCTCTGCACCTGTCTCTTCCTGGACATATTAAAATGCAAAGCTATGATTCCTTTCCATTAAATTACCTTTTCCTCTACAACTCAACACAAACACCTCGTTCCTATCCCCCTAGCGAACACTAGGATTGAGTCCCACATGACCTTCATACCCGTCGCTACCCAATACCTCAGTGCCAGTCTAGAAGTGAGGAGCAAGGTGAAGTGCTGTTAGCCCCAGATGGCTTCGTTCCTTCCTGCCTTTCAAACCCTGCCAAGTCCAACTCAGTTTACAGACTACACCTAACCTTCCAGAGTGTTCTGTCAGACCTTGGGCAACCGGTGGGGGGGGGAGACTACCAGTGTGGAAAAGAACTTTTTGGAGCTCCAGATTCTTGGTACTATAGTTAGGACCTGACCAGAGGTGGCTGTAGCATCTTCCCCTGCCATCTCACAGGCAGGGCAGCTCCTGGGCTCTCAGACAGCAGCAGGCAGGCCCCAAAAAGGGCTTAAAAAAAAAAAAATGACAGGTGGGAGGAACACAAAGAAGGCTCAAGAAAGTGGAAGCCACAAGCACATACTCACTTGATTTTGGGTCCACATCAAGCTGAGTTTTCTGGGCATGCAGTTACAGTGCTGTAGTGTGACCAAGCAGAACACATGGGTCTGGGGTGTTATCTCCCTGGTGGGTACCCTGCCAGGAATGACATGCAATGGATAGTCTCCACCTGGGCCACCCAGCTGTCCTGGCTGACCCCCATTCCTGCCAATGACTAGGTAAAGTGGCTAAGCAGCCTGAAGACACTGGGTGGGCTCAGGACTCATGGGAGAGGACTGTCTCTGACATTCTCGCCTTGGCACCCATCCTCGTTAAGTCTTTGAAGCCTGAACACTGATGCATCTCACATGACACTGCAACACCTGGTTTGTTTTTAGAGCTGTCTGGAGAATGGCTTTACTGCCATTTCATCACTTGGCTGTATATCCCCCAACCCAAGCTTGTACATACCCTGACAGGCACTGAGTCTCCTTGAGAACAAGGGGCATGGAGCTCCCTCCCCACCTCAGACTTCAAGAAGGGGCATTGCATGGCCTCAGGTGGGTACTGGCACCAAGGCTGAGGTTCTCAGCAGCTTGTACTGCTCTGGGAAACTTTTGGCAGCCTCTTTCCACTCCCAGGCTTAAGGCTGGCTGCCTTTTTACACTGTCTGGTCATCCGACTGGAACAGAAACGCCTTTCGGTCGATCAGTCCCCCAGACAGCACCAAAGGGTGGGAAAAGATCCATAAAATGTTGCCCTTGAATACTCCAGACTGTCTCTCCTCCTCCCACCTTGTAAACCTGGACAGCCTGGCCAGGAGGCATAGGTTACTGTGGTTAGGGCTGAGGAGTTCATGCCCCTCCCTGAGACTGCTCTCTGGGACCTTCCCTGGGAGTCCAGGCAGCCATCAGCAGCCCAGCTCTGAGCCCTTGTTAGGCTAGGGTGGTGCACGAGCTCTCCTGACTTGGATTTTACAACCACCTTGATGACTCTTTTGAGGTACAGAGGGTTCCCAAGGTGGCCCAGACTGAAATGTCACAGGGAGGGAGTGTTCTAAGGACCAGCTAACCACCCAGCTGCTGCAGGCACTTGTCAAGGGCAGCATGCCTGTACCCTGAGAACGGGTGTGGCAGCTCAGCCACACAAGAGTGGGCCAGCGAAGACCACAGGTCCAGGAATCGGAGGTTCTGCTTGGGAGATGTGGCTGGCACAGGCTGTGCTCCTTTCCTCTCGGGGTCTGCTTGGTGGGTGAGCAGATCCTTGCCTACATTCCAGCAAGGCCCCTACCTTCTGCCAGGCTGGTGCCATTCCTCTACTGGCTGGCTCCGTCTAGCAAGGCCAGCTGTGGCAAAGGTGAGACCTATGGAGAGCAGAGGTCCTGGGCACAGCCTCTCCCCTGCTGCCTGGCCACTCACTGTCCTTGTTTTGTTGAACCTTGATCAGGAGAAAAAGTTGACAAGTACCCAGTACTTGTCTGAAATGGACCCTGCAGAACCATTTCATTTTGGAGGGATGACTTAAGTTTAGGGACACCTGCTACTTCTGGTTCCAACACTGGGGGCATTCTGTAACATCTCTGTACCCCAAGCAAGATGTCTTATAAGGTGTAGATTACTTCAATCTTTTGATGTGAAATTACATTAAAAATAAATGTTTTTCAAATCCTCTAATCCCACAGGAGCGTTGGAGCTGGAGAAGTCAGCCTTCTCTTAGATTCTTTCCAACCCCACCCTTTACTTCCTGCCTGGGTCCACCCAGAATTCCCAGTGCTTCTCCTTTGGCTGTTGTCCAAAGCCTCACAGCCAGGGTGGTGGAAACCACCACCGACCATGGGCTCTCAGAGCAGACGGCTCCTGCTCCTTCCAGGGGCTCAGCCTCTCCACAAGCCAGGTGTGGTGGGGGCAATGGTTGCCTTTCTAGACCAGGTTTGGGATGTGTATAGAGGGACAGCATCCTCCCCACGTGGAGGACTCTGGTCCAGGGGAAGACATTAGAGGGCCCAACTTCCTTGCCTTCCCACAGACCTGGCTGCCTGGGCTGAGCAGAGACCGGTCCTGCCACTGTTTACAGGTTATCAAGGCCTGTTCTAATCCGTCGGATGCATCAGCACAGGACAACAGTTTAGCCGGGCAGCCAGGTCAGGGGTAGGAGGAACAGTCCATTTCTAGTGGTCTCAGGTGGGCCAGGCTGGTTCAACCTGGCCCCTTGTTCTAGGGAACAGGGGCTTGGCAATCAACCGACTAACTTGCTTAAACGACATGACTGCCTCTTCTCACTCTTCTAACAAACCTAGTAAAGCTGGCTGGAGTTAAAACACTAACTGCTCTTTGCCTCAGGGCAGCTCAGTGACAGATGGCACCACCAAGCTGCTGGTGGGCTGCAAGCCTGGGCAGGACGCTGGCATGTGTCCACAGCCCTCAGAGCCCCACCCAGCCTTGGCATGATCACAGGACTCCTCCCACTCATCTCTACATAAATGTCTAGTGAATTGCTGTCTCCATGGGGCATGGGGGTACCGATTACCTGACTACTAAAGGTGGAAGTATTGGGTGAAAGGCAAAGGCAGCCAGTGTTTTTGTTGTTCTACCCAGACCCTGTAGCAATAGCCTTATGGGGACCCTGTCCCCAACCCCTCTGTCCAGTGTAGGCATCACCCTGTTACAGTGGTTTGTTCCAATCAGGCAATGCCTTACTTAGCTTGGGGGTGAGTGGCTAGCATCCTCACCATGAACCTATGTGACACAGGAGGGCCTGTGTGTCAAGCCTGAGGTAAGAGAGAAAGGCCATGAGTGCCTCCAGAATGGTCGAGGTAAGGTCATCGAACTAGTGCTGCCAAGGCACTATGCCTGACCCCCAAGTACATGGTCTGTCTCTCTTCTACAATGATTATGTAGCACTTAAGTTCAGATTCCAAGCTGTCTAAAGCAGGCTTATCCTTACATCAAAGTGGATTGAGGTGAGGGTTCCCACAAAGGGGTTCCAAGTCCCAGGGACAGGGTATTCCTGGACACAGGCATCTGCAGACCTGCCCTGAGCTATATTGTGGCATACAGGGAGCACTAACCAAAAGATCCAGTCCATATCCTGCCCATGAATTCAGTCTATACCTGACCTATAGGTGCCTGGGGTCTGGACCTCACAGATTCTACCTACATGGCAGCTCATCCATCACCAGGACTGTGTCCTCCAGAGAAACTCCTCCCTGTGAAGGTGTCAAGCTGCCAGACACCCTGGGCATTCTCACTCACAGCCTGCTGCATTCTACTTGACCAGAGGTTAACAATGTATTGGTGCTCCAGTTATTGTGAAGGCGAGTCATGTGAAAAAGGGCAGTGCTAGGCTCATCTCTTACCAACTTGCACCATTCTTGACTCCCGAGGCCTCAGCCAGCCCTGGCCCCTGGCTCTTTAGCGGGCAGGTGAGAAAGGTCCATTCCCCGAGTCCGTTGACCCTCTTGGTTGAGTTATGCGTGGCAGGGACTTCTGCCAGGCTTGGTAGCTAGTCTGTTCTGCTTCCGGCCAGACATGGCAGAGGCTAGCTCTACCAGAGGTCTTCCACCCAAGCTGTAAAACAGACATCCAGTTCCAAAAAGCCTCCACTGACTCGAAGCCCATTGGCGACAGCTCAAGCAAGACACAAGACTCGGTGACCCATGGGAACAAGGAGATTAGCAGCCTGGGCAAAATCCTGCCTACTCAGCAAAGCTTGAATTTGCTTTGGTAGTTCCTAAAGAACTCAAAGAACAAAGCCAGAGCAAATCAGTGAGCCAGTGGTCACCAGTTCAGGGGGGTGGGTGGGAGGTGCTGTCCATCTGCAGGAGCCTTGGAGGGTGTGTGGTCCCGTTCCACCTCTAAGGGAGCTCAAAGCACTCTGGGGAACCAGGGAGCACCACTTAGTCATTTCAAGTCCTCATGGAAAGCAGTGTGAATATTGATTCAAATTTAACAATGTTTGATTCTTCTACTGTTCTGGTATATAACACAAAAAAATCTGAAAATCCTCAGAACTTTCTGCAATGACAGCTTCTGGTTCAACAAAGGCTCTGAAAGCCCAGGGCTCCTTGCCAACTCGTCTCTTGCAGGTGGTCCCAGAGCCTCCCTTACATCAGCAGGTCCAAGATGCAAAGCCCCGCCAGGCAGCAGACATGTTCTTTCTGGTTCCTTCTAACATGGCTAACCTCATCCACACACATGTGACTGAACACAGGCAGTCTCCAGCCATCCCTGGACAGAAACTGGAAGCTTGCTTAGCAGCTTGTTGTTAAACTTCAACATTTGTAGGAAAGAAAAATGGCCTCACCAGATATTCTCTGGTGCCAGACTGGCAGAGATTCCACACTCAGGGAGAGCAGGCCCCCCTCCCAACAACTTTTACTTTCACCCTTCTCAGAATCCACAGTACCTGGAAGTCTACTAAAACACTAGAGAAGTAGGAAAGGAGATGGAGTGTGGAGAGCGCCCTGTTCTGACACAGGCTTTTCCTTATTTTTGAGCAGTATCAAATTCAGAAGGAAACAAGAATACAATCAAACCCCTTACATTTTATTAATATACCTTCTCCTGCATTTCTACCCCCAAAATTTAAATTCTGGAAAATGCTATAGACTGAGCATATCAAAAGTACTCTGCAGAATCCTTGGGGAATCAGTCACAGGACGTTTCATGTGATGCTCTGTGCATGGCGGTGGGTGTCTGGAATAACAGGCACCCCGTGCAGCCAGGCTTACAGCATGCTGTGGGTATCTTCATTGTTTCTATGGAAGAATGCCTTAAAATCATAGTTCAATTCCAATGCAGACTCAGTATCTCCAGGATTGGAGACAAAAGCAGTCAGGCAGCTAACAGGTGCGACACTGTTTATGGGGCTCTGCTTTTTCATACTCCAAGGGGAAGCCAGCCTCTGGAAACCAGAAGCCAAGATGCGCCCCAGTCAACAACCCAGTGAGCAAGAGCACTGCTATGGGCTGATGGCTTTAGCAGCCACACAATCCTTCCTTTGATGTCCGGGTCAGTGCAGTCCTGGTCCCAGCAGGGTTTGGAGGAGGCGTATGAAAGAGAATCTCCCTGTGAACTGTCCTGCAAAAGAAACAGCAATAAAATTTATGACCCAGTCACCACGAGGAATTCCTATAAGGAGTACCCTCTGGGCCTCTGCTCTCCACTAGAGAGGACTTTCATTGGAAGACAAGGGCAAGATCTGAGCCACACTTCACAATCCCAAACCTGGGGTGTACAGTCAAACCACATGCCACTCATTCAGCTCACACAGGGCTTCCCTGACAAGACACATACTAGGAAGAGACCCTTTCATGTACTTGAACTGCTTCAGGAAGGTTCAACTCCAGCAGAGGGGAGAAGTGGGCACTAATCGCATCTGCTTTCAGAGCAGGAATTCAATCTTTCTGCAGTTAGCTTTGTAATTCTACAAATCCCCACCAAAGGAGCACATACAGAGGACACTGACGCTGTTGGAACCTGGGCCGCACACTCAGGCCTGTCTTCTCCTCCTCCGGGAGGCCTGCCTCTTGTGAGCATCAGGCACTTACAGATGGGAAGGCTTTTTGCTCAAGGGCTCCACTCCTGTTCCTGCTGAACTGAGCCAGTGTGTGAAACGAGAACTGATATCAGCTCAGTAGGCACCGGAGGGCGGGTCCAATCAACAGCCCGGGCACGCCTCACTGGGAGCTCCTTCAGCATCGTCTTGCTGGTGACTGTGGACACATGGAGATGTGGTCTGCAAATATAAGAGAGAGTTCACGGCGCCCTGGCAGGGACTACAGAATCCCCTCATATGTGACAATCAGTTGATGCACCTGCCTTTAGCTTTCTGCAACTTTTAATGTATCTGACCTTACAGACAGTGCTCCACTTAGTTGATTTTTATTTTGTAGACAAATTTAAGGGTGGTAGGTGCACCCTTGGATCGGTTGATCTCTCCTCTGGAATCAGGCTCCACACCAAGCTGACCACTAGCCGTGGCCACACTTAACTGTCCCCATCTCACCTTCTCTTCAGGTGCAGAACTTAGCCACTGTGAACAAAGCGGAAATCAATCACTGTTCACCAATCAGCTAAGCTCTGCACCTTGTTAGAGAGGTCATCGCTGGCCATAATTAAAGGGCTGTTGAGCATCTTCAAAGTCGTTGGCTTCTTTTGTTTCCAAAGAACTACAAGATGCATCAGTTCTCCAAACTGCAGAAAGAAAGTAACTATGGTTTCTGGAGGAGCAGCCAAGGTCATGGTTGCGTGGTAATCCCTGGCAATGTGATTTTAATCTGAAGTCACAAATCAGCATGCCAGGAACCCAAGCAGCCAGAGCAGTTGAGGGCAGCGCCATGCCCTGCCACTCCCATCCACGGGACTGGGTATCCACACAGCACCGGTACCACCTCGGGGCCCGCTATGCCAGCAGACATGGTGCTGATGTTGGCCATTCAGCTGGTGTTCCAGAGCTTCACTCTATACATCAAGAAGACTCAGAGGAAACCACAAAGGTGCCGGAGAAGCCTTGGAACAGGAGATCGAAGGATGTGTTCATCAGCCACATGACAAACAAATGAGGAGGCTGTCCTTGTTCTGAGTACATTGCCTTTAACCCCTGGAGACACAGCATGTTCTCAACCTTGGATTCTGAACTGCCTGATATGGGTTCTGATATGGGATGTGACACGAGTGGGGCAGCACTCAATCCCATTCACCACAGGTAGTTAGTTGGTTGCTGTGACCCAGGTCAGCTAGAGGGACGGGGACAAGCAGGAAGAGTTCAGAGGACAGCTAGGAAGTGGTGGATTGGCAACAACTCTTTTGCAAGCTTAGAGGCAAAAAACCACAGTGAAGAGTCACCAGAGCCATACATGTGACTCTCTGTGGTTCTCAAAAAATGGAAGCACACCCAAGAGTGGCTGGCTGCCTTGTGGTTTTTAACAGCACCTAACAACTCTCCTGAGATTAGAGGTCTCCAGTAACATCAAGCATACTGACTCCTGCAGGAGGCCAGGGGGCAGGGACAGGTGGTGGAGAGCTGCCCCAACTGTTTCTATTACACAGGCCGCCTTCGCCGCCTGGGGTGCGTGCACTCAGTGGCCTCGCTGTGGGCTGTACAGTCACTCACTGACTTCCACTATCTCCTCTGCCTGGCCAATGTGGTCCAGTGCTTTTCTGAAAGAGTATGATCGTACTTCAGAAAAACCTGTTTCCCCCTCAGAATTACAGTTCTTTCAGATAAACAAGACAAACATATTACACAGAAATGGGTTTCATAAAAGCAAATGTGAGAATGTAAACTTAATATCCAACAATGGGAAGCTTATCAACACAAAATTTAAATATTCATTAATTTGTGATTATAGAAGTACATGGAAAAATGAGATTTGATGCAAAATTTTAAAAAATACAAAATTAGACATTATATCATGTAC
Source organism: Nannospalax galili (assembly GCF_000622305.1). Taxonomy (NCBI): domain Eukaryota; kingdom Metazoa; phylum Chordata; class Mammalia; order Rodentia; family Spalacidae; genus Nannospalax; species Nannospalax galili. The sequence continues at coordinate 2,013,701 of NW_008357490.1, forward strand.
GGCCATGAAGAAAAGCTAAGACACAGAAATGATGATTTATGATTGTTGGAAAAGCACACAATAATCTCACAGTTCTAATTATAAAACTTAATGTTCCATTGCTGAACTACTTTATAAGCATAGAAATACATGTTAAAAACTGGCGACTAGGAGCAAACTAAAAGGTCAGTTCTAGGCTGGAGGCTCAAAGGAGGCAATTTAGACAGGCCAGGCCAGTCTGCAAGCCAGGGGAATCCTGCTCCAGGACAAAGTTGAAAGTGACACCTGCTGTCAGCACACAGTGATACTGTACATGCGTGTGGGCTATGAAGGCACGGGAAGACCTGGTGCCCACCTCACAGCTCAGGAGGAGACAGGCCTAGGAGTCTCAGGTTTATACAGGGCCTAGGAGAAAGGCCTGCATGTAGAAGCTAGGAGCCAGAATAGCATGACCATGGCCCCCCGTATTGACCTTGATCCTGAAACCTGTGGATGTGTGCAAAACCCAGTGTGGCCAAAGCAGTACCAGAAAGGGCCCCTGTGCCTTCAGGCAGACATCTTTGCTTCCTACCAATGGCTCCAGAAGATGAGGTGCTCCAGGGATCCCAAGCCCTCCCATCCCAGGGGCACCCACCCTGCTCACTCTCCAAGGCCACCTTGTATCCCTAAGTGGAGGCATATCACTTGGCTTCCCGACTGTCTTGGGTCGCTAAGAGGAGAAAGGAAAGACAATTACCTCTTTAAAATAGCATTTCAGCTACCACCTGGGCGGAGGCTCTGTCCATCTGCTCCTTCACCAGCGCAAAGCACCTGTGCGCAAGCTGCCGCTGCCGGGCATCCTCGCTCACCATCAGCTCCCCGTACAGGTACACACCCATGGCCTGCAGGGCACAGAGGCCAGAGAAGGAGGAAGAGGGGTGAATGTGTATGTGTGTAGGGACATAGTCTGCACTGATTTCACATGAGCTGGCCTAAAAAAACAAAGACAAACGAGAGAAAAGACAAACTGCCAGGCAGGTGACCAACTGCAGCCTATGGTTTCCACCTACCCACCTCTTCTTTGTCCTCATCCGCACCCCATGGAACTCTCTTTGTTTTTGGTCTTTTTGAGACAGAGTCTCTCTCTGTAGCGACAGCTGGCCTGGAACTCGCTATGTGGAGTAGGTTGGCCTTGATCTCACAGAAAGCAGCCTGCCTCTGTCTCTCAAGTGCTGGGATTAAAGGTGTGCACCACCACACCTCTTAACTATGGATTCTGTCACCTTAGCCTTAGTGACAAGGGAGCATTTCCACAGTGACCACTCTGTCGGGAATACTCTGAACAGACAGAACTCCTGTAATGTCCACCACGGAGAGCCTGGTGTCAATTACAAAGACAGAAGACACCCCCACCCCTAACAGTAAAGTATGGCCCAAAAAGTAGTTGGCATGAGCTCGCTCACCAAATTCATTGCCTACCCAGCCACAAAGACATCACCCAGTAGTGCAGGCAGGACAGATGCCATCACTCTGGCCCAGCCTGACTGTTTTCCCTCCAGTAGCCCCAAAGCAGTGGACACTGGCTTTTCTGTTTTGAAAACAATGCCACAAAGGCTCCCAATATGCAGTGCTCTGAGATTTTAAGACAGCTCATGCAATCTGCAGGACTGAAGGACGCCACTGCGCTCTGCAGGATAACCTGGACCCCCTTTGTTCTCTCTGATTTTGTTGTTCCATGGAGCATTCTGGGGTCACATTCTGCCAGAGCAAACTCAAAGAATTTCAAGGATAGCACAAGACAAAAACTCAGTAGTCTGGCTTCAAAAGTGCTTTCCTGAAAAAGCTGGGCATGGAGCTCCCTGCACAGTGGAGCAAGGCTGTAACCCACTGGGCTGCTCTTACATCCCACCCTTGAGCTCCCGTCTGCTCTTCCCAGCACCTCTTGCTCTACTGTGCAAATGTGACATTTCTGCTGCTACAAAGTCATGTTCTTTTCTTTATGGGAATAACCAACCCTCACTTGCTGCCTGAGACCCTGTCAAAAGTTCTTTTGTCCACCACACCCCCGCTCTCCACCCCACTCAAAGTGGCCCTATCCCATTAGCCCACAGCCTTGGCACACAGACTGGACAGAGATACAGGCTGGGGTACAGAGTGAGAGAAGGCATGTGGCGTAAGGGGGCCGTAAGAGGAGAGGACATATGGCAGGGGTGGGGTACAGCATGTCAGAAGAGGTTCCCTGATGAGCAACCCCAATGTGAGACCAGAGATGAGGCTAGTGCCCAATACACACACACACACACACACACACACACACACACACACACACACACACGATTCAAGGCAGGTCATCACTTCCTAGGAAGATGTCAAAGGAAGGAAATAGCACAGTGTTGGGCCTGGTGTGGCAAAGGCATGGATTCAATCCAAACAGGTCCATCCAAGGGTCTCCCAGGTAACCGACATAGATGTGTGCCATTAGAGTCACTGGAAGCCCGAAGGGACACCAAGGTGTTGCTAAGCCATGGTCGGGGACTGAGAGTTCCGGAGCAAGCTGGTCCACGGTGGTATGAGGCGACAGGAATTTTTGTGGTATGTCATTCTCTATGTGAAAGATACACTGCAGGGAAATCAGCTCAAAACTGCAAGGCACACCTCAGATGCTAACTAGTCCTTCAAATTTGGGAACTCTTTTTGGTATGTGTTCTGACAGAGATGTGGAGGATCTGGGAGCTGTGAAGGTAGCCAACAGGGAAAGGGAAGACTCACCTGATCCTCCTGAAGGAACCTCTCCACGTGTGCGTATGCTTTTACGTGCTTGTGCTTAACAATGAGCTCACACCACCGATGGCGAACCTTAGAAAGGAGATGGGAAACCTGGTAAGCATCAGAGTGGCAGGCAGAGACCAGGTCAGAATATTGCAATTACTCTGAAGCACCAGCACTGAACACTTTCAGCTGGACAGTGCATTTTAATTCAGCTTCTTCCTAAAAGCAAAGACCGACATTCCTAATCACAAGAACTGTCCGACAACAGGAGAAACTGCCTGGAGTTTCACATAGCTGTTTCACTGTGCTACATCAGCTATGAAAGGTAACAGGTAAACACAAACACATACAGGAGTGGAAGGTCACCTATGCACCTAGGAGCAGGCTGCTGCTGTACCTCCCATGCCCACTGCCCACAGAGGTACCCTTCAGTCACAGACTTCCTGTAAGTCTGCCGGGTGCTGCCAGTTGTAACAATTAGAACACAGCACAGAGGAAGATGCTGCTCTCTGAATTCCTACCAAGCCAGGGCACCCTGGACCTGGCAGCCCCTACTGCGAGCCTACCCACATGCACCACGCACAACGTGGTGAAAATGGACATATTCTTTTCAAAGACACTTCACTAAAAGTTTACCTGCTGGAATCTGCCAGGTCCCCCTGTCCTCCTCTTACAAACTCAAGAGACAATAGTTCATAAGTGTGATTCTAGCACCCACTGCCTTTGAGATGGCGGCAGACCCACCAGGGTGAGGGCCATCTCCGTGTTAAAGCACATTAAACAAAACCAGAAACAAACCCAGAAGCTTTACCTGTGCATTTCAGACTCCAGTGCCACACCTGTTGTCTGCAAGCTCTCTGAGCTATACCCAGAGAGCAGCCCACCACTGAACATTCCTTACTACTTCAATACCAGGCTTCTGTGGAAGTGATGTGTGCGTTCAAAGCCTCCTAGGTCATTGCTTGCTTTTATGGCTCCAAGTGATTGTTTTTGGACAATAATAAAATGCAAGCAATGCCAACATTCTGGCTAGACCCCCTGCAAATCTCATCAGGCTGCAGTAGCCTGGGTACAGTCTTCCTCTATGCTACCTACCACACATGCCCGCTATACACAGATTTCCATGTAGATAAGGAGGAAACAATCCTTCCTTCTCCCAGGCTCAAGTGTTAGCTTGGGAATTCTACCTACAGACCTGCTCTGCTTTCTACTGACACTGCTGCCCTACCATCCTCAAAGGCAGGGTGACTGGGAGTGCTGGTGTGCCCTGAAGGGGTTTGGGCGGGAAATGCGCAACAGCCTTGGAACAGCACAGCAAAGGGGGAGCAAGTTGGGGGTATGAAATCTATCTTCAGCAAAGCATCTTTTCCTCTACAGCACACAGAAATAAGCAATGGGCCTTGGAAGGGAAGGAGGAGCCCCTAGCATCATGAGAGGAAAGGGTGGGTGGAAAGAGCCCCCAATGAATCAGCTCATCCCAACACTTCAACCAGAAGAAGCCACCAGGACTCTTGGCATCTGGTCCAGAACTATGATTCCACAACCTAAGGTACAGAGCAGCAGGGGACCTAGACAGCCCTGGGATGTCTCCTTTTTCCTCCTGGCCATATTTTACACCATGCCCATGCCCTGGCAGTAGCATCTCTTTCTTGTTCATGAGCTTTGAAAATGAGCACAAGCCAGAAGAGATGGGTATGGCATGGACATGGACAAGAGGGACAGTCACAGACCTGGGATCAATGCTCTGCTGCCTGATCTGGACACAGGGAAA
>NW_008357490.1:2018824-2023096 GCF_000622305.1 Nannospalax galili
GCAAAATGGTGTGGGGGTTTTGCCCCTGCTGCCTTTTTTTTTTTTTTTTTTTTGAAGACAGGGTCTCGGGTAGCCAAAGATTAATTCACCGTTATAGCCAAGGATAATTTTGAATTTCTGACCCTAATGCTGCCCTCTTCCAGGTGCTGGGGAATCAAATCCAGGGCTTCATGCATGCTAGACAAGCACTTGACCACTATGTCCCTAGGCCCTCGTTTTCTTTTCTTTCTGTTCTTTTCTTCATCTTAGTTATACACAGAGAAATAACAAACCATAAACTGAGGCCTATTTCCTATTAGAACCAGGCCCTAGGGTGGGGGCAGGGGGTGGCAGCAGCCTAGCTCAATGGATGAAGGTCCAGGAGGCCACATCAAAGAGCCTCTTTCATCACAACATGAAGTTAGCATTTCCACTTCTCTTATAGTTAGAAATAGTTTCTTGTCATGACTAATAAGAGATCCAGTCTTCTGACCCTTGAAGGCTAACATGGCATCCAGGAAGGACAGACTGACTCTCCCACCCTCACCCATAGAAACCAAGACAAAACAGCAAGCCTTTTCATCAGAGAGGGCTACATACACTTCAGTTTTTCAACAACAGGATGTTTAAAGGACACCACGAAGATGCTGAGAGGGGCTGGGAGCCCACCAGATGGTTTCCACTCATGCATGGGGCTCTACTTTTCTTATTTCTTTGGGAAACAAAGAATATCTTAGTTTTCCCTTCTAAACTCTCAAGTACCCACAATGCACTACTACACAGATGACGTAAGATCTGTCGCTAGGGTGTTTCCAAAGTGGGCACCCTCAGATTATCCCCTTCCTCTAGCTCAGAGACCTAACAGTCCTTCCGAAGCAACATCCTGAGTCAGGCTCCCCCTTTACTGATGTGCAGGAAGGTGACAGCCCACGTGTGCCTGCTGCACTCAGAAGCAGGACCACAAGAGGTGGCAGCTTGGTTTCATGTATGTGCTTGTGGTTTAGGGATTTATTTATTTTTTGGTCTTTTTGAGACAGGGTCTCCCTGTAGCCCCAAGCTGGTCTGGAACTTGCTATGAAGACCAGGCTGGCCTCGAACTCACAGAGATCCACCTGTCTCTGCTCCCAAGTGCTGGGATTAAAGGCATGAATCACTACACCTGGCCATATGTGCTTGTTTTTAATTAACTGGCTGAATTAATGTGGGATGGTCAACCTTAACCTGTCTCTTTTAACTTCGTTAGGTAAAAATAACAGTATAGGCACACCACACACATCCACGGCAGTGCCTGGCACCTACCCAGCAGATTACCCAAGTCACAAGACCCTGGGGAAGACTGGACAAAGCCCAGCTGGGTATGGAGATGGGAGAAAACCTGAGCCGCTTCACTGTAGACCCAACTAAACTGAGACTGATCAATAAAATCCAAAGCCTCCCCTCTTCATACTAGAATTCTGTTTCTAAATTAATATGCAAAATACAGCAAGGCAATCTTCATGTTCCCATCCCCAGACACTCAGTTCTCAGTCCCTGCGTGGAAGCCACCTCTGTTCTGGTCTGTCTTACACAACCTAATGCAACTGCACAGCATGCTCTACTCTGTACACTGACCCAATCAATGCATTGTACTGCCTGGACTTCCCATTCACATGAGTAGAGAAAATGTCCCAGGCCTGGTGCTAACTGCTACTCAGTGTTCTACCATCCGAGGGCTTAACCAGATCACCCTAGAGGGACTGTGCCTGTAAGGTGAAGACAGAAGACAGTGCACGATGCCATGAAAACTCGATGTGTGATAGGGTTCTGTGGGTACTGCTGTGCTAGACCACAGAAGAGGACTTTGCAGATCAAACAGCTGAAGCATCTCCATTTAAACAGACTCTTTTAAGCGGCCTTCCATGAGGCTATAGCAAGTCACACCCCTGTCAACAGTCTCAGAGTTCCCACATCCCTGAACCATTACCACCACTGGGTTATCACCTTCTGAAAAGTGAAAGGGAGGGACTCTTTACCAAGATGCAGGCAGGGTTAGTAGAAAGTGAAGAGAGGACACTGTTACACCAACTGGTCTGCAGGAGTGGGAAGCTGTTTCTGGGAAGGGCTCCCAGTCAATAGGGAGAGCAGGGTCTGCAGCTTCCAAAGAATAACAAGGAGCCCAGGGGAGTGAGCCACTTGACAGCAATAGGCCCAGCCTCTCCTTCCCAGCCTGGTCTGCATCCCTTCTCACAGTTTTTCCTATCAGATCACTGGCTTTTTCCATTTTGTTGGATGTTTTCAGTATTAGGGAAATTAGCTCTTAATTAAACTGCAAGCATTTTTGTCAATGTATTGATATGTCTTAGACACTGTCCATGGTGGTTCTGCTTGTATTTCTGAACTGTGGTAGTTGAATTAACTTTTTTTCTTCCCATGGCTTCTCAGTTCTCTTCTTTTATGTATATGTATGTGTGTCCCAAATGATCAAACTGCACACTTCAGTTTTCTGAGACAAGGTTTTGCTATGTAGACCAGGCTGGCCTTGGGTTTCCAGTGTAGTCCTAGCTGTCTTTAAACTCCTGCCTCCCAAGCACTAGGATTATAAGTGTGAGCCATCACACCCAGAGAGATTGTATACTTTAAATAATTGCATGTTATTGTACTTCAATAGTTAATGGAGTTGAAAATTTAATAACTTAAGCGGTAACTAAAATTCAAGTCACTTCAAACTCATGCTAGGAATCCCCAGCAAGTCGGTAGCTAGCACATGTTTAGTCCTGAATACCATCCACATGGTCAGGGCAGACAGAGGTAAAGACAGGCGAGGTGGAAGCCTGCTGTGGGTGCAGGAAGCACACAAAGAGCAGATTCAGAAGAAGGTGCCCAGGAAGCAGCAGTTTCCGTTGCTCACGGCAGTGAAGTGAAGCAGGCAGGCCTCTGCAGTGTCTGCACCCAGCTGGATACACAGCCCAAGGACAGTCTCCCTTTTCTTCCAAACTGCAAATACACAGTGGGCAGCAAAGAGCCAAGTAGGATGTGGACATGGTACACAGCCCACAGTCTAGTTGGCTCCTCACTTCTCCGAGGCTGAGGGAGCTTACAGCCTATGGAGAGCTGCTCGATACATGTGAGCACAGTGTGTGGCACACAACTGACAGAGGACAGAAAGGCTGTGCCTGGGGAGTCTTCCCATGCCACCATAATGAAGTTGACCCTTCCATGATACACTTGTGCACTCTGGAGTGCTTCAGTCCAACAAAAAATAACTGAAAATTTGATTCCTAGAGTTTTCTGTTTCAGATACGGGTTGCTTCCCTCCCTGAGTAAACAGATGGGTTTCTATACACAGGTGCTATTTACACCACTGGATATGAATTCTAGAACTCTGCAGCCTTTCAAAGCCTCCACCAACATGGGGTTCTGAGGGCTCAGGCATCTGCACTCTCCGGGGAGCACATAACCCTCCACTGGCTCTGCAGGTTGAATGCAGATGGGGAGATGACAGAGAGGTAGGCATGCAGAAGCCTTTAATGCCAGAACCACACCTCATGCCAGAAAACCAAATATGCCAAGACATTCAATTAACAGCTCCAGGACAGTGGATCCGTATGTTTCACAGTGGGCCTGCCACCAGGATGGGGTATGGCTGTGGCAACAGGTCTGAGCCACCTGAGAAAGCAGGGTCCACAGGGCCTAAAATGTACCCGCAGGAGACACAAGCAGGCCCTGGTTGTGATGCTGGAGCTCATTTATTCCAAGCACTTTAATGGTAGGCCTGGGAAAAGGGGAGTGTGGAGGGCTTCCAGCAGGTACACGTACGCACATTTGCTGGCCAAGTGTGCCCAGTGTGCATGTGCAAATATATATACAGATGTAAGTGCTATTTTTCAATGCTTTCCCCCACTACATTCAACATACGGAGTTTCTGTTTTTTTAATGCTACTTGGTGACCTACTAATTTGTGACCCACTGCATTTTGTAGGAAACTAATGGGCTCTACCTCCCTAAAGTGGAAGTCAGAAGAGTGCTGGCCCATTGGGAGGGTCACACCTGGGCAACTACAGTTCAGGTGACCCCCACACAGCAAGTGTGTCATCTTAGTAGTATACCTCTGGCCTTCTTATCTACTTCAAAAGGTGATTTACTGATTCTGTAAGAATTTGGAAATAGGTAACACCAAGTAAATATTTACTAGCCAATGAGATAAGGCAGCAGTATCTATGAGGTAGCTGTTCTCACTCCAGGGTGGTTGGGCCAGCTGTGAACAGAAGGGAGGGGGTTCTGGTTTGTTTCTCCATTGCTGTGACAAAATACTCT
>NW_008357490.1:2023400-2036632 GCF_000622305.1 Nannospalax galili
GACCACCTGCCCAGAGGTGGCACCGCCTTCAGGTCTGGGAATCTTAGGGGAGGATGCAGGGATCAGGTGGACACTAGGAGAAAGAGAAGTGGCCTTGAGGAGGCTGATGCTTTCCTGCCACCCTCTGGGAAGCACATCCACGGGTTTGTGCTACCTTGAATTACCCAAAGCATCTGTAGAGAGTTCATGTTCTCCAGCCCCAGCCTTTGGCATTTTTGCCTCATAAAGTTATTGTGAACCAAAATGATCCTCAGGCCTCAGCTTCAGGTCCCAAGACCCCTGACCACCATCTGGGCTCCCCACATTCAGTGCTCTCTGCTGAAAAGAGCAAAGCAGCCAATGCCCAGTGCCATTCTCCATTCAACCCATAGCATGGAAGGTGCCTAGCTTCCCTTCCTGCTCTGGGTGAGCAGGGCTCTGTAGATTCTTTCTGCTGAGGGGCAAACATTGGACACTTCTGGCTTTCTGGCCATTTGCCATTGCTCTTAAAGAACAATGTGGGCATGGCTGCTTTGGATAAATCATTATTTATGGAACAGGTCATGGGCTCCACTGGCCCAGGCTGTGCAGTGCTGGTGACTGTGCAGTGCTGGTGACAGTGCAGTGCTGGTGACTGTGCAGTGCTCGTGAGCATTTCCCCTAAACATACCAACATATCAATGGACACTTGAGGTGGGACTCTGTGAGTGGGTTTGGGCCCAACCCAGAGTGGACCTACCACAGCATGCAGGGAGGCCCTGAATGCTGGGTCCAATTCCTAAGTCTCATTTCTTTCTCTACAGTTCCAATTCCTTCTCTACTAGGGAACAACCTGGGCATTCATTCTGAACAGGCTTATTAAAGGGGAAAGAGTATCTTGCTGGCCAGCAGAGAGGAGGCTCTCAGATGCAGGGTGACCATGTGTGGTGCTGAGAAAGTGAAGCCTTCTGGAATTGTAACTTCCAGCGGTAGAGTGCGCAGTTTTGCTCTGCCAGACATTCCCCCCACAGACCCAAGGTCACCGGGCTAATGATCATGGACTGCAAGGCCAAAGGGGGCCTGTTCTCTTTATAAGTTGATTACCTACAGCGTGAGAGAAATTAAAAGCCGACCAGCACAGAACCATTATTTTAGATGATTCTAAACCTCAATTTCAGTGTTTTCCATAAAGCTGGGGCTCACTGGCTGAGTGCTTACCAACCATGTTCAAAGCAGAGTTCCTCCCAGAGCCTGCTTATTACCTTATTGACTAATTTTCCAAAGTATTTTTCAAACTTTTAAGTATAATTCTTATAAAAAGATCTAGAGCCCCAGTCTGTACAGTTACAGCAATTTAAATCCTCAAGTCAATATTCTCATGACACGTAGAAAGTCGGAAGCATACCCTTTTCTTTTTCAATCCTTTTGATTTTGAAATTTACTGTTGAAGGAAAAAAAAAATCTGTTCAGGGAACATGATCTGGGAAGCCCATTAAACCTCATTTGGAGTTCCTATTTAATACCTGTAAACAGAAAGACGAAGGCTTGGGGCTTTTGTAAGTTAATAAGTCTACATTGCAATAAACAATCCTGCTTTTTCAATCTGTGTCCTTAAATTAGATTTACTTGACTTTAAAGAGGGTTTACTGCTGGTGAGAGGGGCAGCCTTTGCAGAGTGGCTATGGGCAGACAGCACTGCTAGCCAATTGTCCAGAGGCGTCTGTCACACAGAACTGTCAGCATCTCCACTCTGCTCTGTGGCTCCTCTCTTTCACTGCTCCTCACTCCCAAAGGGCTGGAACTAGAACATTATTCTTCTAATTAGACCTTACTTCAATCGCTGCTGTAGTCAGGTGAGTGAATACCTAGGCCCAGAGATATGAGCGAAACATGGGCATTGGGAAAGTAGCTCAGTCAGAAAAGTGCTTCCCTCATAACTACGAGGAATGGAGTTCGAACACCAGAACCATGTAAAAAGGCTGGGTATGGCGGCATGTGCTTATCGTCTTAGCCACTGGGAAGCAGGGACAAGAAGGGACCTGGAGTTCACTGGCCAGCCGGCACAGCCTAAGGGGTGAGCCTCAGGTCTCAATGAGAGACTCTGCCTCACAAAACAAGATGGATGACTCCTCAAGAACAATGCTTGGAGTTGATCTACACACACAGACACAAGACACACACAGACACACACAAATACACAAATGCACAAAGGAGAACAATGTGGTCACTCTGCAGCAGCACACCGAGCAGGTGTCTCAACTGCCGTGCCACCACACTAGCAAGCAAACAGAGTACAGTGACAGCCAAGTGTAGTGACAAGCGCAAAATACAAACATCAGTGCAACAAACAACAACCTCCTATGTGAGCTTAGGCAGATCCTCACCCTTTTTCCTCCCCTATCGGCAGTTTCATTTGATAAAATTAGTATGACCAAAGACAGTGCCAGCCAGCAGAACTTCGGAGCTGATGTGGGACTTGAACAGAATTCAGTCCCACTCTGGCACCTTCCCTTCCCAGACTGCTTACTGGGCAACCCCACCTTCCAACACGGAGCTCTGAAGTCAGAAAGTTATAACAGCTTCCACTTTCTTTCTTCAACACATGGCACATGGTCTTTGCTGAAAGGAGGACTTTTTGGCAGAAATAGTGAACCCTTCTAATAAGTCAGGCAGGGACAGCTATGCCTCTCTGGGGCAGCACTGTCTGGAGGACTCAGGAAGTTGTCTCAAAGACTCCCACTGGTCTCAAGAGGTTCCATCCACTGCCCCCTCCCACGTGCTTCTGGGATTAGTCACTCACTGCCTTACTGTATATCTCAAGAGCAGATCCAGTAAAAGTCATCCTCCAGCAAGTAAGTCCTGGTCACGGAGGAAAGAGCGATGAACCAGACAGACTAGACTGCCTCCTAGAATTTTCAGCTACTGGAAAGCTTGAGAGAGGCAGACACCAGCAAGATTCATACCACATGCCATGAAAGTACCTAATGCAGCACACGAAGGGGTGTGGAAGGGCAGGGATGTGGCCAGAGCAGCCCCAAGAAGAGCCTACTGCTGAGACCTGTGGGAAGAGAGCCTGCTAGGGAACGAGGCACCCTGAGCCCAATTTCTAGCCATGTCACATGGTTCCCACTCCCCTCTTAATGATTATTACCTCCAACACCCTCAGCAGTAGAGCACTTGCCTAGCATGCACAAGTCCCTGGGTTCAATCTCTAGCACCAAAATAGAAAAAGAAAGGAACTCAGGGCTGAGGATGGTATAGCTCAGTGTCAAGATTCAATCTACAACATGGGCGGGGGGTACTGATGTGTACTGAACAAGGAAGAGCCTTGAAAACACCTGCTAAGTGAAAAACAGCCACATGGTGTATATCTGAGTTCATGTATGTGAAAGTCCAGAGAAGGCAAACCTATAGAGACAGAAAGGCAAGGGACTAAGGAATGTTGGCTGAGGAATGGGGGTGACTGCTAATGGGAACCAGGGTCCTTTGGGGATGGAAAACAATTACAGACTCATACTTCAAATGTATACATTCTATGTATGTGAATTATATATGTAAATTTTCCTTTTTTGTATTGTGTGTGAGACAGGGTCTCATGCAGTCTAGACTGGCTTCAAACTTGCCCTATAGCTAAGACTAGCCTTGGACTCCTAATCTGCCTCTTTCTGAGTGCTGGGTTATAGAATGTGTCACTATACCTGGTTTTTAAAAGACCCTTTTGTTGTTTTGGGTAGTGCTGGAACTTAGGGTCTTACACATGCTGGGCAAGTGTTCTACCAATAAGCTGCATTCCTAGCCTGTAAGTGAATTTTTTTTTTTTTTTTTTTTTGTTTTTTTGCAGTCTGAGGTTTTAAGTTGCAGTCACAGATTATCAACTAAGATAACATCTGTTTACCAAGCCCAGCATGAATTGTATTTTTAAAAGTTCTCTTTCAAAACCTGCCTTACATAGTCTGCCTTCTGATGAGCCAATCTGAGGAATGCTTTTAGATAAGGGACACTTTCGGCAGTCTACAGTGTGCAAAGCTATTGGGGGGGGGGGTTTCTTGAGACCTGAGAAAAAGTCTTAGCTTTGGGTTGCTGGTGTCTGGTTAGGTGGTTGTCTGAGTTCTAGGAAGTTCCTGTGCTCAGCCTGGGTGTCTGGTCCCCGTACAGATAGGCAAGGCCAGTTGGTCTACATAACATGGTTCACACGGCTCGAGGTTGTAGCAAAGGTATTATGTAGACTGAGCAGTCTAAGGAAGAAAAGTCAGTCTGAGTACCACCTCAGAAAGCTTAGCCGTTCTTTTATGTTTTAAAGTTTTGTATCTTGCCATATACCTGAAAATCATTTGCAAGTGAGTAGGGACAGGAAACAAGATTCAGCCAGCTGACCTGCTGGGCACCACAAGCACTCTTGAAACCAATGCTCACATTCTGTCCGTGCTATGCTTCATTGCCCACTGGCGGGGCATATCCAACCCTCCAAAGCTGGGTGTTGAGCTACTACAGGGAGCACAGGCACAAGTACAAGCAGGGTGCCAGGTGCTGGGAAGGCAGAATTTTAGCAATATGGTAGAGGGAGCCTCAATTTGGGAATTGCCTCCATTGGACTGGCCTGTGGCCATGTCTGTGGGGCATCTTCTTGATTATTGAATGATATGGGAGGGCCCAGCCCACTGTGGGTGGTGCCACCCCTGGGCAGGTGGGCCTGTGTTGTATAAGAAGGAAGGTTGATTGGGGGCCAGAGGAACAAGCCAGTAAGCAGTGTTCCTCCACGTCCTGTGCTCCAGGTCCTGACTCCAGGTTCCCGCCCTAAGTTCCTACCTTGGGCTCCTTCAGTGATGAACTGTGATCCAGGAGATGTAAGAAAAAATAAACCCTTTCCTCTCCAACTTGGTATTGGTCAGAGTATTTTGTCACAGCAATGGAGAAACAAACTAGGACAAATGTCAGCCTCTCCCATCTTTTTGAGAAAACCTGTACAGACTGGGACTACACATGTACCAAGAGTGTCTTGTGAATCTTCTGGTGGTCACAAAGACTGACCACCTCCCAAAGGAAGCAAACAGGAACATGAGCAGTCACCGGGAAAGAACAGCCACCTTTCTAAGCCAGGCAAAACCTGAAACTAGAAGTCCACGTGCTAAAGCATGGGCTCCTTTCCAAAGGTAACTCTCAGCTGACTATCCACTGTAAAATCTCTTTTAAGAAAATATGCTAGAGCATATGTTTCATGGCTCAGGTTTTTATCTATTCACTTAACAAACATCTGATTAGCTAGAGTGCTCTGACAGTTTATAGCCAGTAAAAGTCTCCAGCCTCAGAAACAGATTAAATCTGAAAAAAAGCAAAATCTTTACTCCTGTCATTTAGATTAGCTTAGAAAAAAAAATGACTTTATCACAGAATATGAGACTCTTGCTGCTGGCTTTCCACAGAGAACTGTGGCCACTGAGAAAAATAACCAATAAAGAAACTACCCCAAAATGCTGACATACCTTGTTGACTTCGAAGAAATGTTCTGAAACACTAATTGTCTTATAAATCAAGCACAATGAGGAAAATAAAAATACAAATATAACTGAAGAAAGGCGTAAGATGTTCTTCCTACACCAGAAAAGGCACATACTTTGGAACGAAAGCTGTATCTGAGGCAATGACAGAGAACCACTCTACGCTCCTCCTTCCACCTGTTTCTACCCCTTCCCCTTCCTAAACTCCACTTAAGGAATCCTAATGCAGGGCAGCTCGATCCCTTACAAGTACTGTCTGGGCTCTTCATATGTGAAGAAACCAATACAATTGCTCTGAGTACTGCGTGTCTGTGAACTGCCAGGTGGAAGAGGCAAGAGTCCAGTTGTCCCTTCAGGGAGCTTTTCCTGAGATTGCTGGCTTTTTTTTTTTTTTTTTTTTTTTTTTGAGACAGGGTCTCACTGTGTAGCCCTAGCTGGCATGAACTCCCTAGTCACAGAGATCCATCTGCCTTTGCCTCCAGAGTATTGGGATTAAAGGCATCTGTCACCACACCTGACCTCTGATCTCACTTTGTATCCTCCAAACCAGGTCACTATGCAATTTACCAATCTGATCCTTTACATCAGTCTCCTGTTTTACCTTCAATCTGAAAACCTGCCTTAGAGAGTTTCTCCCTCCGTGTCTTCTGACAGTGCTAGATGGTGGATGGGGAGGTAGCTGTCTTAGCAATGAGGCCTTGGGTCACCAGTACCCAGGGCAGCCAGCGGGAGAAAGGGATGTGGAGAAAGGCCTGGAGGCTCACACTTGTCCACAGTCAACACGGGAGAGGATGCTGGATGGGCACTCTGTGCACTACTAGAAGAGGTTCATCCCTCTTACCAGTCTGCTCCTATAGGCTGACAGGCTACTGCTACCTGAGTCTGAAGGGTTTTCTCTTCCACATTAGGTCTTTCCACCTCACCCAACGTACATTCTTTGAAGTCTGGGGAGGGGCAGAATGGGCTCAGAGTGGTCCTAAATGCCATTGGCCATCTTTCCAGTCAGTCCTCATGCTCTAGGCTGCCACCAACAGTTAGGCAATTCATCATGAGGTTTTAAAGACGGCCTTTTCTGAATCTACTGCTGCCTTAGAGCAGGGCTTCTTAACTGGGACTTTGTCCCTCACAAATCTGGCAATGTCTGGAGACATTTTTGAGTCCCACAATGGAAGAGGAGCAGGAGAGGAGCCAGGGATGCTAAACATCCCACAATACACAGGACAGCCTTCCTCAATCATTCAGTCTGAAGTATCAGAGAGCTGAAGCCAAGAAATCTTGATGTGGAGTACCCCCATCCCCACTCTGGGGCAATACACAGGTAAACCAACCACCGAACCAAAGACCAGGAATTCTGTGACGTGTACAGGGATCCTCACTAGGCTGGGAAATTGGACGGCCTAGAATGACTGTGACCAAAATGCATATCCAGTAGCTGAGCAGCATGTGTCTTTTCTCTCTTGCTCTCTGTCAGTCTTCAGTTTATTAAAAATGAAGACAGAGCTAACTAGATGATACAAACAGGGTATCAGCTAGGTAAGAAAGCTTTCCTACTTCAGACCCCAAGACAGAAGGTGAATCTTGCATGGACAGAGATCACACTAACAAAACTGGCATGCTCAGCTGGGGTGTGGCTCAGTCATGGAGCATGTGCCCAGCATGCATGGGGGTCATGGGTCCCACCCCTGGTAAGACACATCCGAGAAAACCAACCAAATAAGCGAAACTATGGGAGTTCACATTTTCTTACTACGCATAGGGCTATTTTCTCATCTTGTATTGTAGCAATTCCATGAAGAAAGTGTTCGTGGCTCCATTTTAATCTTTGGGAATGAAAATCTCAGGAATCTGCTTCACCAAAGTGCACAAAGAGGAATCAGGAGAACTGGCGAAACGTGAAACCATCCTATAGAGCTTATTTCAAACTACAGGCTGTGACCCACTAGAAGATCAAATCGGGTTACTCTGTCACTACACACAGATTTAAAAAACAAAATCAGACGGAATAGAAAATATCAACTAGAGAGATCATTTCATGAAGTTTTTCTAGTTGGCAGTGGTCAGAAAACAAACTGGACCATTCAGCTGTTTGTACAGTTTGGTACTGTGTTGCTGATGAGAAAATGGTGCTGGGGTGGGGACGTGTGTGTCACAGGTTGGCTGGGGTTCTGACACCTGAATGCAGCTCACTGCTAAGCCCATGCCTTGGCCTTCGCCAGGCCCTCAGCCTGAGTGTTTCAGAGAAGAGGCGATACACTCCAGGAAGACGGACTCATGACAGCCATGCCTGCTTCTTATTTAATCCTGATGGTGCTTCCCCCCACCCCTTTTTTGGTAGTTTGAGACGGGGTCTCACTGTGCAGCCCAAGCTGACCTTGAACTTGTCCTGATCTCCTGCCTCTCCAGGGTGCTAGGTTTATAAGCCTGTCATGAGACTGAACTCATGCTTCCTTCCAACTAACAGTCTCCCCACTTCACTGAGGAGATGAACTGATGCTATCCATGGTCTCTTCCCAACAACTAACCTTCTGGCTGAATGTATCAAAGCATCAGAGCAGGGCCTGTGAAGCACAAGCTGCTCTCACCAGCAGCCACCGCTTCTAATTGGTCCACATGAGATGGTGAGCTGCTGAGTAATTTCTAAATATGATGCTGGAAAAACATTTTTAAATTAAGGAAACACACAAAAATAAACATGCTGGGAGATGCCATTGCCTGGGGTATGGGGTCTCCACAAGTTGCCTGAAGTGAGCTGTAAGGTTTGTGGGGAAAGAGGCCGCTGAGCAAGCTGGTGGGTCCTCTTAGGAAGTCAGCTTTTCAGCTCAAGTACTGAGACAACATGGGCAATTTACTATTTTCACAGAGATTAAGGATATTCATGGCATGAGGACATGAGCAGTAGGAGGCTGATGAAGCTCCTGTCTCAACCCTCGTCGATCTAGACCTACTTTTGGGTTTTCTAGCCACTGCCAGCTGGAAAAACTTCGTGTGTGGTGTGTGTGTGTGTGCACGCAGGCACGCATGTGTGAGCGTGTCTGTGTATGTGTGTGTTCTGGGGGGGAGCTGAGCATGAACCACAGCATGTGGAGGTCAGAAGACAACTCGAGGGAGTCGGTTCCCTCTTTCACCATATATGTCCTGGGGATGGAGCTCAGGTCTTCAGATTTGGTGGTCCAGATTTGGTACCTGGACCCCATCAACCATCACACTGGCCCTTAAAAAGGGAGCTTGTAGAAGACTTTTTGTTCCAGAATCAGCTGTCAAGTATATATGTCAAGTTTTTTCAGCTCTTTATTTGAACAATACACTAAAAAGTGCAAGATGCTTCTATGGGCTAAATTTCCTTCCAGCTTTTCTTTCCTGGTTGAAGGCAGCCTGACCTAAGGTTGGATGGTAGTTCTCACTCTCCATTTAAAAGTGGCTGACTCTTAGGCTGCCTTTACTTTCTAGGCAAAGAAATGTCAAGGTGCCCCTGCTTGTATCCCACCCTTTGGATATGGGCAGCAGGAAGGATGGGGGAGACATGAGGTGACCCAGGACAGAGCCTGTTATTCCAACTCTTCCACCACATGAGTTCTTACGCACTTTGCCTTTCAAATCTGGACCTGCAGTAACACCTCCCTCCACAGCAATTTCTCAAGGGCAGGAAAGGGGCCACAAACCCTGGAACAAAATTCAGAGGCTGGCCCTACAACCCTGACACACAAAACCCCTCAAACCAGTATCATCAGACTCGAGGTGCAATACTCCAAGGAATTCTCACCAACAGAGCACATGCTTAGAGAACACAGCTGGATATAGAAACAACACACTAACTGAAGGTGACAACAATCCACTCAGAAGAAGCAGGAAGGAAGAAGGAAGGCGACACAGGAGCTAAAGCAATCCCTGAACTGGGGCCCTGACTCACTTGAGGTGTTATAATGATGACTTGCAACTGATATTCTTTTCACTGATACTCAAAAATACGCCAACAGGAGGGCTGGAGGTTCGCTTGGCCATGAGGACATCAGCAGCTGGAAATGAGTGCAGCAGTCCCCTTCTCATACCAAGCAGATCATGCTCTCAGGAAAAAGGCAGTCAGGGGGCAGGAGCAGAGCCTTTTAGCAGATCTTGGAAACTGGAGGGCATGCCCAGACAGTAGGTAAGGAGATCTTCTCCCAGCACTCAGGCTTGTGATAGATACTGTTCTGTGCTAGACACAGATCCCATTGACTGGCCCTGCCCTAGACTTCTCATTCAACACTGTGGTTCTAGGGCTCTGGGCAGGGACCTATGCAGAGCATCCGAGTCCTAACCGCTTCTGCCAGAAACCCTTCCAGAGCCATCTTCTACAGGGAAGCTCCGTACAGACTCTACAACATCTGTCCCTTTGGGCATCTTCCAGATGACTGCTACTTATTCTGTGTTTGAGAACCCTGACAACTCAAAGGAACTTCCCTTACTTATGCACAGCACAGGACAACACTGAGCACCAAATCAGAATCCTCAAGATATTTTTCCCACCAGGAAACGAATCTTCCTCCTGTGAAATGTCTGTCGCTCAAAATAAAAGTAGCTGATTATTCAACTAAATTCCTGCTATTCAGAATCACAAGAAATTACATTTAACTAATAAAGTTCCTAGAAAGCAGCCTGGTTGTCTAAAATCTTGTTGCTTTGTGACTGGAGTGACATTTCACAGGACCTTCGGTACAAGAGAAGCCACTGGTGTAAGGACTATGTGTGACACTACAGCTGCACTAGTCACCTAGGATAAAGTTTAGGACGAAATCCAGGTGCACAAGGCCTCAACCTACAGGTCCCAGCAGGGTCAGAAACCAGCTTCAGTGAGGGCCACAGTGACTGGGTAAAAGGACAGCACCTGTCTTAAGACTTGCTCATCATAGGTCCATAAAAGGGTTCACTAGCTCACAGTTGCATCTATTTACATATTATGAACTATGGGTTTTTCACTTCAACAGCACAGCTGAAGAGTCACTGCACTGCACAAGCCAAAGAGCCTCAAATATGAATTCTCTGGTGTTTTACAGAAAACGGCTGATGACTACTATCCTAGCATGTACCAAGTCTGCAGTCTATACTCGCTATCATCTGTCTGGAAACCACTTGGCCCCTTGGTCCTGTATAGCCACCTCCTTCTGTCTTTTGGTTCTGGCTCAATGTCATTTCCTCCCAGTGATCCTTCTTGAATATGTGGTTTAAAGAAACAGTCAAGTTTCATTCTGTTTCTCCTTCAGAGTGCTTTGCCAAAGCTGCTTTGTTCATATAGTGAATGAGCTGTCTGAGAAAAAAAGTGTCCTAAGGGTGAACCTGGCCTGCACGCACTGTCCCCTCCCAGTGCCTAGACAGTATGTGCAAACACACAGACTGATCAGGTTGGTCCTGTAAATTGAATCATACTACATTCAGACCCACCTGGCTACCATGGACCAAAGCAGAAGCCACTGTCCTGACTTTAGACAATGACAAACAGTTGTTGAGATATGTAAGAAGCAGCCAGATAAACTCCACCACTTCCTCAAAGGTTTAAGAGCTGATATATAACAACTATGACAGCTGAAAGTTAAGAACAGGATGTTTCATGCCCAAAGAATGGAGGACAGGGTCTAGAAGCTCATGGCTTCCAGGCATCCAGGGACAGATGTCCAGCACCTGCTCTGACCCTCCTACCTGGATGATACAGGCTTTCAACCCCTGTCAAAACACAACCCTCTGTCTATAAATAGGAAAGTCTTTGAAACACTAATTAAAAATAAGTCTGGTATTTGGAGACTCCTGTAAACAAAAGGTCTACAAGTGGAAAGAAACAAACAGAAACAGATGGCCATTTGATCTGTATGCAGGTGGGTGAAAAGCTACCAGAGTCTTCCAATTATCCCTACATTTACTGAGTTGTAAAACCTGTAACAATGTCTACCTTACCTATTACTAAGGGCCTGGCTACGTCTTAGTGTACTCTACTGACTCCGAAATTTACCGTAATATTTCATTTAAGCCAATATGACTAAAAATAGCATTTCAAAAATATACTGCAGTGAATAAAGATAAACTGAGAACATTCCAGTGCCCACTGTGCATTTGCTACGTACAGTGCACCTCAGCTCGCAGCTAGTTTCACAGCCTAGCAATCACAGGCGCCAGTGCAGACTACAGTGTTAAAATGTTATTTTTCAAGTGGATACAAACCAAACTTTCTTATACCTTCTGCTTTTAGAGTTGTATATAAAAGAGCTTTTCTCTTTGAACTTTTATGTTTTACTTAGGATGACTAAACACATTAAATATTTATTATTTGTAGTTCTTTTTTGTTTTTTGTCTTTTTGAGACAGGGTCTCCCTGTAGTCCCAGCTGACCCGAACTCACTATGTAGACCAGGCTGGCCTTGAATTCACAAAGATCTGCCTGCTTTTGCCTCCCTTGTGTTGGGACTAAAGGCGTGAGCAGCCACGCCTGGCCTATTTTGTAGTTTTTTAACATGGAATCCATCTTAGGATTCATAGAGCATTCTTCTCAATAAGCTAAAGATATTAAGGACCACCTCATACTGCTTTCCCATAAGCATTCAATTTTACTTTTTAAACCACCGCTGCTCAATTCAGTTTTCATTTCCTTCACACATGGCTTCTTTCCTGTCCTAGCTGAATGTAGACGCTCCCACACATCTGAGCTGAGTTTCCTTAATGAGCACAGGAGAGGAGCCACCATCAGAGCACAAAATGACCCGCCCAAGCCTTAATTCAAAGACATTACACCCTGCTGTTTGTTTTTTAGGAGACTTGGTTCCATCTTCATGATTTAAGTAGCAAGGGGAAAACTCTGGCTTTCAAATGGTTTTAAGCACAAAAGCTGATGGAGGGGACAGTAGAGGCAGCACAGGCGGGGTGGACTACTCATCCCCTGAAGCTCAGCTCTTCACCATAAAGCAAGCACAAGGCATCATGCTAATGTGGCAGCGGGTTCTACAGCCTGGGCTCGTAACCCTTCACCATCAGTGGGGACCCCCAGTTTTAACCTACATTTACCTCTGCATCCTGCTCCTGCAGGTGGTACGTCCACTGGAGGCTTCGCAGAGTCTGGGGGCTCAAGGTCTTCTGCTCTAGGAGACTCTCCAGAAGCAAGATGAGCTGGTCTGGAGAAAGCTGAGGGCAAAGCAAACAGCTCGTGAATGCTAGTCAGCCCACAAGAAATTAAACCCAAGATTCAAAACAAGGACGGCAAAGTTAGGGTAACCTGGGCACTTTCAGCACAGGCCTGAAAAATGGGAAGACCTGGTGCTGATTCTCCTCAAACTTCAGGATCCCCGCTGTCTGCAGCCTCAAAGACACACATCTTGGGGTCTGGGCAAGCCCTGTTCTGCATTGCTTGTCATGTTAGGCCTGTATTTATAGCGGAACAAAATGACACTTTATTGTGGTTTATGAAGTCCTTGCCTTTACGGCTTGCATGTACCAAAAAATGTTTCTTCATAGACAAAAACTCAAGAAGCTGTCCAATTTTAGGCAAGCTCATGGACACTTACATCACAACTAGTTTCTAATTTCTTTCTTGTTCTTATAAATTTGTAATATACCTGCTGTACCCCGAATAAATGAATGGAATGAATGCTATGTCTCACAACTCTGTCATGAGGTCCATTTATAATCTGTGAGTTTAAAATTCACTAAAACGGGCTGGAGAGATGGCTCAGTGGTTAAGAACACTGGTTGTTCTTGCAGAAGACCCAGGTTCGTATCCCAGCACCCACATGGCAGCTAACAACTGTCCGTAACTCCAGTCCCA
>NW_008357490.1:2036691-2039256 GCF_000622305.1 Nannospalax galili
GCCCCCACATGGCAGCTAACAACTGTCCATAACTCCAGTTCCAGGGGATCCAACAGTATCTTCTGTCCTCCACGGGCATTGCACAACACATGTGCACTTACCTACATGCAGGCAATACATGCATAAACATAAAATAAAATAAAATAAAAGAAAAAAATCATGAATTCTTTAAAAAAAATTCACTGAAACAAAACAACAAAAACCTGTAGAGGCCCCACACAAAAGACATGGTTAACTATTCTGCACACACACACACACACACACACACACACACACACAAGCATATAGTGTCATGCATATTCCCAAGTTTTTACACAGGACATGTCAAAAATGGTATTATACCAGTTAAAGGCAAAAAGAGGGAGAAATCCTTATGTGATACAAACACAAACAAACCAATTTGTATACAGACAACCATAATACTCAACTGGGAGCCATGCCTGGCCAGGCACAGTGGAGGGGGAAAAAAAAATCAATTTAAGATATACCACAGTAACTGAAAAATATTTATGCTAAACTCACAGTTTTAAAATCATTACCAGGAATTCCACTGTTCTCTGCACTTGGTGCTCTCCAGACCTGCTTATGCCTGGATAACTCTTGTAAGCAAACCGAAATTCATAAATCTGGAGGCCCACACTAGATCAACAAGGGGTTCATAAGAACACCTGGATTTTAAGTGCCAATTTCTGCTACTCAAGAGAAATTTAATTTACTGGCTTCTCTCCTTACTCCTCCTCACTCTTTTGTCCTTAAGTATGCACTCTGCCTGAACCCTCCCCCAGATGAGCATGCAGGGTAACCAGTAGACCGCGTACAGAATGTACAGAATAGTTAACCATGTCTTTTCATTAGAAAGCCTTTCACGTTATTTCTCAACCCACCCTTCTGAGTCCTAACGAACTGTTTCCTCCAAAAGGCCAATGCGCAGCACTGGTTCCCATGTTTATTTTGTAGTTTTCTTCTACCCCATGATCCTACTGTGAACAGTCTCCAAGGCCTACAGGGGACACCAGGTGTCTCTAGAAAGATTGCATGACCTTTAGCATTAACCTTTGAGGTCCTATACAAGAACTATGACCGGATTTTCAATTCTTGAGAATCATGTGCTTAATTTTAGGGCTGAAGAAGATAGCTCAGTGGTTAGGAGGGCATACTGCTCTTTCAGCACTCAGTTTAGCACCCACACTGGGTGGCTCCTAACTGCTAAGTTCAGCTCCAGGGGATTCGACACCTCTGGTCTCTTCAGGTACCTGCACTGGAGTGCACAGACCCACCCACAGCCACACACAGATACACATTAAAAATAAACACATTTTCTTCAAAAACTGTTTGAAAGCTATGAAGTTACATATACAGGTTTCAATAGCTTTAGACACAAGGCTGCTTTTCTGATTTTAGGAGAAGCCACCTAGAAAAGGCCCTCCAGCCTCCAGTAGCCTCCCCTCACCTGTTCTGAACCATGTACACCTCTGGGGGGCGGTGCATGTGGGGTATCAGGCTGTGGTGTGCATGTGACCCATTGAGACTTTGTTCTCTGCCCTTCCTGGCAGCCCTTCCTTCTCCTCATGGAAAGCTTTGGTCCTCCTCCTCCTCCCAGTCACCCATAAGACCCCACAGCAGCTTTAGCATTCCAAGGGAGGCCCTTCTCTGCTGGAAGCTCAGCTGTTAGCCCAAGCCTTGGGTTCACCCCTTTCTTCAAGGCCACACCCTATACAACCTCCAGCACTGACTCTTCCCTCAGTCCCCAGGCCAGACCCCTCTCACTGAACCATCCACCTGCCTGGTTTTGCTGTGGCTGTGGCTAAAGTCTCCCCTGTGCAAGATCTGGGTTCTCCTGCTCAATTCTATCACTAAACAACTCCAGTTTAAAAGTCTGAGAACTGCTAACACATGAGCCCAACAAAAAGCCTGGGTCCACACCTGTGTACCTCAGTTTTCTTCCAAGAACAAAGCTCACATCTGCACAAAAACAAAATCAAAAGGATCACTGAAAGCTTTTGTTGTCTCAGATTTGACACAATGGAAACATAAAGCTAAGCCCCCAGACTTAGACCGACAGCTGAGGAGGGGGTGGAGGGGGGAAGTGGAGGGAGGAGGGAGGAGGTGGAGGGAGGAGGGAGGAGGTGGGTGGAGGAGTACATACCCACTCAAACCTTGAGGGCTCTTTCCCAAGTTTATCTGGCTCTGATTGAAAGGAGGGAAAGAGTAAGGAGGCACACCCCCTTTAGGAATCTGTTCCTCCTCCATTCAGTAAGGTGTAGACACCCCCTGCAAGAGCAGGCTTGTTGAGAGGCAGGAGCACATGCACACACGCATTCCTCCCTAAGGCTGGGGCATTTTGGCTGGTCTGGCCTTTTCAGGATGGATTTGAGAACTCACTGTTAGTAAACAACCTGTGGCCACCTGGCTCTCCAATTCATGGGAAAACATACTTTCTAAACAATGAAGAAAGTAGGGAAAAGTCAGGGACTGCATGCTGTTTTCATCCATGATTAATTAAATTAGTTTCTTTCACTCACAAGTAAATATTACATTACCAAAAAAAATTATAGAACTTGAAAA
>NW_008357490.1:2039421-2082684 GCF_000622305.1 Nannospalax galili
TTTTTTTGGTAAAATAAACATTTGCTCCCTGTCAAGCCACCCCACAACGAAAAAGAAATAGTATGCAATAAATGCTCATAGAGCTACTGAAAGACCACACATACTAGCAAATGTGCTGGGAGGCAGCGTTGGCAGTGCAGAGGGCCGCCCTGGCAGCTGGCATAGGACAGCATCCCACTCCCAGCCATGGAGAAATCAAGTTACTTTCTCATGACTTCTGGGCCAACTGCATGTTAATACATCAGTACTGCAGGAGACAGATTCTGTTTTAGCTGTACTATGGTGAGATCATGAAAAACAGCACATGTCAGTGAACAGTATCCCCTAAGGAAGCCATGCTTCAACATTATAGGGAGACCTGCCTTTCTCTCTGGGTCTAACAGTGCTCATACTCAAAATTCAATTGTGACAGGAATAGAAAAGTCTTTCCTTTGTTTGCACAAACAAGGAATTCTTGGTGAGGTTATTATTTTGTCCATATACAGACCAACTCAGTATTTTAAAAAGATGTATCTGCCTTGGAAACTTAGATAAAATAAGACTACAGGGTGCCAAAGTCATGTGGGTACTTGAAAGAACTGCACATCTGAAAAGCTTACTCAGATGAACGAAAGGAGACATGCTAAAGGTCAAATATTCTTGTCATAAACATGGAAAATTTCACAGTAGTTAATTGTACATTTCTGGGTAAAGAAAAAAGTTAACTTCAGTTTTTCCGAGCACACTTAAGGACTGAGACAGGCTGCGCAACTTTGAATGTTTTAAAGTTTCTCGGAAAGAAAACATGGAATTCCAAACCCAACATCCTAAGTACAAGCAGCACAAAGAAAGCAAACCCGACTCCTCCAGAAGCTGCTCAGTGATGGGGGTGGCATCACTTACTCTGAGCTCCCAGAAGACTACCCACACAGCTGCAGCCCTCTACCTTCTCTTCCATTAGCACAACACAACGCAGAAAAGGTCAGCTTACCTCCTAGATCAGAAATGCTGCAGAATTACCATTAAACTTCCACAGTCGGGACCTGTGACAGGGACCAGCAAGCACAAACACAGGGCCCCAACTTGCATGCCTGTGAAGGCCAAGAGGAGCCCTGAAACCCTCCTTTGCAGTCCGCTGGTGTACAGCAGCCCGCATGAGGAAGGAAGTCAGCGCAGCTCCAGACGGAGCGAGCCTGAGACTAATGCAGCCAGCCACTGACAGTGGCCGAGTTCTATTATTACCATTATCACTCTGGGATCTGTGCCTAAATGAAGCATGCTTCCTCTCTGATGCCATTTCCTTTTATCCTGGCTGGAGACTAAAAGCCGATCAATGGGGGCAATACATATGATGTCACTTCAACTTACAGTGACAGCCTCCCCTCCTCTTTCAGCCTGTCTGAAACACACAGAAAGATCAATTCTTCCCAAAAATGGTTAAAAAATGCTTAGGGAGCATGCATCTTCCAGAAAAGCATTCTCTGCTATATTTGTCTATGTTACTACGGCAGGAACTGTTTACACAGAGCAAAAAAAGAAGAAATGGGGGTGGGAGAAAAATCTCAAATTCTCCTGTAGGCTGAGGACTGGCTGGCTCAAATTCAACACAAGGAGGGGCCAAAGCAGAGTGAAAGGCGCTGACCTTCGCGTCACATGCAGAAGGCAAAAGGAACGCTCACAAATATAAAATGCCTTTCATTTCTCTAAGGTACCCCTAAATCTGGAAATTTCCTTGCCACCCTTTCCAGGAAACACAAGCAGCACTCTAGTAGTCCACCAGGCCACCTCCCATGGCCCACAGGTGCAGGAAGAAACAGTCCCTGTCTCGGCTGGACTGTGCATGGGAGGCACTAGGAAGAAAGGCACCGCTCAGATGCTGCTCTAAGCCTAATGAACGAAAACTCTGCTGAGTGAATATTCATTTGGGGAATCTTGCCACTGGGGCAAAATAAGGATATAATTGATAAAGTTCCTCAAAACCCAAACAAAACCAGAAGAGTTCTCCATCCTCACAATCCAAAGACAAGCAAAAATTTGGGGCCAAGGATGCCATGGTCTTCCCCCATCACGTCATGAAATGATTTTCATTTTGGTAATTTTTAAAAAATGATGTCTATTTCTAACTAAGGAAAACAGGTAATTTAATCCTATGTTCACAGGAGCGTGTCCATACATGAGGTGTTTTCAGTACACAGAAGATGCACACAATCAACCTGAATTGCTACTGAAAATGAGACGGCAGAAAGACTATTCTGTGTGGTTTTTAAAGCACATCTTAAAGAGCTGCCCAAACTAAAGACCAAAACACTGAATGTGCAATACTGTCCACATTATTTTCAGGGGGGTGGGACTGAGTTTTTAACAAATGAAGGTCACCAAATAAGAGTGGAAATATTTTATTTGAAATAAAGGAAATCAATAGGCACAGATTTTCATAAAAGAATTTTTTATTACTAAACATCTTTAGAATATGACCACAGTCAAACTTTGAAAAGAACATTCCAGTAGCAGCAATTATTTACAACATTATTTTTGGAAAACACCTCCAATTGTCTGAGGAGATGACTGTACTTTAAAGCATCGTTTGGTCAAAGTCCTCCCCAAACACTACCACGGCACAAGCACTGGCAAGAGCATGACCTCAAGGAGGTCATCTGGAGCACCGTCCCACTGCCAGGCTGGACAGTCACATTTCCACGTGCTATTACTTTAACTTTTGTTAAAAGAATTATCCGAGCTATATGCAACTGTAAACTACAGGAAACAGAGCCATCTCACAGCTGGACCTCCTATAACCATGTGTACACTAACACTTTATATTACATATTTTAGAAACTAAATCACTATAGACACTCAAACTGAAAATTTCCAAGGATTTTAAGGGATGCTTGAGGTTCTGTCCTCCTGCCTGAATCACAATGGGCCAAGGGGAGCTCACCCAACTCTGAATCTTCCACCTTTCAAGAGAATCAACTCATGGAAATTCCTAATCACTTCAGGCTGTTCTCTGCCACAGCAATGGAACACTCAAATCCTTATTTAAAAAACACTTTCAAGTATCAGAGAATACTTTCAACTCCTTGTATTCCTATTTTTTCCACTGAAATTTTATTTACTTCAGTATTTTAAAAAAATATTTTATTATTTTTATGTGTATAAATGTATTGACTGTGTGTATGTAAGTGCACTCATGTCGTGCAATGCCCAAGGAGGACAGAAGAGGCTATTGGATCCCTGGGAACTGGAGTTACAGACAGTTGTTAGCCACCATATGGTGCTGGGGTTCAAACCTGGGTCTTCTGCAAGAACAGCCAGTGCTCTTAACTGCTGAACCATCTCTCCGGCCCCTACTTCGGTATTCTTAACTAAACCAATCACAGTTTGTCTAATACCTGGTGTACTTACCTTGAATTTACGTTAAGTTTTGATGAACCTGACTGCATAATTTCTAAGTAGTGACACATAATAGCTTATTCCACTCTAAAGTTCAGCATGTGAATAAACATACCTTTACTGTCAAAACTGTCGGTTGGTTCCGAGTCAAAATATGGTATTATAGCTACATGATGAAATATTATAGAGCTATTACCAAGAATGTATTATAGTAAGATGGTAAGAAATGTTATTAACAGGGAGTGGAGTTCAGATAGAAAGTAGACAATAGGTAAATTTGGGTAAAATAACTGGTTCTCTTTCTTTTTTGAGACAGTCTTCATGTGGTCTGTTAGTCTGAAATTTGCTACATAGCAAAAAATGACCTTGAACTTCTGATCTTTCTGCCTCTATTTCCAGAGTACTGTAATTACAAGTGTGTGTCACCACACTAGGTTTTAGGTGATACTGGATCAAACCCAAGACTTGGTGGTTGAGCCACCCCCACCCCCAAGTCCAGGTAAAATGACGAAGGACCTAGAAAGAAATTAAGGAACTCCCTGAGTCACTTTTTGAATAATCTATACATACTGCCTGGCCCTTTTCTTTTTCCTTTTATTTTTTCTGCCTGTAGCTCAAGCTGAAATATTTTTCTTAAATCTTGCTGAAATATTTCCTAATAATTTACTTAATGGAAAGATTTACTTTATGAAGAAATTCAGACTGCAGCCTAATCTAGAACAGAGTCTGTGTGAAGGGGTGAGCAAGCAATGGGCAGCCAGGGGCAGCTACAAAGCAGGCCCAGTTACATGAAGATCCCCCTGCCGTAGCACACCAAGAAACACAGACCTACAAAATTTCAATGTCAATACTTCTATACATAGATGAGTACCGACAAATAGAAAACTTTACTTTTGTGCAAGCATACTCAAAAATTGGGAGAGGGGCTGGCAGGATAGCTCAGCAGGTAAAACCTGCAACCTGAGTTCAATTCCCAGGTCCCATGTAGAGATCAAAGAGTGAACCGGCTCCACATAGTTGTCCCTCTGGCCTCTACATGCATGCTATGGCACATGCATCCACACACACATCATGCGCGTGCATACACAAAGCAATAAATTAAAAGAGGAAAAAGTTTAAAAATTAGGGATGTATTAAAATTTCCAAATGTGTAGATATATACAAAACAAAGCCCAGCCACAAGCTCAGATTTTTATGTTGTCATTCATAAGCAAATGATCAAATATTTTCAGATTTTTTAAGAGAAAACACAGTAACTATAACTTCATTCAAGTCCAGAATTTTTCTTTAATTTTCCATATTACTATCATATGCTGAAGTCAGATCACCTGTATAGGATTATCTATTACAAATGTATTACTTTACTTAATAAATAACCAGTGGTTGATTTTATTTCATTCGATGCGTTTCCGGTGAAAGTAACACAAACCATGTACAGAATTATAACACTCAAACTCCTAAATAAGGGACTGGATAATCAGTCTGAGAAGAGTTCTTCCTCTACACAGAAGTACTGGCAAACAGGAAAAACAATTCAGCTCTTAAAAGGAGATTCTGCAGAGTCTTACACTCAAAAGCTAGGATCCTCAAGTTTAAGCTGAACAACTGAGTTCAAACATAACTGTATAACTTCTGTAATAAGAACATATATATTTAAGAAAATTTCTCTTAGATTAAAACCAGATCTTGCTCATTTCATGTGCCGCCTATTCCCATGTTTCATAGTCAGATGCTTAAAATGGAATCCATGATTCAATGTCCAGCACAACAAGATGGAACGACACTGGGGCGAGGTCTGTGAGGATCACTGTCAGTGAACAATTCAATGGTTTGAATGAATTAAGAGCAGATTTGTAGAGTTGCACATGAAGGTTCAGAACAGAAGTTATTCTCATTTCTGAAGTAGAACAAATTCAAAGAATTCAAATTGGAATTTATTGACCCAAAAGGTTTTACACACATTCTGTACCGTGAGGAGGACTCAAAGATGTTCCATTGTAAAGGACCGCACTCAGTGAAACTGGCTCTGCAGTGTTCCTAAGAAGTTAATGAGGGAACTAGGCCATTTGAAGAGACCTAAGAGCTATTTGGCTTTACGTGCAGTAACTTAGTAGTCTCCCTTAGAGCGCTCTGTCCATTTGGTTAACCTCCACATTAAACCTGATAACAAGGATTAAAATTCATACTGTGAGGGGAAAAAAAGCAAAGCCAGCCCCCAAAGCAGGCTGGAGCTAATAACAAGAGAAAAAGACCAAAAAGATGCAGAGGGACCATGCAGCCCGCTCTGACCCTCAGGCTAGACAAGCCTTTCAGGTGTGAATGCACACATTTTGAAGGGTAATTTGTAAATAAATTCCACTCTTGGGTGTTTGTTCTGAGGCCCAAAACATTGATTTTCCATCACTGGGTATGGTCCGGTCCTTTCTTCTTTGCAGGGGAAATCAAATAACATAAATATCTTTTTTCAGATTTTATTTTCTATTATTCTTCCATCTTTCCTACCAAATCCAAACTAACCATAAATTCTGGCCACATGTCTACAATTGGCCTGGTGATTTCCATTATGTCCTTAAATGTATGTGCAGCCAAACACCACCTGCAGCAGTATGGCAGAGAGGTAGGAACAGGTTCTGAGTCAAACTACATGAATTACCACTGGAAAAATAAAGGACTGAGGTTGTTATTTAATAAAAATGTGTAGGGAGTACTACTGTACAATCTTCTATCCAGCACTGCAGTTTAATTCACAGAATGATTTAAAGTATGTAAGGCAGGGGAGTCACATTTCACTCAATTTTTGTATACTTTTAGATTCCAATGTAGATATTTTACACCCTGTATTAACTCTGAAGTTTTATGAGAAACAAAGCAAAGGATCCACTTCCTAAGGGTCAATTCACTGTTTAAGGAAATTCATGTAACAGAAAAGGAATGAACTTCAGAAAAAGGCCCAAGGGAGAGCCTCAGGCCTTTCAAGAAACGCTGTATTTCATCTTTACCTTCGCCTTCTCTCTAATACCCCCATACCAGATCCCCTGATAGGAAGGAAGGCTGGCTGTATTGGGCTACTATCTGCTATAAAGGAAAAACTATTGTTTTGTGGATGTGCTTAGAAGGTAACAGTAAAAACGTGGCCAGGAGTCTGGCCAAGTCTATGTACAATGGCCACGCACAATGGCTAAGTCACAGAGAAACCACCCACAACTTAACTAATCTGAGGTGGTGTCATAAAAATGGTTTTGTACCACCCTACGGGTTCCTATGCTTAGGTCTACTGTGAGCCCCAGGCTGGACTCCGGCAGGTGTGGCTTACAGCTACAGAGAAGCAGGGACTAGGAAAGCTGCAATGGAAATGTATCTTCAGTGAGCACTAATATGTCCATAGGGCCAAAAAAAGGGGTACTCACACTCAGTGTCTGGCTAGGGATATAAATCCCAGTGGGTCTAAGGCCAGGTAGGCCTTCCCACAGGTGTTGCCTGGACAGGAGAAAGCCAGAACAAGCTTTCCGGAGGCCATGTAAGATCTCAAGGGCACTTAAGTCACTCCTAAAAGCCTTACAAACATTAAAATGCACTGCCGCTAATCCTTCTACATCTTGCTTTGCATAGGTATAATGAGCTCATTTAAGAACATTCAGTATTATTTTATTGGAGTAACACACCTTCCCACTGTCAGATGACTTTTGCAAAGTACAGGAAATGTTAATGCATTCTAAGTTTCCTGATTATTTAGTCTCTAATGGAAAATATGAAACCAGACTTCTTCAGTGTTCAAGTGGATCTGTATAAATTAACTTGTAACCTATTCTTTTGTTTGTTTTGGGGAAAAAGAGGGAGAAATGATAGGGTTTTCTTTTTAAAAGAAAAATCTAATTAAAATTTAAAGAGAAATGTTAAAACACTCGGTGGTCACTATGGCTTATTTTCCTCTTTCTTACAATTTCACTACTTTGCTGTTAACATAGCAAGGTTACAATGCATCAATTATAACCTACACATTTTATTCCAAAGTCAGGCTGGACTTTACACAATGCATCAATACATCAAACTGTACCCCTAAATATGTACAATTACTAAATGACAATGAAAACCCAGAAGTAACAAAATAAATTAACTTTAAAAACCAGTGACCACAGATCCTCCAGTGAGAAGAGGACCCACAGACTTCAAAATTACCAAATTCAATGCCACAGGCGGAAAGCCACTTTTCTGCTGATTTCAAGCTCTCAGTTCTCATTTCAGAACTCTACAAGTAATGACTAAGGTTGAGGAAGAAACAACAACAAAAATGAACAGCCAGCCCCTGGCAGGGCAACCCAAAGGAACTTCTTCAATGTCAAGGTTGAACACGTGCCCTTCTCCCTCTGTGAGGCTAACAATCCAGTGTTTGGTCTAGTTTCCATCTAGAGACGTCTGCTGTACCACAGCACTTAAGGATCACCCACCCACATGCACACACATGCAAGGACCACACAAAACAGCCCTCTAGAAACTCAAGTTAACCTGTTGAACTTTTCCTAAGAGAAACTCAAGCCAGAACTAGCAATTTATATTATTTTTCTGTTGGAATGTCCTTTAAGCTTTCTTGGGGGCAACGCAGTGTATTTGCTGATCTTAATAACTTGAAAGCTTGGTATCACGACATGCAAGAACCTGCCACCTCGAGGCCCTTGAACGCACTGAGTGGAAAGCGGGGCAGGAGCAGCGCGAAGCGAGAAAACAAAGCAACAGCCTCTCGGCCACGGTGTGTCCAAGGCCCCGGGGGCGGCGGCGGCGAGTGCAGCGGGGAAGGGAGCGGGGAGCGCGGCCAGCTTACCTCTACCCGCGCGGGCGGCGTCCTCCACCTGCCGCAGCCGCGGGCTCATATGTGGCCCGCGCTCGCACCGCCCCCTCTGCCCAGCCAATCCCGGCAAAGGCCGCCGCGCCCCGCCTCGTCCCAGCGGCCGCCGGGCGGGGCCGCGTCCGGGGACTCCGCGTCCCTGCCGGGCCACACCCCTGGCGGAGACACCGGCCGCCCCGCCCCGGACAGTCCCACCCCGCAATTACTCTAATTAGAAGTTCTCGTCTCAGCTCTTAAACAATGCACAGACCAGTCCTAACACAGCCTGCAATTCAAACGGCTTTAGGAACAAAGGCAGTCATAGCTGTAGCAATTTTTCCTCTAATTTACAGAATGCGAGGACTTTCATGTCACGTGGTATTTAAAAAGTTTAACCTCTAACGTGCATGCCATTTCAAAAGACAACAGACCTTGCTAGCTACAACCAAGGGGGGGAAAAAAGTTGAAAAAAGGATATTGAACTTCTAAGTTTGCTCCTCCTGCGGAACAAACCCTTTTAGATCAGTAAGTAGCAACGTGCCCAAAGTAGATGCCTCAGGGCTGCTTCTTTACCGTAGCAGGGTATAGGAACAAAGGAGGAAGGAGCGCCGGCTGATTTCTAATAAACTACCTGCGTAATTGGTAATTAGTAGTGGCACAGGCTGCGGACCGCTCACACCGAATCAGAGGAATGGCTATCTGGCAATGCAAAGAGGAAAATAATGCCAGATGTTGAGTGTCCTGGGTGCGAAGACAGCTTTAATGGAGAATGAAGCTGGCACTCTTCATTCTAAACAACCACAACATTCCTAAATCGTGCAGTCTTGTTTGCAGTCTCCCAGAATCCCAGTAAATAAAGGTCACTTGGATAGATTTCAGCAAAGGAACAACGCCAACTACTGTACACTCGAATGCATACTTCAAAGCATGACAGCTTTATGGAAAGAGTTAATTATCAGGTTGAGAGGGCAGGCATTTCTGGAAGACATCTCAAACAAAACCATAAAGATTTGCCCCAAACAAGCAGAACTCACCTAGGGAAGAGAAATCACTTTCTCTGGAAAACTAAAAGTTCACTTACAAGTTCTAAGTATTAAAGGTTCACTCCAGTTTTAAATACTCAGTGGTTTTATGCTCACTGATTTAAATGCTCAGTTTTTTGGTGACTGAATGTATACTTAAGTATGTGCTAAGAAAACAGGGCACCACAGGAGAAGCCCCTCACACTCCACCTGCTGAACTGGTTTGATCTTTCACACCATCCACATCCATTTAGAATTATCTCTGAACTTCAAGTGAAGTTTGTGAGAAAGATTCTTTCTGTTAAGTTGCAAGCAAGAACTAAGTGGGAAGAGCTTAAAATAGACACTTCAAGCCCTAAACGAACTCAGCACAACATAGAGTATTCTCAATGTGGGTTTTTCCTCCCCTCTCCAAAAACAGATTTCAACATTTAAAAATTTCGGTTAATTGTGAGTTTCCTCATTCCAAGCCGTTTACTAGAATATGCCCTAAAATCTCTCAATTTTTTAGGTAAGGAAATCTGTGCTCATTGTGGAAAACAAATTTAGCATTTTATTTTCTTACAAAATACCATTTTTGTTTAGAGGCTAAGTTTGCTTTTCAGCTGAGCACAATTTAAAGTTTAATTGTAGTAATCATTTTTAACTCAAAACAACTAATTTCAAGCTTAAACAGTATAAAGAAACAGTTAAGACAAATGAAAACCAAATGCTAATATCCTACCTCAGCTTTTTACTACTAAGAAAATCGGGAGCCTGAGAACATGGAAGGGACTCGAAAACACCTGTTCTGGAGGTCAGACAAGGTGAGCAGCTCAGAAGACATGGATACACCTTCAGAGAAAGTGTAAAATTTTCTTAAAACTCATCTTTCCCCAAATTCCTGAGTCAAGATTTAGAAATGGAACTCTTAGCTAAATTCACTCCTCTTTTGCACAACACAAAACACCCCCTTTAAACACTGAGAACATTAACTTTTTAAAGTCCTAAGACCATTACAACTTATTCCTCAAAGTATTTTCAGCTTAACAAATTCATAATATGTACCTTTAGAAAGTAAGCAATATAACTATACTAGAAACAAAAATTTTAAAAAGCTCCACAAAACTCTTCAAAACGTTCTAGCAAAGGTCACAACAGTCAGGTGCAAAAGCTGCCAAACAACGTTTGAATTTAAAAGCAAAAATCGATTGTTGATTGAACTCCGTGTCATCTGAGACTTCACTGTCAAAGACTCAGACTCGAGCACTAGCACTGTTCTGAGAGTCTTAAGAGAGTTCTCACACCCACCACAGATTTCATCTCAATGACTCCGGTGCTACTTGTTCAAGTTATTTTTAATATTTCCACTTCCGTTGCCGGAAGTCAAATCAGAGGCCCTGACCCAAGAAACTTTTCTTTTTCCAAAGAATCTGTGTCTGGGAGATGGTATTCCCAGTAACCCTGGCCTTCCATCGCCCCTAGCGCCTCTCTCCAAAGGCACTTCCAGGGCCGCAAGCCCACATGCCCTTGCTGCCCTGGGCTAGGGCACTTCAGGTTAAGTGACCTGGAGCACAACGTAAGACCCGTCCGGCAGCTGGAACCGAGAATGCTGAGTGGGTGCGGGCGACGGCCGCGGCTTAGTAGTCCCGCGGGCTGAGTAGCTCTGGGGTTCTGAAGCCCGTGTGCTGAGCAGGGCTGGGAAGGGCAGGTCGGGATGTGGAAGGCCGGGCTCCACAGCGGGGCAGCGGGCATCCAGGGAGCCGAGGAGCAGGCCGGCCCGCTGGAGCGCAGCAGGACCGCAGCTGCCTCGTGCCCACAGCTCCGCGTAGACTCGCTGGCCTTCCCTCGGACCACAGCCACCGGAGCGGGGCTCAGCGGAGGATGGGTCTCCCGGCCTCGGGTCTTCCCATGCCTACTGCTCAGGGTCTGCCAACTTGAAGTTCCAGTGTGTCAAAACACATTGGCCCGCCTTTGTCACCTTCCTGGCTAAAGACCCACTTTGTGTCTGGGCGTGAACCTACTACGATGGTCCACCTCCTTCCCACGTACAATCGTAGATTGTGGGGCGGGGGATGACGCCCACCATGCTTCCCGGTAACCAAAGTAAGCCCCTCTCCTCCTGCAGGCTGCCAGCGCCCTTTCAGTACCGCCCTAGGGGCACACCAGGCCTGCCTGTCTCAGGTGCATTTACTACAACTCCAAACAACTGCAGGAAAGGCCCTTGGTCAGTCTTGCCCCTGGAGGCGCAACTCTGGCTTTCTGGGTTTTATCCTCATTTATTTCCACGTAGGCTGCTCGCCACCATATTTTGCCTCGTAAAAACTGAGTGCTACTGCGTTGCTGGAACCTTCTGAACACCCGGAAACCTGAAAATGTCATCGCTTTGGTAGGCTCACACCTGGCACAGTGTTTTGAATTAATGTAACCTGTCTTGTAGTTGGATCAAGGCTTCAATCCTGGCCCATTAGCACTGATTCTAAATGATGAAAATGTTAAAATAGGTTCAACTTTAAATGAGAAATTCAGACAATGCACTTTCTTTAAAGCCTTACACCATTAATTTTATAGCCATTACAGGTAAATGCCATATCTATTTCAGGACATTTTTGTTTGGAGGAATCTTGTTGACAGCTTAAAGGCTGCAGCTTCACCATATGCAAACGAAGCCCATGCTTGTCAAAAAAAGAACTCACCTGCTACACCCCACTGACTTGGGCAGGGACAGGGATAACACTACCCAAGGTCTGGAGAAATGACGGGGAAGAGACAGAAAAGTGAAGGCACTTACTCCCCAAGAACATTGGTACTGCATTACAACCATGGAAAATGTTTGCAGATGTATACACTGAAAGCATGCTTGTGTGTTTAAAAAACAGTATTTTTACTGAAGTTTTTCTGGTAAAGCATGTAAAAATTATAGCATAAAAACTCACAAGACAAATTATTAATTTAATTATTCACAAATTAATACAATTATAATTAGACTGTTCTTTTGAACAGGAATGCCAATTTCCTCAACTAAAATTACAAAGTAGTTAGATGTCACTCAATATCTCTTTAATGAGTATGTAGCACGTTAGATAGTAATATAAAAATCCCCATCCAAGTAAATATGTATGAACTTTTCTACTGTTAAGAGCTTGTGCGTGTGTATGCATTTCCTAGTACTAGTAAGGAGCACAGAGTCCTTTTTAATACCATTCTCTGTCTGGAGATATCCAGTCCTATAGGTTTGCTGATCCACTACCTTTTCTTTAACATTATCAACATCTACTGGTGTAGTGGGCAAGGAAATAACTACATGGAAATTCCTGAGTCTCTGAGGCTACCTGATATAGAAGAGCTAAAGTCAGAGATGGAATTAAGAACAGCTAACCTTGCCCATTAGAGAAAAGTAGCCTGGATTATCCAGGTAAGCCCAAAACAAGGCTACAAGGGTCTCTGTCAGTGGAGAAGATTGGTGGGAGAGAGATCCCAGGAAAGCAGTCAGACCAAGCTTTGGGGGTAGAGGAAAGAGCAAAAGCTCACATGAGCCCCCCAAAGCTGCAAGAGACAACAAAGTAGATTCTCCCTAGGGCTCAAGAAGGAAAAGAGGCCCTGCCCACACCCCACTAGCCTAAGAAGGCTGATTTTGGCCTTCTGACCTCCAGATAGCATGTCTGTTTTGAGCTGCTAATTTTGTGGTAATTTGTTATAGCAGTTATAAGAAACTAATACATCTAAGTCCCTCTTATCACCAACCTTCTTAGCCTGTCTGGCTCAACACACGAGAAAAGAAAAAGAAAGAGAAAAAAAAAAAAAAAATCTGTTCTCAACATCAGAAAACATCAGCTTCCTTATGAAAGGGGAGCCTTCTCACAGGTCCCTTCTCCAGCCACTAGGTCTGCTACTTTATGGGTGATTTCAGATTCAATCCTAGTGCATGAAAAATTCTGCTGGGGTGGAGGGGTGGGACAGGAGGAAGTCTGATGCTGAAATGCCTGGCTGCTTTGACAGAGCACCACAGAGGCCAGGGCTCAGGTCGTCAATGAAACAAAGGACAAACATGAAACAAAGCGCCACAGGCAAGCACGTCTTGATTAAATCTAAGAGTGACTCAAGTTAATAAGTAACATAACCTCACCACCTTTTCTCATGGCTTTAATTATTATAGCCAGTAAGAAATATTCAGGCTGTCCCTGTTTAGTGATTTTTATTTACCCCTAAAGGCTAAAGTCTTCATTAAATGCGGAAGAGTCGTGTTCAATTCAACACATATGGTGAAATCACAGCCTGGTTTACTGTACTTTTAAGTTGTCTCCCCCCAGCACACCCACCCCAAGACTCTAAATATATAATATAAAATTGCCATTTAGCAGCATCAAGATTTTATATCACTACTTGTTTTTTAAGGAGTTTTATTCCTGAACAATTTCTCTTTTGCTTTACTTTCCTAGCACAAATCACTATTAGTAAGGTCTTCTTCTGTTGCCAAAGGTTCACTGATTATATATATATATAAAACCTAGCTAAGTCTGGGAGGAAAGAGCCTTTTGATCTAGGCTGGACACAATGTCCTTGTAAAAGAAATGGGTAGAAGGGTATACCGTAGCATTTACTGTAATCATTTCACAAGATTAATGCCCACCCCTTTTTTTCTCATGGTATGGCAACTCTAACACAGAACTGTCTGATTGTGATGTTTGCAATACTCATTGTTAGTTTTCCAAAAGGAAGCAGCTGTCTATTTTGAGGTAAATCAATGATTGAACAGCAATTTTCCCCATGTTGTGTATCAGACAAGGTTTCAGCTCATTTGGCTATCATCTAGCCTACCTGTCTGTGCAGCTGAAAAGACACTGGGGGACCCTGGGTCACCACAAGAGGGAGAATGTGCTGGCCAAGGAAGGAACCAGGAAGGCCTGTGCTCATCACCAGTAGACACTCTTTGCGTGCCTGGTCAGAAAGACACATACAGGCCTCTATGTTCCTCTTTAACAGCAGAGCTGGAAACATATTTTTAAGAAGAACAGGAACCCAGGAAGAAATACATTGGGCCTGGACCTTGAAACTGTGCCTTCAGAAAACTGCAGTTAAGACATGGCTTTATCACATGTCCCAAGGCTGGAAGTTCGGCCTGGCTTTGCTTCTGATCACCTGCGTTTATCAGCAGGCTTTACACCACCATATATAGCCCTCCTTTTCTCTCTAGTTCTCAGAAAACTGTTCCTGCTGGCAATACAATCCTAAGGGGACAAGGGGATCAACCACAGAATAAAGAGTGGGCATTACACACAGAACCCAAAGGGGCTGTTTATTCTATATATGTTAGTATGCAGTTATTTCTGTCAACAGAAGCACAATCCTGTGGGAAGTGACTTGAGGCAGCAGTCTCCCAGTGCAGCTACGACCAGACTCCCCCAATGATGGGCTTCCTTTCTCCTCCACCTACTGAGGTCCTTGGGAATAGAGGAAAAAACCATTCAACAATCTCTTGCTATCCAGGTATATGGCAGGGCCTGAGGCCCTGAGGGTCTTTCCTTTTAGCTCCACTAAAATGCCTTAAGGTTTTCTTACTGTGCTCCTGGAGTTATACCCAAAGAGCATAAGCAACACACTTTAGTTCTGTGAAGAACAGAAATATATCAATCATGCAATAACTATAAAAATCTAACATCCTAAAAACTCTTTTCACAAACTCTAAAAAGTGAAAAAGTAAAATGGCAGTGATTTTTCAGTCTACCATGAAAAAAAATTAGTTTCTGATAGTAAAAAATGTTAGCAGCCATTTTAAAGATCCTTAAAGATAACATGAAAAATAAATGGATGGATCAAGTATGATGTCCATAGTAGTGATAAACAAATTAGCTTCTGAGTTCTTTCTGTTAATACAGGTTGTCTTGTGGCTTTTGGAAAAAAAATATTACGCAAAATGTTGTGTTTAGTTGTAGAAAAGACTAATTTGAAACTGAGATCCAGTTTTCAGTGAAGCCACAAATAACTAGTAGTGAAGATAAGCACACATATAAAACCCTAAGAAAAGCTGGGGGAGATAGCTCAATGTGCAAAGCGCTTACCATGCAAGCACAAGGACCAGAGTTCAGATCCTCAGAACCCACTTAAAACTTAGGTGGTTTGGCAGCCTACCTGCAATCCCAGCACACAGGAGGTGGAGATGAGGACCCTAGAGCATGCTGACTAGCGAGGACAGAAGAATTAGAGAGTTCTGGGTTCAAGTAAGAGACTACTTCAATATATAAGGTAGAAAGTGACTGAAGAAAACAACTGCACCAACCTTGGTCTTCTGTGTCCATGTACGTGAGTGTACACACACACACACACACACACACACACACACACACACACACACACACACGGGTTTACTGTATCTCTTTACACACAGGAATGCATCCTAAGGCCCCCAGTAGATGCCTGAAACAGAGTGCTGAGACTAGTAGACAACACTGGAAATTCTGACAGTCTGATGACCAAGAGGGTACTAGAAAAACACTCACAGCACAGACAGACTGGACCAAGGGAGGATGAAAAAGCCATGTGATTGTGATTTTTTTAACCTCTGGAATATTCCAATTGAACATTTTCAGACTGTGTAAGTGAACCTGAGAAGAGTCAAACCTCAGAAAGGGGAAGACTACTACATTTAATTCTTACTTGCTAAAATATCATTCTTAAGCCTACCAATGTAAGTTAAGTCCCTAATTTGTTGTAACATTAAAAGGGGGTGGGGGGGAACCTAGCAGAGTTACTTTATAACTAGTTCCTCTGAACACAGGAATAAGTGTAAAGATGGCAGGTGTCTCATTCTTTTTCCCTTAGAAGTTACAACTGAGTGGTGGTGAGAATGACTTGTCTAGGGGTACAAAGATTGGAAGCTGAGTGCCAGCTCCTCTTGCGGGGCTAGTTAATCCTCATATCTCTGAACTCTGTTTTTTTCAGGTGAATAAATTCAATTCAATTCAATTTAATTTTTTTTCTCTCATAAGCCTATGTTTTTTTAATCTCTGCAATACTACTTTATTGGACATTTCCTGGCTGATCAAGAGGCAGGCTCCAACAGCAGAGCGAGTGGCCTGGCTGATCCCAGACTAACCTTTCCTGGCATCCCATTAGTAAACATTTAGAGGCAATGAATACAAACCCACAGGTGTTCCCTCTGACTTCTGTCCATCCAGGAAGTCCATAATAACCCTTCTTTCAAACCTAGAGCTGATCAATTTTCCACATGAAATCTAACAGTGCCTTGGTCTAATGAGGCATTGCCCGCCCAGAAGTAACTTGAATTTGATGAGAAGTAATGAGTCTGAAAACCTCTTCAGGAAAACACGAGTGGAGACCCATAAACCCAACACCCAGAACAGCTAGCATCCCTTATTGTTTGCTGCTGGGAAGTCCGAGAGGTACAACATCTAAGGATCTTAATGGAGGACTAACTAAAAAGACAGGAAAAGAAATCTCCCTTGGTAATGATGCCTGGTCCTTGAGCAGACCCCCTCTGGCAGACATGAGAGGAGTCTGCCAGAGAAGGGGAGTACCTGGGCCGCAGAAATAGTCAAAATTTTCCTTTACAACAAAGGACATTACTTACAACTGTTCTGTATTCGTTTCCTAGGATGAACCACCAGAATCTCTACATGAGGTAGGTAGGTAGGTAGTGGTCTGGATTTGTTTGCTATAGTTACCAAGAGCTGTAGCAAATGAGTTATACCATTAGGCTTTTTATCATTTTATACAGTTTTGGGTGTATGTTTGTATTCTGATTTAAATATGTGCAAGTTGCCTAGAAACCAAAGTGCAGAATTCACAGCCCGATGCATGCTAAATTGCAGTTGCTAGAAAACAAGAGGCTCCCCTATAGTCTGGGTTGGGTTCATTCTTACTCACCCTGTCATTCCTGTTGATGCTATCTAGTTTTCCAGGGAGTTTGGCTTTGTTACTGTAACTGGAAAGAAATGAGTACCTTTTCCATCCTTCTTGAATGCACTTTATTTCTTAGGAAATTTATGTCCTTTCTCCTGACATTATGCAAAAGTTTTGATGTAGGAGACACAGTCTAAGTAGCAAAGAACCTACGTTCATGGACCATGGCTGGATAGACAGCTGGGTGAAAGGGATGGCACACAGAACCCCACACTGGGCAGCTTTCACCTGAAGAGTCCTGTGAATCCTGTACATGTTTGAGGTGCCACCCGTACCATATCCCTGATGCATGGTCACAGTATGTCAGTGGGGGCTCGGGTAAAAAGCTGGTCAGGATCAGTAAAAGTACAGCTGCTACTGTGTAACCCTTAGGAGTGTATGAAGTGGTTCTGAGGGGAACAGGCTCCACTGCTTAGAAAATTTGCTCCTGATGCCCCCACAGTTCAGAAGTCAGCTTAACCTTCCCCTTAACAGCGACAAGCTTGGAGCCAGGGAAGCTCCTGGGCTTCCCATTTCACACTGGAAAACAGGCACATTCTTCCCTATGTCCTTCAGCAATCTCTTGGAAGAAACTGCCCAAAACAGAAGAGGCTATGTTTATTCATGCCACAAATCTGAGAGTGGGGAGGGATTTGCTGTCCCAGGGGGAAAATGCACTTTAAGTTCTCTGGGAAACACTTGCGTTCACTAAGTTTGGTGCCTAAGACACTGCTTGTACACATAATTTCAGAAGGGAAAGCCTAGGACACCTGTAACTGAACACGGCAGTACTTCTGTTGACTTCCAGAGGTCAAGGGAAAAATCATTTCCAGTTATTTGAACAGCTTATCATTTTCTATCAATGAATTCAGATCAGCTTTCTAATTAAACAACAGATAACTTTAGAAAGAATTCTTAAGATACAATGGTCAATGGTTAAAGATGGATAAAGGAAAATCCTCTTCCTTTAAAATTATAACAAAGGCTAACAGATGAAGCAAAAGTGTGTTACTTCTGACACTTTACGGAATGGTTATTTCAACCCAAACTAACAATACTGTCCTAAGGCCCTTCTAAGAAAATCCCTAATGGTTCTCCAATGTTCATGCCCCCTCTTAGGTCAAAGATAGCACATCATGTATAATATTCAAATCATAAAGCAATTTACCTGCTTTGAAAAGGCTTCAAGAGCCCACAAAAGGAAACCCAGTTCCCCTGTAACAACAGTAGCACTCTTGGCAGTGGCATATTCAGAATATATGACCCATGGAATCAGTGAGCATCGGATGGAAAGGGGAGCTCGAGGCTAGGCTGGAGGGCTGATAAGCTCAAAGGGATCTAAGCAACCTGTTTCCCCCAGGGGAAAGTCAAGCCAGCGTTGTTCATGCCTGGAGATATTTGGAAGAAACTATAGTTCTCTCTCCATATTAAAAACAACAACAACTAAAAACCTACCACCCCCAGGACAAATCCAACCATTCTGATACTTGCTTGAAGGAATTAAATGCTACACTTTTGTGTTTTATTTTTAAGAGCAAGCAAATACATATTTTACTTTATAGCAAATATTTAATAATTAATTGAACCTTTAAAGAAGATTCAATACCTTTAGAAGCGGTAAAAACCATCTCCTGTATCCCACTATGATTCCTGTCATTTTTAAGGGCAGCTAGTCTTTAAGAATTTATTTAAAATTTAGGATTTTTTGTCCCTATAAATGAAGATTA
Source organism: Nannospalax galili (assembly GCF_000622305.1). Classification (NCBI taxonomy): domain Eukaryota; kingdom Metazoa; phylum Chordata; class Mammalia; order Rodentia; family Spalacidae; genus Nannospalax; species Nannospalax galili. The sequence continues at coordinate 2,058,240 of NW_008357490.1, forward strand.
AAAGCAAGTAGGACCTGCCAGATAAATTCTGCCTTTCGGAGTTGCAGGTTCATATTGTAAATAATTACATTTTTCAAATGTCCAACTGAGAAATTCACTGGCAACTATGTTTAAAAAGCAAATGGCTCCAGTAGTCCTCACTCTTGGGCTTGGGAAAATTCAATTGTACACAGGCTCAAGATCACGTTCCTGTCCTCGCAAAGCAACCCTCAACCACAGAAGTTCCCAAAGCCATTTTAATCATCAGACAGCAAAGACCTGGGGAGACCCAAAACACAAATACCCTACAGGCCTCTCTGACAAGAAAGTTGGATGCAACCACTGCAGTGAGAACCCTGGACCTGCAGTCAGCACTCCTGAGACGACTCCTGGAGGGAAGGCTTCTGAGGGTAAGTCTGGGAGAAATGAATGACGGGGACACAGAAAGGATGATGGGAAGCTGATTTACTGAGAGATAAACTGGAGCACACAGCAAATTCCTTAAGAATTATTATTTAAATCTGGTACCAAAGATATTTATTTTAAAAAACAGAACAGCCAATCATGAATGTAAAGGAAATGCCTTCATTCACTACCCATTTTTGACACCACTACTGTACACTGTCAAGGTGCTCCAGTTAGTTGTGAACTTGAGTCACAGTCAACTCTGGCTGCTGAATGCTCCTAAAGGATGCATAACAGGGGCAGAGTTCTCCAAATACACCAGTAGTCAACACCCAGTTTGATAAAAGTGGTGTGTGGCCATTGTGACATTTATTTCTTCTGCATCACCAAACAAAATGCTAGATGGGTTAGACTGTCTTCCTGTTTCTCAACCAGATTCAAATCAAAGCCAAAGTCCCATCAATCTGATCAATTACTTAGAAGAAATCACAGCAAGACTTGTGTGAGTGACACCAACAGTGTCTGCTCTCTCAGTGTGGCTCCAGTCAAACCTACAGCTGTCAGGTGAACAGAAGTGAAAGCGTAATTGTTCCACCTCTCCCCATACAAACAGGAGGTTTACAGCTTGCAAACAGTGTCTTCTGCCTACATATAAACACAAGCCCAATGAAGCCTCATAAGCCAGTGAGTTGAGGACCAATTAATTATCCAAATACAGTTTGAAGACCATTTCACTTTTACTTTCCATCTGTTTCAACCTCAGCCCTCATGTTGTTTCTGCCCCACACCTAATTCTCAAACGATAAAAGAGCATGATCTCAAATTCCCTTATTTATCTGGCCTGTATCAAAGCTCTCATTTCCCAGGACAGTATATTCTTTAGTACCCTAATGCTGTGTTACCATATCAACCTTAGTTCAAGGAAGGGGAGAATGAGGGGAAACCCCTGTGATAAATGTATGAATCTGTTTCTCCTTGCCAAGAATCTCTTTATGAATTACTGTCCAAACTACTGTCTAAAAGCACAGTAAAAATAGAGTTGAGGCATTATTTACACCTTGGCTTTGGAAATGAAATGAGACTACCATCATGTTTCATTTATAACTGAAACTCAGCTACTTGGAGAGAGGGAAAGGAAGATCACAAGTTCAAGGCCTGCCTGGACTACAGAGTGAGTTCAAGACCAGCCTAGGTAACTTAGTGCTACCTTCCTTTTAAAAAAAATTTAAGTGTTGGGGGCGGGGGCAGGATATAGTTCATGAACAAGGCTCTGGAGTTCATTCCCCAGTACAGGATGGATGGGATGGGTGGGGGAGGTCCCTCGCTTTGTGCCCTGGAGAACAAAGCAACGGGGATGTCAGAACTCAGAACAAACTTCTAACAGACAACAGAGCAGGGTCTTGTCATCAGCATGTCATGTAGAAAGCAATTCCCTTATCTTCAATGAATGTCACCTTCACTAAGAGGTGACAGCAAAGCAGGGACAAAGAACATACAAAAATTGAAGATTCCCCCATAGGGTTAAGCAAACAATGTAATTTGATAGTTTGCCTATTTACCACATTCCCAAATGTAAGTGTGTGCACACATGGAATTTGGGCCATTTAACTTCATATGCAACATTATTTTTGCTAGTTTCTGTCTACAGAATCATGCATTTCATATTCCCATGTCTAAAATGGAACCAAGAAAAATAAACACAGAAAACTGTCTTGTGACTTCCTGAATCTTGCTGAAGACTCAATTTAAAGCTCATATTTCTAAATGTCAAAAACTTCATATATGTCCTTTTGAGTAAAAGGTAAATATTAACAGTAGTCATAATTACCTAGTATTTAATCTTTAGAAGGGGGAAACTTTCCCAGTGTGGTGGTACCCACCTTTAGTACCAGAATTCATAAGGCAGAGGCAGGTCAATCTCTGTTAATTTAAGGCCAGCCAGGGCTACACAGAGAGACCCTGTCTAAAACCAAAAAGGAAGAGAAACATGGGCTGGAGAGATGACTCAGTGGTTAAGAGTGCTTACTGCTCTTGCAGAGAGCCCAAGTTCAGTTCCTAGCACCCATGCTGGACAGTATGTAACTCCAGCTCCAAGAGATCTGACACCCTCTCTGGCCTCCAATGGTACCTGCACTCATGTGGGGACACACACACACACCACACCCCTAATTAAAAATTAAATCTTTTTCCTAAAGGGAGAGACTAGTTTGGGGATTTTGCCTTCAGTGACATTCTCTGGCACACATACAAGCCTTTCAGGTTGCTGGCTTGTAGCATCTGTCACAGGAAGGTCAGGGGAGTCAGTCTCCTATGAGTATGAGGTTACTATGTGGGGGGGAGAGAGGGTATGAGAGATGAGAATGGTGGGACATGTCAAGTACTTGGAGGGCATGAAGCACCTGACTAGATAGGCAAACAGGAAGTAAAGCAAAGGCATCGAACAGTGAGGTAAAATGAGGGCATGCTAGGCTTGCCCTTCCATTTCCCAGCCTCTGGACTCCAGCCTACTGGCAAAGAATGGTCTTAGAGACCACTAGTACACAAGGCTATTCTTAGTTATCTGCGTTGGCTGAAGTCACAGGCACCTTTGCCAGGCACGTCAGGTTAGCTCCAACTGGACAGTTTCTAAATGAAATCTCTATAGAAGGCACATGGGTGTTCTAGAATGAACTCTCCTGTTCTAGCACCTGGCAGAGTACTAGGAAAATCCTAGTCCCTATTGTGTGCACAAGTGCACACACCTCTGGCCACTACAGACCTCTGGGAAATCCTTTGGAGGAACACATCTTGTAAAATGAGTGATGAAAGCAAAATGCTCACTGTGACTGGTCTTAGTTCTTTGCTTTGCAGACAATTATTCTGAACACCTGTTATTACTAATTATAAACCATGCCTGCTACAGCTGAAATGGGCCCAAAAAGGTGGTGTGCCTTAGAGTGAAGCCCCAGGCACACTGTAAGCTGTGAGTGCCAGCTTCTCTACCTCGCTCACTGGACACACTAGGTAGGGACAGTGCCACCCACACAAGAACCCATCCTCAGATGTCACTGTGGTTTCTGTTTCAGGAGTTGCTGAGTGGCAGGATTTACTTCATGGAGAATATATCTGACAGACATGTTTCCCTGGGAAGTAGCCTCTCTGCTCTGGTCCTGAAGGGACAGGCTTTCTAACAGGCCACACAACGTCTGACTGTTTGCCATCAAGTGTACCTCTAGCTCTTGGTTGGAGGAGTCTGAAAAGGAACTGCTTCAGCTGGTCAGGGCCAGACCTCAGGGATTTTTCTGTTTGACACATGGGACAGTGCATTTCCAGACCCAACTCTGGAGGGTTTCTGGGCCCTGAAGTTAGTTTAATTTCCCGGGACATGTGCCTTCTGATCAGGCCCCTTTCCGTGTTATGGTTAATGTAACAGGATGAGAGAAACCACAAAGTACAAAAAGCTACAGGGGAATGAACAACTTCTTCATGCCCCCCATAAGCGCTAGGAAAACATGCCTTTAGCAGAAACACATGCAATCAAAAGAAGGGGCGGGGGCTCTGAAACATCAAAGCCCCTCAGTTGTGGCACATGGTCCATACACAGAATAATCCTCCAGATAGCTGGGACAAGTTGAAAGATGGGGCACAAGTCACACGCACTTGTTTGAACCAGGATACAACTCTTTCAAAAGGGACCATGAGACAATGTGATTTGGGCAGTGGGTAAAGCCTATGTTCTATTCCTGGCCCTCTATGGGGTTGGACTGACCTACGGTGCACAGGTGAGCTCTAGCCATCTGCTGGTTCCACGTGGAATGAAACACAATAGCTCCATGTCATCTTCACAAAAGTAACCTCACAGTCTACCAGCTGGTCACTGTTAGGGTGTCCTCACAGAGTTGGGCTCCTGTGCTTTGACTATGCTACAATCAGTTATCAACTTCGGTACAACTGCTAAGGGACTTGGCTTCCTCTCACGCTAAAATGCCAACCCAGCACTCTGGGCACATGTGAGGTACACCCAACCAGAGAATGCCCTGCTGTTATACATCTTTGAGCAAAGAGGGCTGCTTAAGTTTCCTGACGCTACTTCTGAAACCAAAAGGAACAGATACCTGAGGCGTTAAGGTAGGCAGCCGAACACCTTTCATTTCACCAAGAACACATAGCCGAATATAGAGAAATCAATTAATTGCCAAAATAATGAATACCCTTTGCTCACATATATTTGCATTTAATATGTACTCTGTGCTGGTAATACCACCAGAGGCTTCTTGGGAGTGCATGCCCACACACCCCCAAATTCCACATGCCTTCCTCGTCCCCATGTCCCCATCACGCCCTGCTGAGACATTAGAGAGGAAGCTGGTCAGTAAAGCCAGCCAGGCCAGATGATAAAATAAAAACAGAAGATGCCAAGTATCAGTTATTCTTCTTTCAGGATTCAATTATGCTGCTTTGAAGTTCAAGCTATTTGCATTTTAATAAAAGCCAGAAAGGAGGAGACGGCTGTGTAACTGCATATTTCTTAGAAATAAGTTGGGAGTATCCATTTCAGTATAACCCTTAAAGTAAAACAGAAATTGCCCCACAGTTAATTGCTGAACGGGGGTTCGCCTTCCATGATTTCCATACTGTGACTGTGACTATGCATTAAGCACATCCATCACTGGTGGTTCAGAGCATCCCTTCACATCTTGGATCACACATCAGTTCAATTTACCTTCCAAGGAAGAGAAAACACAGTAGGGCTTCTGGGATTTTCACACCGATGGTCACTCATGGGAAGTCACAGGTAAAGGAGGAATCTGCAAACCCTCCCACTCCTACAGGATCCAGTCTCCAGCTAAGGCTGCCCAGTATTCACAGAAGTTCACTGAAGGACAATGGGTGGTTTCTAATCACTTTACTTAGAGCTTATAATCCTGAATTCCAGTATTCATAGTCAATCAAGTTACTTTTGAAAAAAACGTATAGAACACAGCTTTCCAAAATGGCCAAAAATTTAAAGATCATTGAATTCAGTTAATTTAAGCAATAAAAAAAGGAGTTTGAATGAACCACCTTTGAAGTCACAAAATTTATGACTTTTCATAAATATAAAACACATTCCCACTCTTTTCCAATAATTATTTTCCCTAAAAAACATAAAGGAGAAACACCAAAATATTAAGAGTAAATAGCTTTGAGTGTCTAGATTGCTATAACTTAACATTTTCTTCTTTAAACCTTCCCATATTTTCTACATTTTCTAACAGATAATACCACTTTGATAATAAAAGAACAGAAAAAGTTAAATTTCTTAATCTTAGTTTGTTTGAAATCAGAAGCTAAGCATGGCAAACTGAATAAAAATACAGGAAAAAGATTCCACTAGGAAAGGAAGCTTTCATGCAGAAATGAAGACCACACCACAGCTGCAGTGATCTCTGCAGCCCTGATTAGTCCCAGGCTGCTTCTGGGCTCCAGTGTGCCGGGAGCTGCGTCTCCCAGGACAGGCACTGAGAGAGGAGACAACCTGTACCTCACTCAGATTCTATTCTTTTTTTTTTTTCTTCACTCAGATTCTATAAGGACTCTCAGAGGCACACACAAAGGCCAGGTGGAAACTCAAGTTTTTACTTCGTTACTGGGCTTTGTTATTATACATTAACTAAATTAAAATGAATTTCTACCCTCTGGCCTTAAGTAAACCTTTCTCAGGAGCGTTCATACTATGACTGGATTAACTCTCTTTTTACTCACTGTATCCCTGATAAGCTTCTGGAAAAGGCACTTACAAAACACTGAAATGCCCAAAATATCAGTAACAAATGGAGGGACAACAACATTTATTGGAAAGCCCATTACTTTCAGTCAGTGCTGAAAAAGAGTGATATATCTCAAATTCTAAGAGTGAAGGCATGATGAGCATGGCACTGCAAACCCAGGAGGGTGGCATGCAGCACGTTCCACACCCAAGAGTATTGGACACATACTGGACTCCATGGGGGAAAAAAAAAACAACCAAGCAACAAACATGAAGTTAGGTGGGTAGGAAGGTGAGGGTAGATCTGGGAGGCATAGGGAGAGGGGGAATATGATCAAAATATACTGTATAAAGTTCTCAAATGCAGTATCTTTAAAACTTGCTTAGTCACCATTTTATATATATATAATATAATGTGTATGTACACACACACACACACACACACACACACACACACACACACCATTTCACCTGCACAACACTCAGAAAGCACCTAAAAATTGTGGAGTAGGTGCCAGAACTGACCTGGCTGGACTGTGCTGCGTGTTTCCAACACAGTGTTCCTGGACTGTACCCACACAGGTCTTGGACAGTCAACCCATGACTCCCCACATCACCCCACAGGGATTCTGCCTTGGGAGAACTATTCCTCTATAATGAACTGCCCTGCAGGACAAAGTGTGTCTGGAAGCCAAGATCATCCTTGGAAACTGTGATCAGCTGAGGCTGTTTGTTCAGATACCAGGGCCTAAGAGAAGTCATCTCAGTCAGCCACTAACCCCCTCAAGGACTTTGGACTTGAGGGCTGTGTGCCCCGGAATGCCTCCCCTCTTCCTTTCCTCTCTACTTGTGTTCTACTTAGGAGGTTCTCTACCTGGTCACTGCTAAAGTGCCTTAGGACTAGCAAACATCCTAAGAACAGGCCACAAGCCCAGTTCTGGGGCTCCCACTTCCACATGGCGTGGGTGTGTGCGTCCCTCTGATGCGAGAGCTGTTTCAGCAGTGCTCCACCACAGCCCACTCAGCTTACTTGATTAGCTCCTGCCAAACAAACCTGCCTACGAAAGGAGGAGCAGCATGAGGAGCTGCCATGTCAAAAGATGTCAGGCAGCCTCCCTGCAGGGCTTTGGCTAGGCCTGGGGAAGCAGCCCAGGTTCATCCAAACACTGCCAGCTGCATTTTAAAATAGGAATCCTTAAAAGCTCTCCAATTTGATCAACCAGAAACTAAGTACTACAGCAACGCAAAACAGAGCTCTACAGGTATATCCCTGTGTACTTTATATTAAAACAATGCGTGTAATCAGAAGTGCAAACAGGTGGAATCGCAGAAGAAATTGGAAAAAGAATTAAAATACAAAAAAAAACCTTCCTCAATATAAATTAATGGATATCATCACACAAAATCTCAATATTTTATATCAAGCCCTTAAGGGAAAAAAAAAAAAAACTAAACAGAAGTTGTCAAAGGGCATACATGACAGTAGACCCCAGGGATGAGAGGAGATAGGGCACACAGACCACCACAATTTTAGTTAGCATGTGTGAACAATACTTTGAAAATATTTTTTTAAACCTTAAAATAGTTCCTAGCTTCTTGCCTAAGAATATAGAACAAGAGGCAAAGTTAAAGTTAACATTATTTCTTAAATGTAGTCTATGACAATAATGTAGAGAAACTGGGACCTTCACATATCACTGATGGGAACTTCAGAAAACAATGTGGTAATTTCTTAAATCATTAAATTTACTCCGTGTCTTAGGCATGGACTTGAGAGAACTGAAAACACACGTTCATGCAAAAACTCAAGAGAGGCACAGCAACATCATTCATGTGAGCCTCAAGCAGCTAAGAACCCAAACAAGCACCGATGGTGCGAGCTGGATAAAGTGTGGTATATCCATACAATGGAATACTACTCAAGAATAAAAAGGAACACGCTACTGCTACACATGACAACAATGGATGAACTTAACATGCTAAATGAAAGCAAAGGAGAGACTACATATAGTGTGCAATTCCACTGCTATGACATGTGCAGAAATACACACCTATAAGATGGAAGCAGATAACCTGTTTCCTATGGCAGGGGGTGGATGGAAAGTGGCTTACCAATGAGTAACTGCTCAGGTTTTTGAGTAGGATGAATGCATTCTAAAACTGGACCATGCTGAGGTTTGTACAACTTGGTCAATTCAATAAAAATCACTGAATTGTAGCTGGGCGTGGTGGCACACGCCTTTAATCCCAGCACTCAGGAGGCAGAGGCAGGCGGATCTCTGTGAGTTCAAGGCCAGCCTGGTCCACATAGTGAGTTCCAGGACAGCTGGGGCTACAGGGAGACCCTGTCTCAAAAAGACCAAAAAAAAAAAAAAAAAAAAATCACCGAATTGTTTATGGTATGTAAATATGCCTCAAAGTTGTTAAAAACAGACATAGCTGAAGTTTTAGGCAGCTATGAGGTACTGAATCTCTGTTTTGTGTGCCTTTTACTTTCCTGACTTCTGAGTGGAAAAGATGACATCAGTCCATTAGCATCATGAGAATGCAGAAATTTGCTGTTCAATTTCCTCTTAAAGATAATAGAAGAGCGTGGGGGAGAAGGAAGCACGCAGAAGGAGCAAATAAATCTGCTCTTTCTTCATTACAGAGTTCAAACCAGGTCACAGCCCTATTAGACTGAAGCCACCAGAGCTTAGTCATTACTGTGCACAGCCGGCGGGGGCAGTGCTGGGGCCTGGGAACAAGCACAGTCCAGCACACCAAGAACACACAACTCCTTAATGAGCAAACTGACCAAGATACAGGAGCAGGGATGGTAACAGACACTGAACAATAAGGAAATGAGAAACCAGCAAAGTTCCTGTTTGGTTCATATACCCTAAAACTGAGCACAAGCCACTGATCTTCCAAATCTCAGATAGGCTGTTATGTGTTAAAAATCAATGTCGACTTAATAATTACACATAATGAAAACATTAATCTGTTAAGTACACAGAGCTTAGTGACCTGAGACAACCTAAGTTTCTGTCCCCTCCCATCTCTCAAAAACTATACATTTGTCAAGCACCTACCAAACTCATAATGTCAGTAGGCCTAAAAGCCAGTGTACCAGTTGTTTTGCAGATTCATAGTGAGGGAACAAATGGTACCCAGTATTGTGCTAGAGACAGGAAGTGGGTCTGGCCCATGTGTGCTGTGGTCATGGGCTGACAGTATTTACTGAGGGGAACTTGGCAGGCCATGGGATACAAACATATGGAGTAAGGACCACCTCGTCAAGTATCTGTGGAGTTTTCAGTGATGCATCCATAGGAAGGACACTCTAGGCATTCTTGCCACCCATGTACAGGAGGCACGGGTCAGCAATCCACCAGTCACCTGCCTCATCCACAAGACAAGCTTCTCAGGACCATAATCCCCACAACACAGGGTTTGGAACAGGAAATTAATAAAAAGCACAAAAGACGGTCAGTCTGAAAGAAATGGTATGGAATTATTTTTAGATGTAGCCAATGGGGCAAAAATCTGTTTTATGATAAACAAATTGCTGTGGAAAGAGTCAAAAGAGGCAAGAAATGGGAAATGCTCTATCTCCTCCTCTCCCACCACCCCCTTGAGTATTCTTTTATTTTGAGAATAAAATAATAAAACTGTTTTGCCTGCCAACATTTTCCCTCCACTGAGAGTTGTTCTGGCAAACTAACTGGCCACCAGGCCTCACTGGCTGGTGGTGTACACGCACTCAGGCCCAGAGCACAGGCCTCACTGGCTGGCGGTACACACGCACTCAGGCCCAGAGCACAAACAGGCCTGTCTCAGCCGCTGGGATTTAGCAGGATCACACAAATGCCAAGTCTGCAGACTGCTGTGGCCACCAGCTGAGCAGCACTTCCTTTGACCTGTGGTTTCCTTGGTCCTTCTCTCTGCTACTGGAAGGAAATGGGGAGAAAGTTCCAGAGGCCTCCACCCTGCTCCTCACTGTCTGAGTCTGCAGCTTAGCTGCTGCTCTTTTGTCAACAGAAGAATGTTCTAAGAATGCCAAAGACTGATGAAAATGACCAGTGACACTGTCTCCTAATTTGTTCCCAGTGTTCCCTTCTCTTGTTTTCTCTTTCTTATTCTGTACACTGCATATAGTCAACCTCAAAGGGGAAAAGCAGGAATCAGGAGAGGAAAAATGGCAACCTGTCTAGGCTGATCACACTGGATAATATTTGACATGAAAATTATCCTACATAAAAAAATTTCTTTCCCCACAAAAAATTCAATCATGCTCCTAATTTAGAGGGCACAGGGAGTTTCAATCTTAGCAATTAGGAAGCCAGAGGGCTTTGTCCAATGACCCTTTTAACTACTTGAAAATGATGCCTGATTATCAAGTAATGTTACGGCTTACCTATAAAATCTTCTTTCTAAAATATATCGATCCTTGATTATATAAGCAAGTCGATTCTGAGAAGCCTTTTTAAATCATGCATAGCCCATTACTCACAGTTGAGACAAACACTGGACCATTTCTTTAGTGCCTAAGTGGGTTTCTGTTAGTAAGTCAGCGCTTAGGGAAACTTATTAACTATTCTGAGCCAATTCTACCTAAGAATAACAGTTATTGTAAAGTCCAGCCTCCAGAGCTGCTAGAGTGGGGGCAGGGTGCCGATCTTAGCGCTTGTTTTGAAAGCTTTGCTGGCATTCCTCTGTGCTCAGGACAGCAGAGAGCACTGTACTTGTGGATAATCAGACCTTGTAAAGTGAGCTCACTAAGACTTCAACCAAAATCAATAAAGCGGCTCTGGTGACTTCCACTAAAATTCCCCTTGGAGGAGCCAGTGGAAATTTCCAACAGAACCCCACGGATTTTTAGGTTTTCTCAGACAGGGTCTCAGGTAGAGGCTGGCCTTGAACTCCTTATGTTCCTCGAACCCCCTTGAACTCTTGATCTTCATGCCTCTACCTTCTAAGTACTGGGATTACAGGAAGAGCAGCCACCCAGGGCAGCTCCCTAGGTCAGCCTGGGAGAAAGGTGTGCCTCTTACACCTCTGCTGCTCCTGGCTGACACCTGCCACACAAGTAACAGTGTTGCCACTTGGGGCTCAACACTAGGGACATTTCAGCGGGCTTACCGATGAGCACATTGGTGTTCCACACACCCCCTGGGTCACTTGTCCTCCAGCTACATTCCCTATCTCTCCTCATGGCTCTAAGGCTTCTTTACGATTCAGTAAAGACAAATGATCTTAAAGCCCTAACATGGCATTGGAAAACCATCACTGAAAACATGAATCACCACAATTCCACTGGCAGCACTCTGCTAGGTAACAAAATGGAGGCCTCCATAAGCTAATGTGATGGGGGCGGAATGGAAGACGGGCTTTCAACCCACCCACGTACTACATACTCCACACTGTTAAGGACTCTAAAGAGGGAGAAAAGTACTTCAGATCTCAGTTTAATTGTAGCAGCACCAATGCCCCACAGCATCAGATCTACACCATCCAGAGTTCTGTGCAGAGAGGTTAATAGGAATCACACATTCTGAGAAGAGTAAAAAGAACTGTCCAGCCACATGGAATAACATGACCCCTGCTAAGAAAACTAGGGTCAATAACTGCTTCGGAAGTGAAATGCTCTTTATGAATGGGTACTTTTTACTAAACCTGTTTGTTAAAACAGCACTCCATTTTTATTCTGATAATTTCTCATATATTAAGATAGATTATAATGAACTGCCATACAAAAGAAAAGAAGATGGAGTTGAAGAGATGGCTCAGTGGTTAAGAGCACTGGCTGCTCTTGCAGAGGACTCGGGTTCGAGTCCCAGCACCCACACGGCAGCTAACAACTGTCCGGAGCTCCAGTACTAGGGGATTCAATGCCCTCTTCTGCCCTCTGTGGGTACTGCACAACACAGATGCACTTACATGCATTTACATGCATGCAGGTGAAACACTCATACACATAAAATAACAATAATAAACAAATATTTTTAAAAAGAATGCATTTTCACATGCTGGTAACCATTTCTCACAAGAAAAAGCCCCACTAAGAATATCACTGTAATAGTTTCTTTTCTACTCTAATCTTCATGTAAATGACGTGCCTCATTTTTCAGGTGCCCAAAAGATCATGCTGAAAACAAGTATTAAGAGTGCAGATGTCCACACACAGATGCCCTCCCTTCTCTGGAACAGCCTCAATGTCAAAACAGGTTTGATACAGAAAGCTGGGAAGCCATGAGGATGTGCTCAGAATCAGCATGGGTCACTTAGATTGGTTCCTCTCCTCCATCCTGCTCCTCCTGAAGGGACTGACACGAGTGCAGGTCCTGGTGCAGAGTCTGACTTCTCATCAAGCCAACTCCACAAGGAGTTCCAGAAGCAGCCTAGGGGGCAGGGTGGTGCTGCTAGGAGAGGCAGAGACAGGGGATGTGCAGTTCCAGGCCAGTCTGGGCTACATGATCTTGTCTCAATAAAACAAAACAACCAAATATGACTATGAAGTTGAGCAAAATTAAGCAAAGAGCAATTATTTTGGCCTTCTGCTCTGGAGCCTGGTGTGCTCAGCCTTCATTTTTTCCACTGAGCATCTCCCTAGGATGGGTCATGCCGACAATGACTCTGCATTATACACAAGGCAATTCTCTGGGCGCTAAGGCTTGGTCAGCCAGTGAGTCAGAGTCAGATGCAGTCAGTTAGTTCTGGAAATAGTGTCTGTAGCTTCAACCAAGGGGTGAGACTGGCCAGAGCAGGCCCCAGCCCAAACTTCCTGAGCACCAAAGGCCAGTTCAATGGTGTGCATGTTGTGCCTACACACAAGTGCCCAAAGGTATACACATCTACCATACGAGCATACTGATACATCACCAATCTGCTCCTGGAAGAGAATTCCCATACCACATACATCTGTCTTATGACAGGCTGGTGTTTGCTAATTAGGTAATGCTACTGCTGATGGAGCCACTGACTTCTGCCTTTAATAGCCAGATGCAAAGTGTGCTGGGGTTCTCAATGCAGGAGTGTCACCTGGCACCTCTCCCCCAGTACTTTTATTTTGCTGAGGGAGAGAGAGAGAGCAAGCCTGTCAGGAGTCTGGCTCAGCTCAGTATCTACCCTCTACCCCTTGGTCCACTTTCTCCTTCTGTATCTGCCAGCTTCTTTCCCCCATCCCCTCCTCATTTTGCTCTCTCTCTGGTGGTCCATAGTTCTAGGGACTAAAACATCATAATCCAAGTTTTAGTTTCAGTTTAGCATTAGTTTTGCCATTACCATTTCAAAGTTAGTTTGGTTTGGCCTATAAACAAATAGTGAAGCCCAATATACTGTAAGAAAATTTTGCAGGTTGGCGTGTGGTCCAGTTGTAGAGTACCTGCCAAGCGTACTTAAGACTTTGAGCACCACAAAGAAAGAAGTATTTTTACTTAACTAAATTTGCAATTCATCAAGCTCTGAACATGCATAAACATGGAAGGCAGCTTTGCATTAACGAAAAAAAATTAATACACACATTAAAAAAAATACCTGAACACAGTCTGGTGAGAAGGCATTTGAGAGATTGGGAGGCACCTTAAGGCATTCGAAAATAAATGGCTAGAAATCTATGCATACTTATCTTTCAAAATACCAACAGACACACACAGACACGCAGACACACACACACACACACACACACACACACACACACACACACACACACACACACGAATGCACGCAGCAATGTATGTTATTTTTTTGCCACAGTTGCTTGGTCTAGGACAAGCATCCAAAACTTCAGATGGTGCCCTATAAAACTCACTATTTAATGCCAACCCTTGCAGACATGTGGCTGTACCGCTAGTAGTACTTTGCTCCTTGAATGGTAGCCCATGCAGTCTGTCCCTGTGCATTCCTAAAGCCACAGCAGAAGGCCCCCAACAAATGGGGTAGGCTTCCCTTTGGGATGGCCTTACAGGGGTGCTGTCCTAGACGTCCTCCCATCCCCTTCGGTGGTCAGGTAGGACCCACATGTCCAGCTCCTCTCATCTATCATCATCCAAAACCCCAAACTGATCTGCCTCCACCCATACTGGGGGAGCTGCTCATAGACAGCTGGAAAAAGCAATAAAAGGGAGGCTCAGGAGACCCAGGTCTGGTCCCAGGCCGGCACACAGTCTGGGAATTAAAACCAAGGGCCTCCACGGTCCCACAAGTAAGATAAGTGTTTGGACGGCCTTTCCCACCTTTTACCAGTCCAGCCCTGTGCTGCTTCTCAAGGAAAGCTACGACACTCTGCTCTCCTTTCTTCTAAGGCCCACACGCAAACATACTTAGGATCTAAGCAATTTTTATAACACAGTCACAAGCACAGTCCCCCAGTTGTTTAATTTATGGTTTTTCCAGTTATTTTCGACAGTTTCCTGGTGGTGATGATTTTATTTTGTGAATTGGTCTCAACTTTTCAGCCTATTGATTGTTCTACACTATTGCCTGGTCCGGGTGGGCTTTCCACAGGTCCAAAACAACATTCTCCTTCACATTCAGAAACTCAACGTGACCAAGAATACTTCAGGGAAAATGGTCATTTCACAGATAACTAGGGCTCACTTTTTGTAATAAAATAAATTAAAACATTGCACTTCCATTTTGTAAAAGATAGGAAATAGCTAGAATCTTTCCTTTCTCAGGAAACTGCTAGATGATGACGCAGAAAGAGATGGGCCGACAGTGCCTTGAATTAGCTGGATAACACGGATCTGTATAAACTCCAAGAGCCTCCAAAGGGAACTTCAAATTGAGATAATTTGGGTTAAGAAACAAAAGCAATGACTTACCAAGATTAAAAACAATTATGGAGCAATCTAACCTGCAGGTTTGCTAGAATATAAACCTTATCAGCACCATGAAAAAATATTTGAGGACTTCAGACTGGGAAGAGAAACAAAGGCAGTTTATCTGATGTAATGAACAAGGTGAAGAGGGATGCAAAGGAAATGGCACCTCAGCTCAGAGAAACTTAACGGTTTCCCTTGACTGAAGCAGAAGTCGGGAACAACTGTACAAGCTGTGTTTGCTGCTGGCCAGAGAACAGTCGAGAACAGTCACAGGAAGAAACCAAAGCTGATTTTAGTTTCTAGTCTATAAATAAACTGGAGAATGTTTTCCTGTCTCAGTGTCATGGAGGAGGAAAAATGCAAATGAACCATGCATGTTACTATCCACCTGCCTTCATGTAATCAACCTTTCACACCTGCTTTGAAGAGGTGCCCAAAATCTACTACATATTTAGTGAGAGTCAAGTGCCTAGGGTAAGTCACCCACCTAACTCCCATCAGACCCCAAAGAGGCACATGCCCAACCCTTCTACGAGACAACATGGAGTTCCAAAGTCCCTGTGGGGCTGGCCTCAGAAGCCAGGAATGACTGCCCAAGGCTGGGCACTGCAGCCAAGCAACGAGCAACTGGGAGGAAACCTCTCCAAGACACAGGCAGCAGTTGTAGACAATGAACCGCATTTCATCAGATGCAATTCCAGAGAGGATTAGAACAGATCGTTTTTAGAAGATAAAAAGAAAGCCACACCAAAGAATGCTACAAGGACACAGAGGGCTCTAAGTCACAGAGCTACGTGTCAAAATGAAAGAAAGTGGCTACAACTCCAACTGACATTGTAGATTCCAGGTACAGTGACTCACTTGGGGAGCTTGGTGAGACACCCAGATTTCCCACTTTCAAGGCCAATGCCTTCTCACCTGCAAACTGGAGGACAGAGGCATGATTAGGGGATCTAGATGTTTTAGATCTTCTCAAGAAACAGACTCACTGCGTGTTACAATGCGTGGTCAGCACCAAGTGCAGTGGCTAACGTGGAAGCTGACAACTGCAGGCACAGACACGGGGGTGGGGAAACCGGACATTGTCATCTGCCGGTGGGAACAGAAAATGGTATAGCAACTTCAGAAGACTGCTAAACACGCAGTATAGCCAAGTCATTCTAGCCCTAGATTTCCCTCCAAGAGAAATGAAACTGTATTATCTATATCAGGGGCAGTTAATACTGTTGTTCACAGAGTTGGGGAAAAAAAAAAAATTAGCAAAAAAACTGGAAAAAAAAAAAACCATATATGTCTAACAACTAGTATGTGGGTAAACAAAATATAGTCTATCCAAATACAAAAGGAAGAAAAAAGGAATAAACAACTGATACATAGAGCAGACTGCAGAGCCCCAAAGCACTACAAGACAGCAAAGCCAGGTACGAGTCAATTTCAATGAAGTTTCTAGAAAAGGCAAGCTATAAAATCAGGAAGCAGGTTAATAATTGTATGAAACTGGGAACAGGAATGAGGACTGACTAACATATGGACAGAGAACTCTGGGTGTTAGAGATGTTTCTGAAACTAGACTATGGGGTTCGGGATGCAGCACAGTGCCCAGCACGAGCCTAGCATGCACAAGGCCCTGGGCTCAGTCTACTCAACCTCGTACACTTCCCACTCCCCCAAAACTGTATTGTGGTGACAATTATACAACATATAAGTTTCTTGAAATGCAAAAGACTACATTTGTGTGAATTCTATGGCATATAAAATCTATCCAGCGCAATCTAACATTAAGAGACTCAGAGCCACTGTGTTCTGCTGGCTCTGGGAGTGGCAGCATCTTTTAACTTCATCATCAGGAAGAACTGCTGAAGATGCATCTTCAACACTGAAAGCTACATTTATAGAGGCAATGGCTAAGAAGAAAAAAGCAGAGACCAAACTGTATGAGTAGAATCCAGAAGTTTGTTGGTCTTCTTCCAGATTCTTCTGTGGTTCCCATTTAACATTTCTTGCCTTTTGTGGCCTCATCTCTTCTGGGACACCAAGCTAACATAGGAAACCTCAGCAAAAACTTTACCACAAGCTTTCTAACTTGTAGGTATAAGCAAGGCTACACAGAATGACTAGTGTTCCCTGTCTACGAAAATGTAAGAAAAATAAAAATATAACTGTGAGACCATTTTCCCCATTTTTACATGGTTTCCTGGTAAATTGTATAAATCAGTTTGTTTCTTTTCACATATATAAAAATATGAAATTTTACATATGTAGGATTCAGAATCTAAGCTCTAAAAAGTCAACACCTCTTGGTTTATTAAAAAATAGATAAAATCACCAGTCTTGGTGGGCCATGCCTTTAATCCCAGCACTTGGGAGGCAGAGTCAGATAGATAGATCTCTGTGAGTTCCAGGCCAGCTTGGTCCTGCATAGTGAGTTCCAGGCCAGCTGGGGCTACAGGGAGACCCTGTCTCAAGAAGACAAAAAAACAAACAAACAAACAAACAAAAAAGATAAAATGTTAAGACTTGATACATGATGTCCATTTGTTTTGCATCATCAGAAAAATAAAAGGGCTAAGTATTTAAAATAAAATACCTTTAATAAAAATACAATGAAGTTATGAATTTAGCTGTAGTGTTGGAAACATGGGCTGCTTTCCTAACTCCAGAACATAGTGACTATAAGCCACAGGAGACTGAAACTGGAAAACTCTGCAACAAGGAATCTTACTTTACCTTGAAACGAAATGTTTAGAGGAAAGACAATAAAAATGCATATCAATGAAAAGAGAAAAGAAAGAGAGTGAAATAGACTGAAAACCACTGTCCTCAAGTCCAGGGTGGTCTAAACTTGCCAGAGCTGTTGTCCTTACAGTAATGAGCAAAAGACAAATGGTAATTTCACTCTACGTACTCATGAAGACCATCTGAATTTTGACAGAAGTCTTGGCATCCTTGATTCTACAAAATGACCAAAACTGAATGAACTGGAACTACTACTATCTGTACCTTGCTATCAGCCTGTGAGAGATGAAACAGCCCCAAGTGGCCGGCCTTCCTTCCTCAGACATCTAGACTGCTCTGTTCTGTATTTTCCTCGCCTCTCTGACACAGACTTGATCAGTTCTGTTTTCCAGTCTGTTTAAAAAGAAAAAAATCTGTCAACTCAGAGGGCTGTTTTCTAATTTGTTCTTGTACTCTCTTCTCCTTGCTCAGGGTTTTGTACGTCATTGACATGAAATGAAGTTAGTAACTGCATTGCCTAAATAAACAGAATTTGGCAGACTATGTGAGACAGATTCAGAGATACTATCATATTTCTGGCCTTGGGTTTCTAATCATCCTGATTCTTAAGTGTCGGCAGAACTTTTGTGACAGGTTCCAGTCACACTCCAAAACCTGGAGAGATTTTCTATTTTTTTTTTTTTTTAAATAACTTTAGTTTTTTTGGTCTTTTTTTTTTTTTTTGGATCTGGGATTAAAGGCGTGCACCACCACGCCCGGCCCAGATTTTCTTTTTAATTACATTCTCAAGTAAAAATACGAACACTATTTCTATGTAGATCAATCAAATCCCTATCTGTGCTTACAAATCAAGTAAAAGTACTAAAATGGATTCAGTTAATTCGATTACTCAATTTCCCACTATAACTTCCAGCCTGCATCAAAACAAGGTCCAGGCATGAAACTCGAGCACAGAGTAGCCTCAGGTGAAATGTACCCCATTCTTATGGCCAGGTCTTTGGGTTTATTTATGGCATGCTGCTTTGTAAGTGATCTTTGCCATGCTGTGTGTTGTATCTTCCTATAGCCAGAAATGACATCTCTGTCCTTGGCATTTTCCAGCAGCTTCTGATACAGAGCTTTGTGTACAACAAATTCAAAAAAATGTGCTGGGTGACTGGTTGCCTGGGGTTTTCGACATTACTCACTACCTGAAAAAGAATTTTTTTCCTATGTATTTTTCTATGAACATGTAACCTGAGAACACAAAAACCCAGGGTTTTGTGTGAGAAAAATAAAACAGAGACTGAGTTTTCTAGGTGAGATACTTCAGAAAATCCATTACACTTTAATCCAGCCAGCCTCCTTGAGTGGGTTGCAAAAGGCCTGCTCACCACTAGGAATCAGGATTTTACTCGTGGCTAGAACAGACTACACGGTAAATAACCCCTGCCTGTGTCTTGAGTCAGCTCAAGCCTGTTTGCCTACAGCATGAAGTCCTTTAAATTTCAAACTTCTTAACCACAGACAGATAGCAATGTAGAGGATGCCAGCCATTTCATGTATAGTACCTTACTCAGTTTCAGGTCTATTCATCAAAAATGTCAAAAGCAGATGCTCTCAACTTTTACAAATGAGGAAAATGGTGCACAAAACTCAAGTGACAACTGAGAAAAGTGACCCACAATAAAATGCATCAGAGTAAGATTACTGGAATTTAAAGGGGAAAAAAATCCAGGCATCAAGGAAAAAAAGACTAGGTCACTCTGAAGAAAAAATAAAAAGGGACCTGCATCCAATTTGATGCAAGAAAACAACTGAAAACACACTTAAGCTGAAATAAAGAAATACATGTCAAAGGTTTTACATCTGAAATGACCTTTAAGTGTAAGGACAGACTGACAGGCATGCAGGAAGGGAGGCAGTACAGTGACCACAGCCCTTCCTGAGAAATTTACCCCAGGGCCAGCTTCTGAAACCACAATGGGTAGAGCCGACGTCTGGGTGTAGCGTAGATTTGCCTAAAGATGAAAACTAAGCTATATTCTGGAGGACACAGTGTAGAAAAGTAAAGTGTGCACGTGCCAACCCTGCCCACAATCAACAAAAATGAGGGAACGGGAAGACTACTTGAAAATATAGTCAGCTTGTTTATTGTTTTATCTGTTTTATATTTTTTATGTATTTATATGTATGATATATATCTAAAAAGATAATATATCAAGTCATATGATAATGAGGGAAGGAAAAAGAATTAGTATGTAGTTTCCCTCTTGCTCACAGTAAAGAATCAATACAGAAAAGCAAACTGAAAGAAGGTGGTATTAAATAACAGGGCAAAACCAGAAATTTATGACGCCCCCTCCAAAAAAAACAATGAAAAAAAATTCACAAATTTATATGGAAAAACAAAAACAAAAACCAAGGCCAAACATTTCAATTTTATCAAGCCGTGTAAATAGGCCTAATTGGCCTATTATATTCAAGAATTCCAAGAGGAAAACAAAGTCAAGTGACAAACTCAAAGGCTGGAGTTTGGACCAGTGTCAGGTCTTCCTGGCTCTAACCCCTCTTTCTAGATGATATGAAAGAGATCACCTACAGTAAAGTCAGCAAATCTTGACCAAATATGCTCTTATGAATACTCATATTAGTAAAGGCAAGCCAAATAAAACTTCACTGTTAAACGGAAAAAAAATCTTTAAAAAATTGCAACAGCCAGGTATTACTGTAGAAGTAATTATCAATT
Source organism: Nannospalax galili (assembly GCF_000622305.1). Classification (NCBI taxonomy): domain Eukaryota; kingdom Metazoa; phylum Chordata; class Mammalia; order Rodentia; family Spalacidae; genus Nannospalax; species Nannospalax galili. The sequence goes on from NW_008357490.1 coordinate 2,078,623, forward strand.
GTGAGACTCATTCATCTAATTAACTCCACAAGTACTGATCGAGACTATGTGACCAGGTCCTCAGTTCTAAGCACTAGGGAGTCAAGGTTGAGTACAGAGGAGATAGTCATGGATTAAATCCATGCAAGTGTTGGCCTGTTCAACAGCCCATTAATGGAAACAATGGCGATCCCTAACCCATGGTGACACCAGTAGATGCTACTAAAAATAACGCATCTTATTAGTGCCATATGAGCCCAGGCACAAAACAGCAGCGCATTAAAATGCCTAAGATGAGAGTGACCACCAGTAAAGCATTTTGTCACAGGGCTGAAATGAATGCTGCTATAAAAGTAACTAAAAGCCACAAAAATGTTTCTCTCCTACCTCATTTTTCCAGCCCAAGTCTTATGTTTTATATGAAAATAGCTTTCATCTTCCATGGCATGGAAGAATGGATGGTTGCTGGCATCAAACATGCTAAAATCAACATAAGTGTAATTATCTGAACACTTTCAAGTGTTTTCAAAATACATGCTGGTTGGGATTTTCCGAATTTAGAAATATGTGTTTCATGCTGGTGGCATAGGACTGTCAATAACCTGACTAAAAAGAATTTGAAAACCTTGCCCAAAGTATTCTTTTCTATAGCAATTATTATTGGACTTGCTTATTCCACACCCGCTCTCCCAAAGCATCTGATGCATCTACAGTATCTTAATGTCATACTGCTGGTTGTGACACCACTTTAATGGTAAGTTCACATCAGCCGCTGCATGTAGAACCCTCAGAACAGGACCTGACATATGGCAAGTGTGTGCTATTAGTGTATTAATAGCTCATTCAGTCTTTTTAAAATATGTCAATAACTACACGAGGGTGAGTGGGTAACTATATAATCTTCCCTGTTATACCAGTTTAAAACAGGCAGGAATTGTAGTATACACAGAATTCTCAGAACTTTTTTAAGATGCGGATTCTTAAAAAGAATAAATTCATGGAACAGATGAAAATTTGTATAAAATCACACAAATCAGACTTCCTTCCAGAGGCTACAAAAATACATTGTATCAGCAATTCTCTTTTGGTTTAGCTTTAAAGAAGAAGAAAAGGGGCTGGAGAGATGACTCAGAGGTTAAGAGCACTGACTACTCTTGCAGTTCAATTCCCACCACCCACATGGTGGCTACAAACTGTCCTGAACTCCAGTTCCAGGGGAATTTGAAGCCCTCTTCTGACCTCCATGGCATTGCATGACCCAGGTGCACTTACATACATGCAGGCAATACACTCATGCTCATAAAATAAAAATAAAAATAAATAAGTAAAAAAAAAATAAAAAAGAAAAAGTAAAAATGTCAAGATCTTCCAAAACTTGATCTAACCTGATCTAGATACAGAATACTTAATAATGTATTTGTTAAGGATCTATAAGGAATAAAAGAGCAGGGAGGGAGATGTATAAATAAGACCCAGATCCTCATGGGTTCTAAGTACTTCAGCAATAAAATAACAAACTGCCTATCAACATATTACTCCTTTTGTTTGGTCTCTTCATAATTAATTTTAATAAATTACTTGGCCTCCCCCATCACTCAAGCAAGTTGTCATACAAAGCAACCATCCCCAGAACCCAGGGATACAAAGCCACTCAGTGAGAGGGAGCCGAAGAAGGGCGGGCTGGTGACTCACTAGAAACCATAAAGCTTTTTTGTGGAAATCAACTATCAATGAAGCTATTGTAAGATCATGGGCTCTATAAGTGCAGACTAGTTATGAATTCTCACAGGGCAAGAGCACTCTCAAAAAGACACAAAAACACCAAGCCTGGAAACCCATTCCAAGGGTGGCCTTGCCTCAGGTGCTAAGAGTGTCTGCCTAAGCTCACCAGTTTGCTGGATTCAAGAATTCCTGCCAAGAAAGTGGGGGTGCCTGGTTCAGTACTCTCCAAGTTGGTATGGGTTTTGCTAGCTCTGTGCACTGAGGGTCCCAGACTCAAGCCTGACAGTCACCACTGGCTGCTATGGGGCCGGCAAAGTTAAGTAACTTTTACTAGTCTTAAATGTTGGTTTCCAGAATTGTAACTGATCATAAAACACTTGAAACAAAAGATGGACACAGTAATAAAACACTTAAAATTTGAACTGCCTCCCTTTATCATTTTGAATATTTTCATACAAGAAATATAATAGTTATCTTGCAATGTCATATTCAGAAAGGAACAATAAATATTGCTGAATGTACAAATCACCCTGCATAAATATTGCTGAATGTACAAATCATCTGTGAATTATTTTATGCCTTCAAAAATGATCACTGATTGGATGGCTCAGAGTCAAGTGTATAAATAAAGTAAAAATGAAATAAAAGCAGAGTGCAAATGCTCCAAACTTTAGGAAGGACACTGTCACAGAGAAGCTACTTCTAATATCTTTTCCTCATACACCCAGAAAACAAATCACTTGACCCCAATCAAAATGACCACCAAATACTATAAAGCCTACACTTTGGACGACTATGTTTTTCAGTTTTTGTGCTTTACTCTGGATAGCTTAATGAAAATTTCAGCAAACTTTCAGCTCCAAAGCATTACCTTTCAGGTTCTGGCAGGAAAGAACAATTAAGGTCCCCTTAAAAGGCACTGCTGCTGGAAACAGCATGCACCCAGCATCAGGTATGATGAATCAGAACAAAGGCCAGCCACCTCACCCTGGACAGTTGCTTCAAAGCACACCAGTGACACAGAGGATGGCTTGAGAGTAACAGCAAGGGCTGGAAAGCAAGCTCACTGTATACTGATGACCGGAAATGAGAACTGTAAAAGTTGCTTTCTGTAAATTAGCAGATATGTAAAAACTAAGAAGGCTGAGACTTCTGAATATAAAAATAGCAGTTTTCATCCTATAACACACACTAACACACACACACACACACACACACACACACCCCTGACTGTTGCAATCCTAACGTGTGCCCCACCCGCAGCCAGCTGCTACCCAGCCACATGGGCACTCATGCTCTTTTTGCCTTTTGTTGCAAAATTTATTCAAATTAAATAGCAGGAATTTGAAGTAACAGAAAAGGAAGATTATCAGAACAGACAGGAAATATCCCAGGAGCAAAAGGGAGGCCAAGTGTACAATTTTAAATGAAGGAAACAAAAAACAATATGAGGGAATTTAGTTATACTAGTGTCAAAGAGTGTGAATATGAAGCTAAAATAACACGGAAATAAATTGTCAAGGAAGATTCCGAATGATGTGCCTTCAAAAAAGCAAGAAAAGTCCTGCAAAAACAGCAGAGGCAGCCAGCTCTGAGGAGGAGGAAAAGGTGCAAGGGGCTGGGAAGGCTGGAGAGCTCTTAACCTAGATGGCACCTCTCATCGACCCAATTTACTTTGTTTCCTGACTCGTTATTTTAACCCACAGCTGAGCACAGGCCAGAGTTTGTTTAGTTTCTCCCTCTGAAACTTTCAACTAGTATTTCAAGTTCCATCAGACTATGCCTACCACTTAGCACCGTGGAGAATTTCTTTAAGGGGAAAAACAAACATCTCCATCTCGGGTAAGATGAGTTCTTTCCACGCAGCTCCTTGCCGGTTGTTAGAGCCTGGCCTGCCGCCACCGCGTTTCCTTCTCGGGCAGGCCAGAAAGGTTTGCTTTCCACCAAGCAGTAAAAGTCGCACCCGCCTAGGGGAGGAAAATGTTCCGATTCTAGCACAGTTAGATCAGACCACTCAGCCAAACCCACTCTGATCTAATCCACAGCCTATTCAACCAAATCCACCTAGTCTAGTCTAGTCTAGTCTAGGCCGACTCCTGAGAGAAACCAGAAGATGTGGACAGATACTTGGGGAGTGAAGGAGAGCCAAGAGGGCGGCTGGGCAGCAGGGGAGAGACAATGGCAAGGAAAACAAAGGAAGCTAGATTTAAGTGTGTGCCTACCTGAAACTGCAACTTTATAGTTCTATCAAAGTAATGAAAGTAGAAACAACCACACACTTTTTAATGTAGAAGAAAAACAGTGGATGCATAGGAAGGAAAAATTGATTAATCTGCTTCTACTTGTAGCCAGGCAGATTTA
>NW_008357490.1:2084533-2085021 GCF_000622305.1 Nannospalax galili
CCCCCGCCTCCCCCCGCAGTCTCCTCTTGGTACCCCTACCTTTTCAAACACCTCTTCTTGCTTCCTGCGTTTCCGTTTTTGGGGTCTCCGGTTCACGCGAATCCATTTTGCGACCTGAAGTTCAAAACCCATAGAGCATCTTAAACAGGTCGAGGGTCCCAAGGCCTCCCGCCACAGTCTCCCCACTCCTGGAGCAGCGGCCGTGACCTTCGCCCCGCCGCCTGGTGCAGCCGCCGCCGCAGCCGCACTCACCTCTGCGCCCACTCGCCGCGCCAGTCCGCTCCGCTCGCCGTCCTCGCGCTCCTGCCGCAGCGGCTGCGGGGAAAGCGAAGGCGTCAAGTTCACCGCGCCGCGCCCCAGCGGCCGCACCGCACCGTGCGGGAGACAACCCTGCCCCAGGCCGGCGCTCGGCGGACACCTTGGCGCGGGCGAGCGGCAAGCGGCAAGCGGGCGGGCGCGGGGCGGGGCGGGGCCTGCCTTAAAGGTAT
>NW_008357491.1:0-1712 GCF_000622305.1 Nannospalax galili
AATCTCAGCTAATCAGCCTTGGGGACAAAGAATGGGAAATGCTGCGACTCTTTGTCTGGCCTTCTCCGAAGGTTCGGACAAGAGAGGAACGTTTGCAGGCAAGCAAGAGGAGTATAACTCCCAGTCTTAGGGGAGCCAGAAAGAAGGGGACAGCTGGTCTTAACTGAATCAGAGAGGGATGAGGGTAAAGTGTATGGGGGAGAAGCTGGGGTTTATCCATCACTGTTCCAGGAGCACAGGGCTCAGATAAGATTGAATGGACACTGTCCCAAGATTGGCTGGGGCATAAGGGAGAAGCCCTAGAGCCTGTACCAGCAGCTCTGCATCTAAGGAGGACCTGCCTGCACTAGCATCTCACCCTCCCTTATAGAACAAGGACATTGAGAGTGACCCCACCTTACAGAATGGGATCTGCAAGAACAGAAAGAAGCCCACAGCTTGGACTCTGGAAGAGCTGGGCTGGTGTTAGCCACTTGCTACTGTGTTCTCAGAAAGGAGTGGAGGAAGCCAGCTTTGGATCCTGGCTGAGAGGTTTCACAGGCCACAGGCTGGCTGCCAGGGACACTGCAGTTCCTATGTAAGGTTCAGACCCATCCAGAACCTACCATCCAGGTACTGGGTGCCCTGACCAGAAAAAGAGCAAGCCTCCTCCCCAGAGTCTGGCAGGGCTTAACAGACAAAGGCAAGGGAGCCTAAGTAACCATGGGTGCCCAGAGGAGAGGTGCCCAGAGCCCTCCTTCAGAAGCAGCTTCCAGGAGGGACTGACCTGCTCATCCCCAGCCCCAACTTGTCCTCCAGAGTCCTGGTACTGATTTGATGCCCGGGCCTGTTCCTGGGCCCAGGCAGGACCAGGAGACTGGCAAGGAAGGCATTGAGGGGGACAGGAGCCAGGCTTTCAGGCAAGAAGGGGTGGGTTACAGCCAAACTAAGATTTATGGGTCTGATCATAATAACGAAAAGAAAGAAGGAAAAAAGGACGTGTGTTCGGCAATGCCCAGGGACCAGGACTGCTGCCCTATTACCAAAAATGTCTTCGCTCTTGACTCTGGAAATTAGCATAAAACATGCTGTTTTGCATCCATTTACATTTCATTTGCATATTGATGACTTGCTGCCACAATGCACCCAGTCCCTTAAGAGGCTTTCTGGTCTTAGGTTTTCTCCCAGTCTCTGCCCCTTGTATTACACCAGGAACTTCAGATCCTAGGCCAGGCCACCTCCTGTGGTCCACTCCCTGCCCTCTCTATGTCTTGGTTTCCCTGACTGACAAACTGAACAAGGATTTTCAAATTGTGCTCCAGGAGCCCTCTTGGGGATTGTAGGCACTGAGACAGGGGAGCAGGTGGGGCAGGCGCCCCCGCCCCTTCCATCCTCTGTGAACAGCTGGGGCTGTGAGTAAAATTTCTCTTGAGCAATGTAGAGCTCTGTTACAAACAAAGACCGAAAAGTTTGCAAACAAACAGATTCAGTCGGGTCCACCAAAGCTTTCCAATGCAATGTTCTCTACAGACTCACAACTACAGTTCAGACATGCAGCACTTACTATTGGCAAACACTGTCCTAAACATCAGTCTTCACCCTCAGTTTCTGAACCCTCAGTTCCTTCCACTCAGTCATCACACAGTTCTTAAAAGGAGTGCTGCCATTATAACCCCATTTTATAGATGGATACACTGAGATTCTGAAAGGCCAGGCAGGTACCTTAGCTAAGT
>NW_008357491.1:3009-5779 GCF_000622305.1 Nannospalax galili
TGTGTGTGTGTGTGTGTGTGTGTGTGTGTGTGTGTGAGAGAGAGAGAGAGGTATATGTGTATAGTGTATGCATGTATGTATGCACCCATATGTGCACACATTCTTGTGAGTATGGGTACGCATGTGCCATGGCACACATGTGGGGGGTCAGAGGACAACCCCAGGTGTTGGTCCTCAATTTCTACCCTGTTTGAGGCAGTCTTCTTGTTGTTGGTTGCTGTGTTGGCTAGCTGGCCTGTGAGCATCCAGTGATTTTCCAGTTTCCACTCCTGTAGGAGTGCTGGCTAACACACACGCATGGGCTTACATGGGTTCTAGGGGGTCTGAATGCAGGTCCTCATGCTTCTGCAGTAGGCACTTTACCCACTGAGTCATCCCTCTAGTCCTTGTCAGGTGTTTTGTCACAGTAACAGAACACTAGCCCTTCTGACTATACCCAAGCAAGCTTACGCCCCTCTCCCAACCTCACAAACTCCACCTTCCTGTCATCCCCAAACCCCCAACTTCTGGAGATGACATCCAATTGTCTCCCTGACCCACAGGTCCCGGAGACTGTGACCCTGCTTGATGCTGCAATGCTCATTCCCAATCCGCAAAACCCTGCTCTCCTTCTCAAAGCTCTGTGCCGTCAAATTGCCAGAGCTTTCCATATCTTCCTTTCCTGCTCTGTGAAATGGATATGATCATCACTGCTGCTTCCCAGGGCTGTGGTGGAGCTGCAAAGGAGTCAGTACAGAGTTACATACTGCTGTGTAACAAACAGTCCCCCACATGGCTGGGAACCAACTTCCCATTCTCCTGAATTCTCACAGTCCAGGAATTCACACACAGCACACTGGAACTGCTTCCCTCTTCTCCAAAACATCCGGGCCTTGGGGCTGGGATGCAGAATCATCTAGAAGTGACTTCCCTTACGTCTTTGGCAGTTAACACTTGCTCAGCTCAAGCTGTTGGCTAGGACATCTACACATGGCTGCCTTTGGGTTTTAGACTTCACAGTGTGGGTTTCATGAGCGAGAGTCACCTGAGACCCATGCCCAGTTCTGAACCGTCATCACAATGTCATTCATGTCACGTTTTAGTCATGGGACCAATCACATAAAAGGACAGAGACCCAAAGATTTCACTATTTGAGGTAAGGAGTACCAAGGAAATTAGATACTTTCTTTTCTTTCTTCATTTTATTTCTTTTTAAAAAACATGTCAGTGTGTCACCCAGACTGGCCTCAAACACCTGAGCTCAATCAACCTTCAAGTCACATTTTAAAATGGCTCAAACAGTGCCTGGCCCACCACCAGTATGCAAAGGACAGAAGTCCTCATAGTACAATAGTACAGGGCTCACTCTGTACTGTGTTCAAAGGGTCACACTGGGTGACACTAGTCATGAACGGTTTCATGGAGAAAACATGGGAGCAGCCCTTTGGGACTGACACCTCTATAAAGCCAGGGCAGGCACTGACAGATAGAGTTAGGATCATACAGTTAATACACCTTCACGTCAGGGTGAGAAGTCTGGGTTCAGAGAGGCAAAGGGTCTTACTCAAGTTCATACAGCAAGGCAGTGATATGGCCATGTTCTGAACCTAGGCCTTGGGTGGTGAGACACCAAGCCAGGCAATAGTCCTGCCAGGTGGGACCGGCTGTCCTGACTGTTTGGTGACAGACAGGGAGGGTTTATTCTGCTGGACAGGGAGCCAGGACCAGGAGGTCTGTCAGCTGCAAGCACAGCCACAGGCTGGAGGAATGGGGCCAAGACCTCCGTCTGGATGGGTGGGGGAGGGAGGGTGTACAGAGAACTCAGAAGCTAGAGAGGCCTCCTCAGAGGCAGCAAAGAGGCCTAGATTACAACAGACCCCATCACTGCTCCCTGGAGTCTCAGGCAGGTCATTACTGTCTCCCATAGGGAAGCAGGGCTCACCCTGCTCTACAGGTCAGAGCCTCCACCATAGGGAGAATAGGAGGGGCCACCATGCCGTAGAGTACCCAGCACCTGAGGGCAAGGACCCCTCTGTCCATGCCCTGGTTCTGACTGTTGTGTGACTGTCCTCTGCCTCCCCTTCTTCCCCCTCGTTCTTTTTGTGTCATTGACTTCCTCCTGCCTCCTTTCCTTCCTTCTCCCTCTCTTCTCTCCTTCCTTTCATTCCTTCCCCACATAGAGCCTCTCAGATGCCCCCAGGACAAGGAAGGAGGTCTATGCCAGCCCTCACCATGGCCTGAAATGAACACAACTCCCCAGCTGCCACAAAGCCAGGGGAGACCTTCAGCAATCCACAAGTCAGTCCTCTGTCCCCTAAAGTGCAGAGGGTGTCACCCAGAGTAGATGGATATCTTGGGGGTCCTAGGAGCAGTTTTATGGGATCCTAGACTAACTGCAGGTCTCCCTGAGTCTTGATTTTCATGCTGGTGACAACTTGAGGATATGAGAGATAGGTAAAGCTAGATGACACATGGTCACACGGAGTCACAGAGGGGTGCATCTGCCTCATCCAGCCCCTTGCTGGCACAGTACACTGATGTTGCTCCCAAGCCCGTGGGGCAGAGCCAACTCCCAGCTGATGTTAGCGAGCGGCTGGGATGGTGGACAGACAGGCAGGTCACGTGCCCAGAGAGCCTTCTGTGCCACAGTTCCCTCAGTCAGCCAGGCCTGGCCCAGTGGCCACTTCCTATGGCCCTGACAGGAGTGGGCTCCAGGCCCCTCCTCCCCTGCATCTCTGCTCAGCTGACCACGGTGGCCACCTCCTCCCCCAGGCTCTGGAAACAGAAGTCT
>NW_008357491.1:5812-23807 GCF_000622305.1 Nannospalax galili
TCCCTGTGGCCCCCAGTCTGCACCAGCTCCACCAGGCCAGGACAGAGCTGACACTGGACCCAAGGAGATAAGGAGTCTGGGACACCCCACCCCCATCTGCCCACCCCTCAGCCTGTCAGCCCCTAGAGAGTCCCAGTGGATTGCTTCCCTTCTTCCCTGTCCCATGAGGGCTGGGAGAGTTCTGCCTGTCTGTCTGTGTTCCCCACCCCCCCACCTCCCACCCCTGCCTGCTGCAGTTAAGAGTGAAGGCTCCAAGAGAGATGGCATGAAAGGTGTAATGGGGGGGTGGCTATGTTAGGGGAACAAAGCAAGAGAAAATGCAGTGTGACAAAGTGGAGTCCGCCACCATTCTCCATGAGGCTCCAGTGCCACCATCCCTTAGCAGGCCCTCTTCCTGGTATAGTAGAATCCTATAGTGGGTAGAGGGCATCCCTTGAGCCCAACTTGCACACTGGCTACCCACACCCTGAGCAGGACCCATATTGATTGGGATTCAGTCACCCTTTACACAGGGAAATCATTTAAACAGACCCAGGTGTTGCACACCTCTTAGGCCAAGTACATGGAGCCCTGGGGGGAGGCAGGGGGACACTATGGGTTGGACCTCTTCAGGGGCTCAAATCTCTTAGCATTCTCCCATTCCTGGTCCTGCTCCACAAACTATGGCTCCAGGATGCCTTGCAGGCATCGGGACGCTGAGCCAGCAGCATGGCATAATTCACGAGAGACACAGCAGAGACAGGTTTGGGTCAGGAACAGGATTCTCACACACCACAGCTTGAGTTCAAACCTAGCCAGGCCCTGGGTGCACTCTAAAGGCACCTCCACAGAGCTGGCCTCTGCAGGTAGTTCCCTTCCTACCCCCAGAGACCAGATCTCATTGCCCTGTTGGTTTTTTCCTAGTGAGGATTATTGTGAAATTCGCTTATTCATTTACATCCTCCTGTGGTTCTTTTCTGGCCCCCATCTCTTACTGGAACACCAGCCTATGAGAGCAGATGCTGTGAATTAGGAACCCAAGCCTGGGATCCTTCCTGGGATCTTGGCATATCCCTTCCCATGGGGTTGATAGAAAGTATGCAAAGTGCTCAGTGCAGGAGCCTAGCTGCCCAGCACAGAGCCAGCATGCAGTAAGTGCTGGATAAATGCTAATGGTTGTTGCTATCGTTATTATGGAAAGGCTGGGCACGTTCTGCCTCAAGGATCCAACTCCTGCTTCTCTGTCTCCACAAATTCCCCACCACAGGCACATCATCTCATCATGCTGTGCCTGCCCAATTCTGCGGCCAAGTCCATCTCCCCATCTACTTACTCCAGCCCAGGACAAACCTCTAAACACAACCTCAGTACTGAGAGGCTGGGGATGTAGCGCTCAGCAGAGTGCTTGCTTAGCATGCACAAAGTCCTGGGACCACTACTCAGCAGCACATAAATCATGAGGGTGGCACATGCCTGTAGTCCTAGCACTCAGGAGGTGCAGGCAGGAGGATCAGAAGTTCAAGGTCATCCTCAGATACGTGGGAGTTTGAGGCCTATACCTCTCTCTGGATGCCTGGCCTCCCTCTGGGGCACCCTCCTCTCATAGCTTACCTGCTTGGAGGCAAAAAGCCCACATCCTCGCTGTCCCCTAAGCTAGCCAGGTTTCAGTTCTGGTCCTCTTCAAGGGCAGGTTTCCATGGACCAGTTCTACTGCCAGCTTGGATTTAGTCTGTCCCTGACCCATGCACAGTCTGTTCCTCCCAACTGGCTTTATAGTCTTCAAATTGCCTTTAAATTCTAAAAAGTAAGGATAATTTCTGCTAATGGGAAGCTTTATACTATTGCCTTAAATGAAAATTACTCTATTAAGAAAGAGGGCTATGTTGATATTTGCCGAAAGAAATGCTTATCAGAAACTTGATTCTCTCAGCAAGAGGGAACCTGAACTAAGGATTCTGACATCTAGGAAGAGAATTATCAGGGCTAGAGAGACGGCTCAGTGGTTAAGAGCGCCCACTGTTTTTGCAGAGGGCCTGAGTCTGATTCCCAGCACCTACACTGGGTAGCTCACAATGGCCTGTAACTCCAGATCCAGGGGACCTGATGCTTCTGGCCTACTGGGACACCTACACTCACATGCATACAACCCCACCACCCACCATACACACACACACACATACACACACACACACATACACACACATAATTAAAAGTAATTTTAAAAATCTTTAAAAAGAAGGGAATTTACTAGGTACTTTTAAGTCCTTTGGTAATCCTTGGTTCACTGGCAAAAACTTGTAAAAATGCCCTGCACCCAACCCAGAGGGCAGCAGCCTTTCCACACTCCTCACAGGCTCCACTTAAAGCCAGAATCCAATTAATTAATGGAGAGTCCACAGACAAGTAGGCCTGACCAGAGAAGTCCTGGCTCTTTTCTCCCAGGACTGCCTGATAAAGGGTCTATACTGGGGAGGGGTGTGGGGCTGCTGTGGTAGGGATAGCCTTATTTAGCAGGTGACAAGAGGGACTCGGGTGGCTGTCTCCATCACACAGCAGAACCCATGAACTGCCAAAACACTCTCTCTAGGACTGGGCCCTCTGCTGCTGACTCCAAACTTAGGGAAAGGCATTTGAACTCAAACGGGGAGCCCCTGAAAAACCTGTAAAATAAACATATCGGGAGCCTCAGTGCTACGTATGGCGGGACAGGCCTATAATCCCAGTACTTGGGATACTGAGTCAAGAGGAGTGTGTGTTCCAGGCCAACCTGAGCCACAGAGCAAGACTTTGTCTCAACAACCACCAAAAATAACTTTAAATTCAGTTTTACTCCTAGGACATTAAGAGAAATCCATGTGCATGTGGGCCACTGAAGGGTATTATTGCAGTATTATTGACCACAGTGAGAAGCTGAAAGCTACCACAGCAGGCAGCTGTGCAGTAGCGATGCCCGGAATGTTCTACATGAAAAATCCATGCTAGGTCACTACATGGAAAAGTAGCTAGAAAAACTAAACACACTGGGCCAGTGAGATGGCCCAGTGGGTAAAAGTGATTGCCACAAAAGCCTGACAACCTGAGTTCAATTCCCATTAAAATCTGAACATAAGGGCTAGAGATATGTTTCAGCAGTTGAGAGTGAGTACTGTTATCCCGGAGGACTTGAGTTTCATTCCCAGCACCCACATACAGGAGTTCACAATTGAACTCCAGCTCCAGGGAACCTAATGCCTCTGGCCTCCACAGGTACCTGTACTCACCTGCACACACCCACACACAGACACACATAACTAAAAATAATAAAAATAAATATTTTTTAAAAAACAAGCATACTATATGGCCTTTAAAAACTTTCTGTGTGTATATGTGTATGTGCATGTACATGTGTGTTAGTTCAGGCATGTGTGTGCCATGGCACATGTGTGTGAAGGTCAGAGGATGATCTTGGCTGCTGGTCCTCACCTTGTTTGAGACAGGGTCTCTTCAGTTCTGTGTACACCAGGCTAGGTGGCCCATGAACTTTTGGAGAGTCTCCCGTCTCTGCTGTCCATCTCACAGAGAACACTGGGATTGCAGATGTGTGGTACCACATCTGGCTTTACATTAGTTGTTAGTGATCTAGACTCAGGTTCTCATTCTTGTGCAGAAAGCACTTTCCTCATTGACCCATCTCCCCAGTCTTATAATCTTTTTATTGTTGGGTTTTTGTTTGTTTGTTTGTTTGTTTGTTTGTTTTTTTTTTTTTTTTTGGTTTTTTTTGAGACAGGTCTCCCTGTAGCCCCAGCTGTTCTGGAACTCACTATGTAGACCAGGCTGGCCTTGAATTCAGAGACCCGCCTGCCTCTGCCTTCCAAGTGCTGGGATTAAAGGCGTGTGCCACCACACCCAGCATAATCTCTTTTAAAAAATAGGCATTATCAGCCAGGTGTGGTGGCACACACCTTTAATCCCAGCACTCGGGAGGCAGAGGCAGGTAGATCTCTGTGAATTCAAGGCCAGCCTGGTGTACATGGCAAGTTCCAGACCAGCTGAGGCTACAGGGAGACCCAGTCTCAAAAAGACCAAATAAATAAATAAATAAACAAACAAACTGGACTTAGCCAAGGGGTTAAAAAAATGTGCATTGCTGGGCTGGAGAGATGGCTCAGTGGTTAAAAGCACTGACTGCTCTTGCAGAGGACCTGGGTTCAATTCCCAGCACCCACATGGCAGCTATGAACTGTCCTTAATTCCAGTTCCAGGGGAATCCAAAGCCCTCTCTGACCTCCGTGGCATTGCACAACACAGGTGCACTCCATATATGGAGGCAATACACTCACATACGCGAAAAAATAATAAAATATTTTTTTTAATGTGCATTGCTGGGCTGGAGAGAGGGCTCAGCAGTTAAAAACACTGGTTCTTCTTGCAGAAGACCCAGGTTCGATTCCCAGTACCCACATGGCAGCTACTCACTGTCTTTAACTCCAGTTCCAGGGGATCCAACAGCCACTTCTGACCTCCACAGGCATTGCATGACATGGGTGCACTGACCTACATGCAGGCACTACACGCATACACATAAAATAAAATAATAAATTTAAAAATTGTTTTTAAAATGTGTGCGTTGCTGGAGAGATGGCTCAGCAGTTAAGAGCACTGGCTGCTCTTGCAGAAGACCTGGGTTCAATTCCCAGTACCTACATGGTGGCTAACAGCTGTCTGTAACTCCAGTTCCAGGGGATCCGATGCCCTCTTCTGACCTAAGGCATCGCATGACACAGGTGCACTTACATACATGCAGGCAATACACTCATACACATAATAAAAATAATAAGTAAATTTTGTAAATGTGCATTATAGAATGTTTGGGAGGGCCTTGGGTTGGAGACAATTTCTGAAACAAGAAACCAAAAAGAGGGGCTGGAGAGGTGGCGCAGCGGTTAGGAGCACTGACTGCTCTTGCAGAGGATCCCGGTTCGATTCCCAGCACCCAAATGGCGGCTACTCACCATCTTTAACTTCAGTTCCAGGGGAATCCAAAGCCCTCTTCTGACCTCCACAGCATTGCACGACATGGGTGCACTCACATACATGCAGGCAATATACTCATGCACATAAAATAAAAATAAATAATTTTTTTAAAGTTTAAAAAAAAAGAAAGCAAAAAGACACAGACCACAAAACAAATGCACTAGACCAGCCTGCATTAGAGCTGTCTCTGTCCATCCAAGTTCACCATCGAAGAAAAGCAGAAAGATAGCTGGGATGGTGCACACCTACCTGTAATCGCAGGATTTAGGAGGTTGAGGCTAGAGGATCTTGAGTTTGAGGTCAACCTGGGTTACATAGTGAGACCCTGCTCCAAACAATAAGTGAGATAGAGAGAGAGGAGAGATGAGGAAGAAAAGGAGAAGGGGGAAGAAGAGGGGAGAGGAGGGGAGGGGAGGGAAAAGGGGAAGGGAAGGGAAGGGAGGGAGAGGGAGAGAGGGAGGGAAAAAGCAAACCACAGCTAGATGTTTGACTGACAAAAATTAGTAGCTAAAATATATAAAGAGCTCCTACAAATCAATAAGACAAGGACAATCAAAAAGAAAAGCAGTCTAAAAATTTGAACACAGAACAGAAAGCATAAATAGCCAGTAACAATTGAAAAGATGCCTTGCCTCCAGATCTTTGTGAGTTTGAGGCCAGCCTGCTCCACATAGTGAGTTCCAGGCCAGCTGGGGCTACAGGGAGACCCTGTCTCAAAAAGACAAAAAAAGAAAGAAAAGATGCCTAGCCTCTGACTAATTAGGGAAATCTAAATTAAAAGCTCATTCCCTTAAACCACTGAACGAATCCAAATGTGGTTGATCACGTTGGAACTCCTTGATGCTGGGGATGGGGCGAGGTGACTATACTGTCACTTTGAAGAACAGTTCAACATTGTTCTGCAGTTGTTCCGTGGCCGGCAGTCCATCCCTGAAGACAGAGAACAGCCTAGCCGTGTGCACCAGGAGGGTGTGTAACAATCTCAGTGCCTGCTCCCGCTCCTCACCTCTTCTCTTCTCTCTTCAGCATGTTCTGATTTCTCCAGGCGATGTTAGCCAGGGTGGGTTTAACTTTCCTCCACATCTAGGTGATTTAACCCGGTTCTGTCGGGTGGCCACTGGGCAAGCCAAGTCTACACTCAGATCTGGGCATCCAGGAGGCCATCTATGGAGGGAGGGGGACACCAGGGAGAGGCAAGTGTATGCAGAGGGTTAGGGTTAGAATTTAACTAGAATAACTTTTATTCTGAGCTGATGTTAAACATAGAGAAGAGCTGCCAGCATTGTACAAAGAACCCCACATCCGGTACCCTTCACCCAGAACGCCAATACACTCACTTTATCATCCCGGCTTTCTGGGTAGGAACAGTCTTTCTGACATTTGAGAGCAAGCTATCCATCCAGTTCCCCGTGACTCAAGAACGCCATAGCTTTATTTTCTCCAGACAAGGGTATTCTATGTCTACACATCACCATTAGGAAACTGACATTGATAATCACCTCTGAGGCATTTTCAGAGCCCAGCTAAATGCCTTGGATTATTCCAGTAGCGATGCTCTGAATCTTGCAAAAGGTGCATCTGGTACCAGTGGGAACTGTCTTATCTCTCCAGTCATGGGTGAGGTGTCACGGGTGGGGTGTCACAGGTGGGGTGTTGCAGTGAGGTCCCAGTTCAGGTTATAATGGTACTGTCATTATCTTCGAGTTGCAGGTCTGTCATATTCGACCACTGGTGCCCCATCCCCTGGATCACTTGAGCCCTTCCTTCACACCACACCTAGACATTTCATTTACAAAGATGCCAAGTGCAATGTCCCTGCCCCATCTGTGGCCCTGACCTCGGCCACTTTCCCACACCCTGGTTCCTTTCCACGGACCTGAGCATGCTGGTTGAGGGGCTCCTGTTGCTACCCTCGTGGCATCCACCACAACTCTCAGAACTTCACAGTGGCCAGGGTGTGACTCATTGTACAAATGCTTGGCCAGATGGTTTGAGGATTCTAAGTGTCCCTCAAGGTCCACTGTGATGGAGGCTTGATCTCCAGGGCATGGCACTGGGGAGTACTACTGAACCATCAAGAGAGGCAGGCCTAGAGCCAGTCCTTGGGCCTCCTGCTGCTCCTTGGCCATTCTCTCTAGAGGTTGCATAGAGGGAGCAGGCCCAGCCCCTCCACTCCAGTTCTCTCTGGCTCCTAGTTCAAGATACAGCCACTTGTTCCACTCCTCCCCCCATAACATGACGCTGTCCAATGCCTCACCAGGGCCCATGCCCTCAGGGCCACTAGATCTGGATATTTGGACCTCTAAAATGATGAGCTAAATATCCTCCTGTTCTGCAAAACTAGCCTGTGTCCCATGTTTCACTTTTTGTTTTATGTATCTGTGCATGTGTATATGTGGAGGAATGAGCGTACATGTGGATGAGTGTGTGTGTGTGTGTGTGTCTGTGTGTGTGTGCGTGTGCATATGTGTGGGGAGGAATAAGTATTTGTGTGGGTGCTCGTGGGTGCATACGTATGTACACATATATATGGTGGCTAAAGGTCAGCCTTGGGTGTTGTTTCTCAGGAGCTGTCCACTCTGCTCGTTGAAACAGGGTCTCTCATTGGCCTGGAGCTGGCCGAAGAAGCTGGGATGGCCAGCCAGCCAGCATTAGGGTTCTGCCTGTCTCTACCTCCCAGTGCTAGGATTACAAGGGTGCACCACCAGGCCACCATAGGTTCTAGGGCTCAAACTCAGGTCTTTGTGCTTGGGTAGCAAGTACTTTGCTGACTGAGCTATGCCCCCAGGCCTTGTTTTGATTTTTGAGGTAGGGTCTTGTGATATAGCCCAAACTGGCCCCAAACTTGAAACAGTCTTCCTGCCTCGGCCTCCTGAGTGCTGGGAGTCCATGGGTGTCCACCACACCCAGCTGGTGTTTTGTTACAATGATGAAAACCTCAGTAATATGCTTGTCTATCTATTGTGTCAAAGCTCACCCTGACTCCAGGTCTGGTCTGCAGCACAGGGCTCTCCCAGCCTTCTGCTCTCCATGTTTGCAACTCCCCCCTCTGTTGGCTCTCCTTACCCTCAGAATGGGCACCTGCTTGTTCAACCCCCAGCCAACTGGGACCCTGGCCTTCCAGCTGCTGTCACTGCTTAGTCCCTGATGCTGCCACCACCAAACAGCAGGGAGGGCAAGGAGGGAAAAGAAAGCTGAACACCGTATTTGTTTTTGTAGTGATGCCGTCACCAGTCTGGAGTGACGGCTCCATGGTTAAGAGCACTTGCTGCTCTTACAGAGGATCTGGCTTCAGCTCCCAGTATCCATGTCCAGCAGTTCACAACTGCCTGTAACTCCAAATCCAGGGGGATCCAATGCCTCTGGCTTCCACAGGCACCTGCAGTCACACTGCACAGAGAGAGAGAGAGAGAGAGAGAGAGAGAGAGAGAGATTATTTATGGTCTATAAAAATTAAACTACAGAAAGTATACAGTATAAAAATTCTCCTTCCTGCCCCCATGCCTCATTCCAAGCCCACTTTTCTACAGGTGAGAGTCGTTATTAGTTTTCTATATACTACCTCATATGGATATTTTTTTAAATTTCCCTCTGTTGTACAAGTCTTTCTTTACATTTTAAAAAATATTTTATTATTTATTATTTTTACCTTGTGTGTATGAGCGTATTGCCTGCATGTAGGTAAGTGCACCCGGGTCGTGCAATGCCCTCAGAGGACGGAAGAGACTGTCAAATCCCCTGGGACTGGAGTTATGGACAGTTGTTAGTCATCATGTGGGTGCTGGGATTCGAACCCAGGTCTTCTGCAAGAACAACCAGTGTTCTTAACCGCTGAGCTATCTCTCCAGCCCCCTTTCTTTACATTCTTTATCTCATTTGTCAATTCATGTTGGAGACCTCTCTATAGCAGTATATTAAGCAGGATTTTTACCTTTTTAATGACTGCATAATATTCTACTGCTTGGATAATTCATCCTTAGTCATTTTGTTTATGTACAATAGATACTTAGATTTCTCCTAATATTTTACTAGGCCAAACAAGACTGCAACAAAAAGCTTTGAATATATTCATTTTACATGTGCAAAGACATCCAGAAATGGGATTGTTGGTGTGATCGTCTATGTTATATGTCTACCTATTAGTACTTTAGTAGTCTATCTTTCTTCTTGGAATGTCAGCATGGAGAAGGGATGCTGTGCCTTTCACTATTGTCTTCCCCAACCAAAAACCACTAGAACATGGGGCGATATTCCATAAACACTTATTCACTGAATGAATGAAAAGTATATTCTGGCCAGATATGGTAGCACACGCCTTTAATCCCAGCACTTGGAAGGCAGAGGCAGGTGGATCTCTGTGAGTTCAAGGCCAGCCTGGTCTACATAGTGAGTTCCAGGATAGCTGGGGCTACAGGGAGACCCTGTCTCAAAAAGACCAAAAAAAGAAAAAAAAAGAAAAAAAGAAAAGTATATTCTGACTCTGGGCTAAATTATCAAGCATTTATGAGCATCCACCGTATGCCCCATCCAAGCTATATATCCTTTTGCTAATTTTCCAAACACTCCTGGGAGGTTAGGGACTGCTTAGCAGCTCCATTTTATACACGAAGAGCGCTGGGCTCAGAAAAGCCCATGACTACACTGGGATCACACAGCTAGCCTAGGTTAGGCTCCATTTTGCATATAGGTACACCAGACTCTGCCCATACCTCTGACCATGTCACCCAGCCCCTGGCCCCACTCACTTTTCTGGTCCCATCAGTTTCTTCCCAGCTCAGCCAAAGGCCCCCACCCTCTGCCAACACAGGCAGACCAAAGATGGGAGCTGTCATTTCCATACAGCTGTCCCTGGGAGCTGGGCCTGTGGAGCCCCACCACTTTCATTGAAAAGGCTGAATTGTCTTGGCGTTTGGGGGGCTGCCTGGGCGGGGCCTGGTGAGACTATTATCCTACATTATCTCACTCCCCTGCTCCTGAAAAGAGCTGGTGACTCAGCCCCTCCCTCTGCTGCTGCAGCTTTTTACACTTAATTACCTCACTCATCACCCACAGCCTGCAGAGGGACCACAACTGGGGCGTGAGTAATCCTACCCCACACACACAGCCAGTCTGCAAGAAGCAAATCACCCCCATAGCCTGGAAAGAAAGGAACTGGCCTATGCAGGCCTCCCAGTCCAAGCACCCGGGGTGGCTGTCATGAGGGGCCAGCATTGACCCCAACACCCCCGATGTCCTTTGCCAGCCCTGGCATTATGGCCTCCAACTCTCTGGCCCAAGACTGTAAGCTTGAACTTCCAGGGCTGAAGAAGTCACAGCTTGGTGCCTCTGAGACACAAGGACCAAACTCTATCCTCTGTATTGGGGGAAGGGGGCACCCCCTCACCCTGTACTGAATGTCTTGCAATGCTTTGTCCTCTGTCCTCCTGGATCTGATCTTAATATATGGAAAGGTCATCTGCCTTAGGGATCCCCCTCTCATTCACCAGGTGCTAGGCATAGTCCTATGGAAGGAAGGAAGGAAGGAAGGAAGGAAGGAAGGAAGGAAGGAAGGAAGGAAGGAAGGAAGGAAGGAAGGAAGGAAGGAAGGGAGGGAGGAAGGGAGGGAGGGTAGGGAATCTAGGGAATGTGATGAGTGGGGGCACACAGTGAGGGAATGAACCTGCCCCTGTCAGGAAGGGAGGGAGGGAGGGGAGGGGAGGGGAGGGGAGGGAATCTAGGGAATGTGATTAGTGGGAGCACACAGTGAGGGAATGAACCAGTCTGTGCTCTGAAGGTTGATGGGCTGGCTAGGGAGTGTGGGCCTTCCTGTTTCTGTTAGATTAGCCTCCCACTGTTCTGTGGGGTCCTGGAGCCCAGGAGCAGAATTACCTGGAATGTTTCAGGTCAAAAGTGCCTCCTAGTCACCAATGGCATGGGCAAGAGAGCTGTCTTTCCATGAATCACCAGTATCACCCCCATGAGATGGTCCAGGTGGGTTGAGAAGCAGCTGCCCAGTCTCCCCCTCCATCTACTATGGGCTCTGCCCACCCAACACTTCTGCCACTTCTCAGGGCAGGTGACGCAGGCTGACTGCAGTCTGGCCTGTTCATCTCCTGCTTCCTCCCCAGATCCATGGTAAGAAACTTAGAAGGCAGCTGGTGACAGGAAGGGAGCCCTGGGGGTGGGTGTGATAACCATCAATGCCTGTGGGTCCTTTCTCAGAAAAATGGCCTTAAAGTAATAAAGTACATTGTTACAAAGGAAACCAATTATATCAAACAGTCATCAAAATATTAAAGACAAATTTGTATTAGACTATATGTGCTCCTTTACCACATGTAGCACAGGATTTGGCAAATAACCATTGTAGTAATGACCACTGTCCTAGTTAGTTTCTTCATTGCTGTGACAAAATACTCTGACCACTACCAACTTGGGGAGGAAAGGGTTTATTTAGCTTACATCTCCCAGGTCACAGTTCATCTGGGAGCTCAAGGTAGGAACTCAGGGCAGGAACCTGGAAGCAGGAGCTGGAGCACAGGCCATGGAGGAATGCTGCTCCCCTGGCCCCTGTTCAGCTTGCTCTTTTATGCAACACAGGCCCACCTGCCCAGGGGTGGCACTACCCACAGTGGGCTGGGCCCTCCCACATCACTCAAAAATCAAGAAAATGCCCCACAGACATGGCCATAGGCCAGTCCAATGGAGGCAATTCCCCAATTGAGGATCCCTCAACCCAGGTGTGTCAAGTTGACACTAAAGCTATCCAGTATAACCATCTTAAATGGTATTTCAGGCTGGGGAGATAGCTCCATCTGCAAAGTGCTTGCCTTGAGAGCACAGGGACCTGAGTTCAAATCCACCTTTAAAAGAATCCAGCTATGACAGAGTGTACTTGGTTTCTTGTTTATTTATTTATTTTGGTCTTTTTAAGACAGGGTCTCCCTGTAGCAACAATTGGCCTGGAACTTGCCATGTAGACCAGGCTGGCCTTGATCTCACAGAGATTCACTTGCCTCTGCCTCCTGAGTGCTGGGATTAAAGGCATACACCACCATGCCTGGCTATTTGTTTGTATTTTTATGTGTATGAGTTTTTTCTTTGCATGTTTATAAGTGCACTCATGTCATACAGTGCTTGAGAAGGCCAGAAGAGAGCATCAGATTCCCTGGAATTGGAGTTACAGATGGTTGTTCGCTGTCATGTGGGCGCTGGGAACCGAACCTGGGTCCTCTGCAAGAGTAGTCAGTGCACTTAACCACTGAGCCATCTCTCCAGACCTAATGTGGTACACTTGTAATCTCAGCACTGGGGAGGCAGAAACTGGTAGATCTCTGGGGCTCACTGGTCAGCAAGGATAACCAAATCAATGAGTCACAGGTTAGTGAGCTCAAAATCAAACCAAAACAAAAAGGTGATTGATGCCTGAGGAATGACACCCTAGGTTGTCCTCCAGCCGACACAGAGAGAGAGAGGGAGAGAGAGAGCGAGAGGGAGAGAGAGATCTAGAACCTCTGGTATGGATAGGAATACAGACATGAGGTTGAGGCAGGAGGATCCCTGCAACTTCTAGGCCAGCCAGAGCCCATAGCAAAACCACTGTTTCAAAAAAACAAATTGTAATACTTTCCTATGTGAGTTAATGGTGGGCTCCTCAGTTCTTTCTGTGGACTCCAGCTTTGGAGAAATACCCAGTGCACAGAAACATATTAGTACGTCCCTTCCTGTGTCACAGCAGACATTACTAATCAATTACTGCACTCTTTCTCAATAAGTGCTACTCAGGTCCAGTCTATGTTAACAAGACCCAGTCAACTGCTACCCACCCACCAAAGCTGTGCTCTTGATTTGTGACTGATTTGCCATGGGGAAGGGGGCTGCAAGGCTTCAGTGAGAGAGTGATTAAGGGATGACAGTAACAACAGGAGGCTTAACAACAGATGGGAGACGGCATAAAAACAATGCTTGCAAGTAGTTTCATGTTCCTAACCAGGGGAAACAAGAAAAGGGAAGAAATGTGTTGGAGCCAGGTGTGGTGACGCATGCCTTTAATCCCAGCACTCAGGAGGCAGAGGCAGGTGGGTCTCTGTGACATGGAGGCCAACCTGGTCTCCATAGCAAGACCAGGGCAGCTGTGGCTACAGGGAGACCCTGTCTCAAAATGTGTTTGAAAGTCCCATGTGTACAGAGGGAGGCACTATGCCCTTTCCCCTCAGGCCCTCTATCGTAGTTCCACCTTCAGTTCTGGGCCCTTCCCTTTCAGAGCATCAGCCACCTGGAACAGAGTTTTGGGAAGCAATCAGAGCGAGCAAAGGGATGAAATCCATGACTCGTGCCTCTGACTGGATCATACCATGAACACAGCATTGGGACTGTCTGGAGGGAACCTGCAAATATGAGCCCAGGTCTGCCCTCGAGGTGAGGACAGAGAACCAGGAAATCTGCATAGCCCCAAGGGGCCATCTGGGCTGGAAGGATGGAGTCTGAACAGAAGGAACTGGTCACCACAGGAAGCACAGAGGCTGTGCTTGGGCTGAAAGCCCAAGAAGTCAGCTATGAGGATGGGCTTGCAATTCCCAAGGGCCAGCTCTACTAGGCATAGACAGGTGAGAGGAAGCACCTGCCTGCACTATGGGCACTGTAACTGATGTTCCTGTCTGGAAGAAGAAATGAGGTACAAAGGAGGGTCCCCTGCCCAGGGTGGCTGCCTTGTTAGTAGCAGGGGAACAGATTTCAACCCAGACCACTCATGCCTTTAACTCTTGTGTACCTGTCCCTCTGCAGCTGGAGTGAGATGTATGAGAGTCTGGCAGAACTCAGGGGACATGTGGAGACTCTGATGCCTTAGTAGTCCAAGTCTGGGGTCAAGTACAGGTGAGTGTTGACAACCAGTCTCCTGCCTTCCCTCCAAAGCTGATGGTGCCCAGCTGCTGTGTGAGCAGACGTGGAGCAGGAGGCAGAGCCAGGGTGCTGAGCAGGCTTGCTTCCTCTGTGCCAGAAGTCCTGGGAGCCTGGTAATGCCAACTCTGCAGTTCCAACAGCCACCTGTGCATCTGCCAGGGACAGTTCTGAGCTTGGCTGGTGAGGAATAGAGGGAAGCAGGAGAGGCCACCACTGGTAAGAGCTGGCCTTGGCCTGGCAGGGAGTCCAGATAATCCAGGGAGGGCATCCTGGTATCCATGCCTCAGTTTCCCTCTCAAAAGGGGGTGAGGGGATGTTGTATTCTCCCAGGCTGCTCAGAGAATATTCCCATTTGTGGACACAGAGCTTGACATCAAAGCTGCTATTATGGGCTTCAGTCTACCAAGGGGAAAAAGCTGCCGGCTCAGTCACACCGAGGAAGGGGCAGTACTGGGGTTAAGGTTAGGCTGGCGACGGCTTGGGCCCATGCTCTGAGCTTTGAATGGCTAGCTTGAATGTAAAGCTCTCTTGTATGGCACTTCAGACACACACACACACACACACACACACACACACACACACACATACACACACAGAGCCCAGCTCATGCAGAGGCTTGTCCCAAGTCCTGTCCCTTGGCCCAGAAGAGCCTGCTAATCAGCCAGTCCCCTTCCAAAAGGTTTCAAGAAGTTGCTTAAGATGTGGACTTCTCAGGTTCAGGAGCATCTCTAACTTTGAAAGAAAGACACTTCACAGGATGGAGAGTTCTCTGAGACAAGGCAGGGATCCATCGAGCCCCCAAGTTCATGGAGAATTTGTGTGCTCAAAATTCAACCTGACCCTGGCCAAAGGAGACAATGTTAATAGTTGGGGGGGGGGTCCATAGGAGGCTAGTCATTGATCTGTTTGTCTATTCACTGAGCTCACAGTATTTGCCCAGCACTGGGAGGTAGGGGTGTAACAATGATGGAGCAAGAGTGGAAAGGGGAGGGACATGCCCTTGCAAGAGTCCATCCACCCCAGCACTGGCACTTTGGGCATCATAGAGAGAGGCACTCATGGTTTCTGATGAGAGCTTTGACTCTCTGAGCCTTAGTTCCTTCATCTATAAAATGAGGAGAGTGACGACAGGCCCCACCTGGCCAGTTCTTAGGATGACAAAGTAAGGTCATGAACACAGAGAGTTTGTTTGGACTCCGAGAACACAGCAAGTGCTCGATAAGTGTCCATTTTCATTATTATCCTTCAAGACTTTGAAGGATAATAATGGAAGGTTTTTGAACTAGGAGGAAGGGTTTTGAACTAGGAGGCCTTGGGGGGCAGGGTGGGAACTTCAGCAGGGTCGGGGATGTCTCCAACCACCACAGTCTGCTCTTCCCTGATGTCAGTGGAGGCTCTGAGGTCCAAACCAGTAGGAATGAATGTGCAAATGTTCCCAGAAATCTCTGCATAGGCTTTTGTGGCTGGAGAGGTGGCTGTATGATGGAAAGGTGAGGGTCCAGTCTCCAGGATACACAGCCTAGGAGGACTTGTACACCGTGTACTGGCTATGAGACCTAGGGCAAGTTACTTAATCTCTTTGGACTCAGTTTCCCCTACTGGAAAATAGACCTGGAGATACTGTCTGCCTCCAAGGCTGAGTGTGAGGATTAAGTACCATTTGCAAAGTGCAGAGCTCTGTCCCTGGCATGTGGCCCAGAATTAAATGAATAAAGGAACATATGAAGCAGCCACAGGGAGTTGCCATTTGGCTTTTCTCTGGCCTGAGTTTCCTGAAACCCTTCAGTCACAGCCCCTTCAACCATCCACCACAGTTTTGAGCAGAGACAATTCCCAGGACAGCACAGCAGGGACTAAGACCTGGCCGCTCAGTGCCACATGGGACTCTTGCATTGTAAATCAGGGTGGCCAGGACTTCCTTTGAGCTGCCCCAACCAGAGATGCTTCCTGTCCATCTTCCCAGTGCCGGACCACACCCCAAGAGAGGCTCTAGTCTTGAATTCACAGGTGGTCCTTTAGCACCTCTCCTGGGCTCCCACCTCCACCATCACATGAGCTTTGGGGTGTGTCGGGGGGACTAAAGAGACACAGGCAAGAACAGCAGCCATCAACTCTCCCAGGCCACACCATTGCCTTCAGGAGAGCCTGGGGTTGGGCTGCAGATGCTTCCAGTTTCATCCTTCTCCTTGATGAGGAGGGTCTGGATAAAAAGCACTAGAGACACAGGGCAGAATGTGCGTGGCTTCCTGGAGACAGTGCCCTACCAGTGCAGGGTGGATGCTTTTGGCCACTTTCCTCTTTGGAATTCATACCGAATTCCATTATCAGTAACTCAGAGACCACCTTGTCCTTTTCTCTTTCAACAGACAAGAACTGGGGCCCTGAAGGGAGAGATGAGGGAAGAGAGTGGGCCAGGCTCCCAACACCCAGGACAACACTCCACCTGACCCCTAGAGTGATGGGTGCAAATCCCTGCTCTCCACCCCTGTCATAGCTGTGCAGGATGACCTTGGAGCACACCGCTAGCCACCTAGGGACTCATGGCTAAGACTCATGTCCAGAGGCAAGGCAGGACTGAGATGCTAAGGGAGAGAGCAAGCTAGGCAGGCAGCTCAAAGCTACACCTACTCCACCAAGCCTAGAAGGAGGCATGCAGGGGGGCCATGTAGACACTTGTGATGGCTAATCCTGGGTGTCAACTTGAATGGATCTTGGATTAACTGAAATGAAAGAGATCTTCTTGATTGGATCATCTAAAGCCGGAAGACACACCCTAAATTTGGGTGTTACCTTCTGATGGCAGCCGGTATTAAAAGGCCAAGGCAGAGGAGAACGCCAGGCTTCTTGCTGCTTGCCTTCTCTCTCGCTGGTGAGTTCGTCTTGCTGCTGTAGACTGAAGACTAGCTGATCTTTTGGAATTGTTAGACCTTCAGCGCCAGATTGGGACTACTGAGACATCCAGCCTTGTGGACTGAGCGACTACAGATTCTCAGCCTCTCCAGTGTGGTGCAGCCATTGTTGGACTACTCAGACTATCCTGTGAGCTAAGCTGATCAATCTCTATACATATTCATTCTACAGGTTCTGTTTCTTTGGAGAATCCTGACTAATACAGCACATCATGTCCATTTAGCAAAACAACAGCAGTGGCTTCCACACTTGGTCCTATGACCTCCCCAGACACAGGTTTTTGACCAAGCAAGATCCCAGATAAGCTTCTGGTGTGGAAGCTTCTTCCCTCTTACTTTCCTCTATTGATGTCAAACACAGAAAAGTTCAGAGCTGGGGATATAGCTCAGTCAGTAGAAGCCTGTCTGTCACATATAAAGCCCCAGATTCAACTACCCAGCACCACCGAAAGAAAAAAAAATCGAAGTAAATAGGGATTCCTCCACCTAAACTCAACAGCTGAGGGGCTTCCTCTATCCACTGTTGTTGCTGTCTCTCTTTATATATTTCTCTGACCTATTTGATAGTAAGTGGTAGATATTTTGACCCTTCACCCCTAAACATGTCAGCTCCTAAGAGAGGGGTTTAGGCTTATATAACCCCAGGGCTATTACTACACTAGGACAGCTAACAAGGATTCCTAGTATTATCTGTATGTACCATCCCATATTTGATTTTTCCCTCATTGTCCCAGGAATACCAATTGTGATCTACTTTAAGAGAAAGGCAACATGTTTAATAGCTGTGGTTCTATATCCTGCTTCTTGCCTGCCCAATATTTGGCTGACTTAGCTCTCTCTTCCTCTTGTGGGACAGTTACTGGCTGTGGATGCTCACAGTGCTGCCTGGTGGGGCTGAGATCCATGGGCAGATGTGGGCTGCAGTGCTATGTGGTGGGGCTGGATCACTGGCCAACTGCGGGGTACAGAGTTTAGGCTTAGTGCTAGGAGACACTTCCTCATAGTCCACAGTGCCCTGCCACAGAAGGGGCTCCATCAAAGACGGTGACTGTCCTGGCCCTGAGACAGGAAGTCCTGCCAGACAGGCTCTCCTGTCTATGTGGGGGACCCCTGAGATCTCAGCCAGCTCTAGTATGTTCCTTCCATAGAGGAGCATTTGAAGTCAGCTCTCAATCCCATCCACCTTCCACAAGGAGAGCCTGTCTGAAATTCCA
>NW_008357491.1:24340-25858 GCF_000622305.1 Nannospalax galili
CAGGGAGACCCTGTCTCAAAAAAACAAAAAAAAAAAAAAAAAAAGAAAAGAAAAGAAAAACTGTACTGTTTAAGATACAAAATAATGGAGCTAAAAATAAGATAAAATTAGACAATGTACTCTGTAAATACTCCTGGAAGCTCTGGAAAAAAAAAACTTACTAAATCCAATCTGTCTCCAATTTTACATTTCATCTTGCATTGCCGGATGAATAACATCTTGCCAGCTGGACAGAGAGGCAGATACCTACGAATGCATACACGTAGGAACTGGCTTTCCAGGGATGTGTCTGACGGATTTAGCACAGCCTTTCCAGAGCTGGGAGAGGGAATTAATCCTGCTAAACGAAGCCGGTTTTCTCAGAGAATTGGTTTCTACACTGTGCTTTAGGAAGATGTTTATCCTGAACGTGGATACAGCCGATGTTCTGCTGGTGGGAGTGAACCTTAATCTTGGTTCAGGCTGTAATGTTAACGGCTGCCGCTAAGCGCTATCTGTGTGGTACATCCCACGACTCCTGCCCCACTGTGAAAGAGCCAAGAAATCATTCCTAATGGACAACATTCAAGTTTATTATTATACTCTTTGGTGCTAGAAAATTAGACCAAAGACTTCACACACGCTAAGTGCGCCCTCCGCCAGCTGCAGCCGCCCCTCTACTCTCCTGGTGCTGGGTGCTGTCTCCGGGCGCGGCCCCTCCACTCACATGGGCGCCACCTGCGGCCGCTCTCCGTGCTGTCTCCGGGCGCGGCCCCTCCACTCACACGGGGGCCACCTGCGGCCGCTCTCCGTGCTGTCTCCGGGCGCGGCCCCTCCACTCACACGGGGGCCACCTGCGGCCGCTCTCCGTGCTGTCTCCGGGCGCGGCCCCTCCACTCACACGGGGGCCACCTGCGGCCGCTCTCCGTGCTGTCTCCGGGCGCGGCCCCTCCACTCACACGGGGGCCACCTGCGGCCGCTCTCCGTGCTGTCTCCGGGCGCGGCCCCTCCACTCACACGGGGGCCACCTGCGGCCGCTCTCCGTGCTGTCTCCGGGCGCGGCCCCTCCACTCACACGGGGGCCACCTGCGGCCGCTCTCCGTGCTGTCTCCGGGCGCGGCTCCTCCACTCACAAGGGCGCCACCTGCGGCCGCTCTCCGTTCGCGTGTGCTGATCGCACGGGCGCCGCCTCTGATCACAGGGACCCAGGCTAGGAGGAGAGACAGGCGAGGGAGATGGGAGGGTGAGTGATGCTGGGGAATCAAGGCACGGAGGGCAATATCGACTTACCCCAGAGAGAGAAGCCTGTGAGTTTGGCAGGCCCAAGAAAGTAGAGGGCCTCAGATCCATTTTATGCTGGATGGATTTGACCAATTCCACAGTTGTCCTAAGTCCTACACACTTGTGCCACAGCATGAACCCACCTCAGTATAATAATAAACACATTTTTAAGAATTGTATTTCTGTATAGGGTATAAAAACCACAAATTTTTCACAAAAATACTTGGAGATATGGGAAAGATGAATTCTGCTTTGGAA
>NW_008357491.1:30396-51634 GCF_000622305.1 Nannospalax galili
TTTTCTCTGGTAGATGAGAACATGGCCCGAGACAAAAACTGCCACCCAAACTGTCTTCCCTGAAGAGGACCCAGGCTGACAAGCCAACCCTCCTGAGGAGAACCCGCACCGAACAAACGAACCTTCAGCATAATCTCATGGCTCCATGAGCAGAACTTCCAAAGAGGCTTCGAGCAGCAAAACCTCCAAAAATTCATCAAAACTTCCATACTTTCAGAGTTCATATCTGCAACCCCCCGCCCCCAGCAAACCCAAGATGTGAACACAGACTGCACGTCTAACTCAGACAGCAGAAAATGTTCCTGGGACACATCACCTGCCTTGCCCAGTGAGGGAGCCAAGAGCGAAAGCCCCAGCACAAAAGACACAAGCGGCAGATGATCCGCCCTGGAAACAGCTGAGGAGACTTCAGTGGCCAGCCCCAGAGCATGCCCAGAGCCCCTTGAAAAAAGCATAATGTGGGCTGGGAAGGCCTGGTGGGTAGGATTAAAAACCTCTTCCTCAGTTCATGCTACTGCCTCCCACCCCCAAAGAGACCACACCTCTCTGCCTAAAGGAAACCACCCCTGGCCAGGGGTAAAATCTTGGCAGTGAGTGAGGACCACGGAGACCTCAGTGAAACAAGTAGGTGGGATGGTCAGATGCACTTCTGCATTCTCTTTATGCATGCTGTTAATAATGTCCTCTTCAGTTAACACATTCTGAATATACACATTTGAGGGGTTAGGTGACATTACATCTATCATCACAGAAAGCAAATAACATACTATCTGTCCTCCTATTGAGAATCCTGAGAACTTTGTACTAGATGTAGATAGCAGAGGATGGCAATCTGAGGGTGGAGAAGGATGGAGGAGAGAGTTGCTGAAAGGGACCAGTGGATCATTCTTGAGGAATCATCCCAACACAGGGCCAGCACAGTCAAGTATTATCGTGCCTATCACCACTAAGAGACTCACTTTATTCTGTTTTCTAGTGCTGTGGAAATCACTGAACTCCCTGGAGGCTAACACCCGAGAGTAGATTGCAGCCTGGCATGGATGCAGACAGCCACAGGAGAGAGCCACGGTAGGAATTCCAGGTTTCGGTGTTCCAGTGGGAAGCTGTGTAAACATCACTAGCTAATGTAAGGGCAAAGCACCTATGTGCATGTAGAGGAAGTAATGAGGGAGTCCCACACTGCAGGTCAGCCGGCATCCAGAGGAGTGAGGGAAGATTCTGGGTGCCAGCTCTGACCTCAACATCTACCTAACCCTCCCCAACAGGCAGCTCCTTGATGAAACACGCTGCAGGACTCTGAGACCCTGAGAAGCGAGATCCACAGAATGCTGGTGATCATCAGGCAAACTCCAAGGACAATCCCAAAGGTGCATGGGACCTTAGATGCACAGTGAGAACCTCATCTCTGCCGCAAGCCTCCAGATGAGTCTATGGGTCATTAGGAGGGACAGAGGATCAGGACACAGAAGACCACACTGGGCCTAACCTGTTGGATTGTGTGTTTCTTGCTGTAATTTGCTGACAGCAACAGAACACTGATGCCTGGAAGGTGAATCAAAAGCCCAGGTGGGAAAGTAGAGTGGACAGGGTCAGATGAGTGATTACTGGCTGTGCTAAAGAACTCAGCAGTATCCTGACTACTAGGCAGCACTGTCCCAGATCCAGAGAGCCTCACAGCCCACCCCAGCACCAGCTCCTGACCTCATACTTTTCACCCTGCGTCATCTCAACTGCACTCTCATTTTTATATCTGGATGAATACACAAATACACACTCCTGTCTTCTGTGTGCCAAGTCCACAGTTGACACTAGTGAAGATTTGTTGACTTGGTAAGGTGCCCCCATTGAAACAGGTGAATACATATGTGACCGCCCCTCTCGGAATTGCCCTCATGACCCAAGAATGCACCTTGCTCTTGCCTTCTAAACTCACACAACCTCCTCTACTGCTACATAGGAGCCATGGCAAGCCAGCATGGGTGGTTTCCACTTTGCTCCAGCCCATGCAGTCACACATTCTGGAACTTTTAATGTGTAATTGGCAGAGTAGTGCCATGACCCCTGCACTTCTTTCCCTCTAAGTAGGGCATCCAGTGCCCCTAGTCTCCCCATGTTTACTTTGTCCGCTCGACCTGAGTGTCATGGAGAAGAGAAAAAGGTGGCCAGAGCTGAAGAATGCCTTTCACCCTGTATTTATTGAAGAGGAGTCAGGACGACAAGTTATCCCTCCTGAAGAGGACCTGCGCTGGACAGCACTCCCACGGGAAGTCCACATGGCTCACGTCATAAGCAGCCCTCCAGGAGCCGCTCAGAGCAGTACCACCAAGAGTTCACTATGGACTTGCTCATCTTCAGAGTTCACATCTGCAAAATCCTCCTCTGGGCAAATCAAAGATGTGACTAGAGACTGTACTCCTGACCCAGAGAGCAGCAAGGCTTCCTTTGATATGTCTGTCACCTGCCTCACCAGTGAGGAAGCCCGGGGTGAGAGACTAGTTTTATCATGTCTGTTTCAAGTGATGTGGGAGTCACTGAACTTGCAGGAGGCTGATCCTAGAGAGCTAGAAAGTGGGGAGCAGCTTGGCCTAGACGCAGACACCCAAGGAGAGAGCGGGATAGGAATTCCAAGTGGCTGTGTGCCAATGGGTGTCTGTGTCCACATCCCTAGCCAACAGTAAGCAGAAAATGCCCCCATGTCTGCGGCGGAAGGAGGGAAGGGTTCCATCCTTCTCAGGTCAGCTAGGACCCTGAGGAGTGAGGGAAGATGGAAAGAGCCTGAGTCCAGTTTTCTTCTGACATTCCCGAGGCAGTTCTATGAAGGCCAGTCACTCCGGAATGGCTTCCTGCCAAAGAATCACTCTGAAGCACTCAGAAACCCTGAAAGAAAGATCACAGAATACTGGTGATGAACATGGAAACTGGAGAATACCACAAAGTTCCACAGGACTTAAATGCACAGTGAGTTCCTCAGATAAGCTGCCAGCCTCCAGATGGGCCTCTGGGCCATTGGAGGAGACAGTGGCACTGGACACCAAAGACCACCCTGGGCCTGACCTGTTTCCTTGTGTATGTCCTAGCTATAAGTTGCTGATCAGGTTGGAGACAGCAAGGGAGGCCGGAGATGCAGGAGGATCCATCTGGAGCCCAGGTGGGAAGGTAGAGTGGACAGGGACAGGTGAGTCCATTGGCTATGGGGCAACCCTCAGGAGTGTTCTGGCTACTGCACAGTCCCCCACCCCCAGATCCATAGACCCCTACAGCTCACCCCAGTACCAATCACTGGGCCTGTCTGACTTTGCACCATGAGTCATCTTGACTTTCAATACTTGTATCTGGATGATCCCCCTCCACACACACAGGAACGGCTCCACCTCCTCCCTATGTGGCTGGTCCCAACTTGACAGTACTGAAGATTTGTTGAAATGGAGAAGACTCACATTTTGAAACAAGGTAATTTCATATTTCATGTGACTCCCCCTCTTGGTAACGCTTCCATGTCCCAACAACTCAGCTAGCTCCTGTCTGCACTCCCGCCTCCGACAGTTCTCACACTACTACTGCTTCACGGGAGCTGTGTGAAGGCTGCATGTCTAGTGCCCACACTTCACCAGCACAGCCAGCCACCTTCAAGGTGAGCTCAACTGTCCTTTGAGTGGATCCCACATGAAATCTGAAGTGTTTGTCATTTGAATCCAGAGACGGGGCCGGCACCAGGTATGGCAGAGAGCAGGGAACTGTGGGAGGGACAACCACTGAGACGCCCTCCCCTGATAGTCACGGCTTTCCTCTCTGTGCGCCATGGTTTCCTGAGAAATTTCCACCTACTGAATGAACCCAGAGACCCTCAGATAGGATCATGATGAACTCAGCATCCCCCTGCTGGACCCACACTCTAGGATCCCTTGCTTAGCTTACTTTCATCAGTATCTCCCAGAAAGGTCTGAAGTATTTACCTTTCTGCACTTATCAGAAACAATGTTGCTGCTGCTACTTTGTGGCCTCCAAGGCATGTTGGGCCACAGCATGGGGACAAGAGAAACCCCTGGAACCACTCATAATCAAGGGACAAAGCCTTAGTCCAGCCTCATATGGATGGGACAGTGACAGGACCTTCCATGTTGAACCCCAACATCCTGGATGAAAGAGGGATACAGAGGTGATGTTTTTTAGGACAGGCCATGGCGAAGGGGTGGTCGATTATACGGTAGGAGGCAAGGGAATACCTTTTCATATTTACTCACAACGTTGTTTATTTCAGATTTCCAAGAGGGCAGAAGGCCAGAACAAGTGCTTGAGATGGGCAGAAGGAGAAGCAAAGAAAAATGTCTGCCGACTCAGAGAGTACCCAGCACCTAGCACTGACCCCTTTTCTGGAAGAATACTGGTCCGAGGCAGCACGAAGACCTTGACCACCTTGGCAGGCACATTGCTGCTCCAATGAGAAGACCGCAGAAACACTGCTACTTGTAAGGGCCAGACAGAACTGTACTTTGACAGTCACCTTTGGGGATCTTTACCACGAACGCTGTCTCTAAGGTCCCATCTCTTAAAAACCCAGTGACCTCTTATGCACCCTGCGTCCATTCATGGTTTGCACAGGGCTGAGCCTAGGTGCGCTAAGCTGATAAATCTCTATACATATATATGTATATTCATTCTAAAGGTTCTGTTTCTTTGGAGAACCCTAATACAACATGGGACCCTCCCCAGTTCCTCTGTGTGAGGACTATGAGACTTTACAACATGGGACCCTCCCCAGTTCCTCTGTGTGAGGACTATGAGACTTTAAGTTAGTCATTCACCCTGATCTATAGAATAGGCCCGTAGCAGCCTTCCCCCAGGAGGCTTTGCTGAGGCTCAGGTGAGTGAAGATGAGCAAAGCAAAGACCAGCTATGCTGTCCTGTGGCTGTGGCCAGGCTCTGCTCTGAGCACAGCACAGATGTGCTGGCATTTGGTACCCACTGTGACCTTGTGGCAATGCTGTCTCCAAGTCAGAAGGAGGGTATGGATATTGTAACACAGTTTACTAAACTCTACTTCTTATATTTAGAAGTAAATAGTTTGAAACACTCAAGAACAGGGTTTGTTGGACTGAATAATTTCATGGTCTTTTTGAAAAATACAAAAAGAAACAGGAAAACTCACTCCCCATCACAGCAGCCACCTTTTTCTTTTCCATACATGTTAATTCTGACTTGGGGGTCACAGCTGTGAACACGCTGCAAGAGAATTCTGGATTCTGCATACTTCACTCAACATAAAGCCAGGATCTTCCCCCACGTAGTTATCCATAGAGTGGGCATCTTCCTAAAAACCCTTGGGGCGGGGGGTTTCATTCTGACCTGGAACTGCAGCCAACACCCTTGGAAAGATAGAGTGTCCTTGTTTGCTGTGACCTGGAGATAACCTAACGGTGGACTTTCTGAACCCTGTAAGCCGGTGTTGGGGATAGCAGGAGACAGGAGGCTCTTCCTGGTGTCCTAATGATGAAGCTAGACCACCACAGTGTATTTCATCATCCCCTCAGCTGAAAGTATTTTCTTTTCTTAAAAATTATTTTTTTATTTACTACTTTTTTTTTTTTTGCCTGCATGTGTGTAAGAACACCCATGTTATGCAATGCCCTTGGAGATCAGAAGAGGGCATCGGATTCCCCTGGAATTGGAGTTACGAATGGTTGTTAGCTGCCATTTGGGTACTGGGAATCGAACCCAGTCTTCTGCAAGAGCAACCACAGCCAGTGCTCTTAACCACTGATCCATCTCTCCAGCCGCTGAAAGTGTCTTCTTAGCTGCTGTCTCAGTTTCATTTCTGTTGCTGTGATAAAATATCCTGACAAAAAGCAAGTTAGGGAGAAACGGTTTATTTTCACTCACAATCCCAGGTTACAGTCCATCACTACTGGGAAGTCAAGGTAGGCACTTGAAGCAGCTAGCTAGTCACCTTCACAGTCAAGAGCAGAAAGAGAAAGGTATGCATGCATGCGTGCCTTTAGCTCTCCTTTTCCACTTTTATACAGTCCAGGACCCAAACTCAGGATTTTCCCACATCAGTTAATGCAATTTAGGAAATTCCTCACAGACATGCCCATAGGCCAACCTGATCTACACAGCCCCCTCATTGAGACTCTCTTCCCAGGTGAGTCTAGATTGTGTCAAGATCATGATCAAAACTAACCATCAGGGCTGGAGAGATGGCTCAGCAATTTAAGAACACTGACTGTTCTTGCAGAAGACCTGGGTTCAAATCCCAGCACCTACATGGCAGCTAACAACTGTCCACAACTTAACACCAATTCCTGGGGATCCAAAGTCTCTTCTGTCCTCCGTGGGCACTGCCAGACACAGGTGCACTTACCTATGTGCAGGCAATACACGCATTAAAAATAATAAAATATTTAAAAAAAAAAACAAAACTAACAATCACAGCTGGGTGTGATGGTGCCCAACTTTAATCCCAATACTGGGAAAACAGAGGCAGATATATCTCTGTGAGTTCAAGGCCAGCCTGGTCTACGTAGCAAGTTCCAGGACAGCTGGGGTTATAGGGAGACCCTGTCTCAAAAAAAGACCAAGAAAAACTAACCATCACAGGGCTAGAGAGATGGCAGCAGTTAAGAGCACTCATACATATAAAATAAAAATAATAAGTAAAGTATTTTAAAAGATACCATCATATTTGATAAAGGTATAAATCACCTCTCAAGGGAGGTCAAAGGTTGGGGATCTTACCCTCAGCCAGACACTAGTGGACTGAGATATGTCACTTCTGTGGAACCTTTACTGGTCAGTGAAGGGGTGGGTCACCCTGTGTCCTGCCCAATGAGAAGTTTTGATGGAGGAGAATCCAGTCCATCTCTATCCTAGTGGCTATGAATCCTTGGGGCCCTTAGTAAGCAATGTGGGCTCAATTCTGAGACAGGAGGCTGGAGCAGTGGAACCTTCCGCCAAGCAGTGGTGAGTCCCCTGGCGCCTGATTGTCTTATTAACCCCCAGTGCCCTGGGCACTCATAGAAGACAGATAGCCTAAGATCCAGCACAGAGCCAGGAATATGGCCACACCACAAATAAGGGCCACATCATGCAGACAGCTTCTTCTAAACAGGAATCCTGTCAACAGGGCCACCTAGTAAATACTGCAGCCTGAGTCACAGGCTGAATGTCATTGCCTTGCACTGGGTCCTCACTCATTCTGGGCTTTGTGAGTACCCTCTGTAATTCAACCCTGCCAACCCTCCTGGCCTCATCTCCTCCTAGCTCATTCCTCAATAAGCTCAAGCTCCTTCCTGCCTCAGAACCTTTGAACCTAGGATGCCTCTGCCTAGAGGTCTAGTTGCCTGGCTCCTCCATGTCTGTCTTGCATCTTAGCTCAAATGTCCCCTCTCCTAGACCATTGTCTCTAGCAACCTCTGTCATCTATTGTTAGGTCCCTCCTAGCACCAAAGACCTCTTGATTAATTTTTTTAATGTGTGCCAGTGTTTTGTGTAAAATTCCCATAGAGGCCAAAAGAGGGCAACAGATCCCCTAGAACTGGAGTTACAAATGGTTGTTAGCTGCCATATGGATGTTGGGAACCAAACTCTGGTCCTCAACAAGAACAGCCAGTGCTCTTAACTGATGAGCCATCTTTCTAGTCCCCAAACACTTCTTTGAAAGAACAGCATTGTCTTAAGCACTCCCCACTCCCTGCTCAGTGTCTCTTAGATGTCAGCTCCAAGACAGTGAGCACCAGAGATGTCTAGCTCAGAGCTATTCCATAAGTGTGAAATGAGTGCTGGGTGCAGCAGGCAAAACTGTGTGCACAGAACCTGGGCTACTGAGCACTTATAAACAGTAGTCATTCTAAGTCCTTCATATACAGGAGACTACTCTTGTGATGCTCCCAACAATCCCTGAGATAGCAACAAGTATTGTTTCCAGTTTATAAATGGGGACACTGAGGCACACATCAGTTGAGCAACTTTCTCAAGGCTCTATAGCTAGTAGGTAAGGGAACTGGGATACCCTAGTAGACACTGTTCAGAGTATGCTGAGCCATATACAGGACAGTCCTGTCCTCACAGGTTCAGAGACTGATGGGCAAGCTGGCTCGGTCTACAATGATAGAAGTTAAGGCCACCCTCTGAAGGATATGCTGCCTCAGCTAAATCTCTTTTTTAATTATTATTTTGTGTGTATGAGTGTAATGCCTGCACAAATGTAAGTGCACCCATCTCGTGCAATGCGTGCAGAGGTCAGAGAAAGTCTCTGATTCCCCTATAACTGGAGTTACAGACAGTTGTTAGCTGCCATGTGGATGATGGAAATTAAACCCAGGTCCTCTGCAAGAGTTGCCAGTGCTCTTAACAGCTGAACCATCTCTCCAGCCCCATCAGTTAAGTCTTGAGGTCTTCTACTCACAAGAAGTCTCCACTCATCAGGACAAGGTTAGCTGGGGTTTCACCTTCTTGGTGAATGCCACTTTGTCACCCTACATAGAGGTGGAGAGGGCAGTTAGGCTGAAGATCCAGGAGCAGGCTGAAGCACAGGACAAGAAGGAGGAGCATGAGTTAAGGGCTGCGGTCATTTCAACACTCAGTGACTGAGTGGGGGGGAAACGAGTCCCAAAGGGCAAAATATAAGCAATGTGACCAAACTAGGAAGATGGGCAGGGACTCCTAAGAGTTTGTTTGTTTCGTTTTGTTGTTGTTGTTGAGGTTTTTTTTGTTGTTGTTGTTTTGTTTTTTGTCTTTTTGAGACAGGGTCTCCCTGTAGCCCTAGATGGCCTGGAACTCACTATGTAGACCAGGCTGGCTTGGATCTCATAGACATCTGCCTGATTCTGCCTCATGAATACTGGGATTAAAGATGTGGGCCACCACACCAGGCTATTACTGGGAGAATTCTAAGCCACACTTCCAAGACTGCCAAAGATAGCTGACTTCATGGTGCCCAGAGCACACTGATGGGGCTGGAAACTGCTGCTAACCTACTGTGCGACTAACCTCAGGCACCTCCATTCAGGGTCTTCTACTCACAACAGGCATTGGGGGACCCAGTCCCTAAAGTCTCCACTCACCAGTTCTACATCCATAATCGAATGCCATTGGCCAGAAAGAACCCAGCATCCCCAGAGGCCAATGCTGAGACTCACCCCAAAGCATACTGACCCACCTCAGGCCTACTGAGTCCGGCCCACTGCCCCAGTCTTTGCCAGACTGCCTCTGAGCAGGAGACTTGAGCTCTCCAGCTCCTTGGTCCTGCTAAGACATGGGTGCTCCCCCCAGCTTTGGACTGGATTGGGGTAGGGGGTGGGGGTCTGCTTAGATCCTTCCAGAAACAAAGGAGCTGACCTGCAAAGAGTTCCCGCAGGAGCCCTGTTCCCCCTCCCCCCCACCCCCAACCACGTGTCTCTATTGTCTGCTCCCCCGCTTCAGGGAAAGGCACAGCCTCGGATGTGTCAAAACCACCACCCCCCGGCAGCAGGGAAATTAATTACTGGACGATTTTCACTTCCTCTCCCAGCGCTTGCCTGAGCTAGGCACCGGAACAGGACCGGCTGAGCGAGGCCGGCAACAGCGTGGGGGACCCGCTCCCTCCACCAGTTCTGGAGAGGAAAGTTGAACCCCAAACCCAATAGGGGGCTCTAGTGGGAGCCCAAGCTGGGGGCGGGGAGACTTCCTCTCGTTAAAGCTGGACATCCGCAAGCCACTTCAGAACTGGGGCCGAGGGTGGTGGCTGGCCCGCTCACTCTCTTTCCACCCTCCTCCCCAGTCCCCATGTGCCTGAACCCCACCTGCGCCGGGCTGCCCTCCCTTCGCGCCCCTCGGCTTCTCCCTGCGTTCCGCACTTTTCTTTCCCTTTCTTCGCATTCCACAGAGGGTGGGGGGGCTTTGTGTGTGCGTGTCCTGACCTTTCTCTCCTCCCGTGGGTGCGGAAGTGCATGTCGCCACTTTCTGCGTCTTCTGTTTCTCGCTCATGTCTTTTTGTCCTTCTCTGGGTCTCTCTCTCCATCACATACACACACGCACACACACACACACACACACACGCACGCACACGCGCTCTCTCCCCCTTTCTCGGGCTCTCCCCATCTCTGCGCCTGTCTGGCCCTCACTTTCTCCCTCCTGCCTGCTCGCAGCTCTGCGCCGGTCCTGCCCCCACCGCCGCCGGTTCAGGGGAACGTGTGGGCAGCGATTGTCCTGGGGGACGTTTGATGGATTAGAGCGCTGAACAGTTCCATTGCTGGAGGAACCACCTGATCTCCTCCAGCCTGCGTCCCATATAAAGCCGGCAGCCAGAGTGCTGAGCACAGCTCCAGCGACAGGCTGTCTGCGCGCCGCCGCCGCCGCCGCGCCCGAGCGGGACCCGAGCACTAGCCGCGGCCGCCGCCTCCGGGGCAGCTCGGCGCCCGCCCGCTGGGAGCTGTCCAGTGCTGAAGCCCGCACCGGCCGCCCACAGCCGGCCCCCGGCCCCGCGCGTTCCCAGCCTGCCGCACCATGCCGCGCTCCTTCCTGGTGAAGAAGATCAAAGCGGACGGCTTCCAGTGCAGCGGGGTGTCGGCCCCCACCTACCACCCCTTGGAGACCGCCTACGTGCTGCCTGGCGCCCGCGGGCCTCCCGGGGACCCCGGTAAGTGGGACCGGCCCCGGTGACGGGAGCTCGGGGCTGCCCCAACTTGGGCCGCGGTGGGGAACCCCGGAGGAGCTCCCTCGGGCCGGGCCGGGTGCTCCTCCCGGACTTCCCGAGGGCCGGCCGGGCGGGGCTGGGGCTAGGTCGTACAAAGGAAAGTGGCAGGGTCAGCCCATCCCGCAGCCACGCGCCAGTCGGGACTTCGAAAGTTGTGGCCCTAGAATCAGGCTGGAGCGAGGGGGTGATAGAGCCGACAGGACGCCCCTTAGGCTAGCGGGGGCGGTTTGGAGTAAGTACCCTCTCCCTTTTGAAGGAGAGGGACTGGCTGCCTGCGCGCGCCCGGGTGGAAGGTAAGGGGCCAGGACCACCGGTAGCTGGGAAGAGGAGATTGGCTCCCCCGGGGAAGCCGGGGGCACAACACCTCCCTTCAGCCCTACCCCCCCCCCGCAGTGCCAGACAAGTGCTCTCAGGCCCTCCTCTCAACAACTCTTTTGTTACCCTCAGCCACATGCCTGCCAAAGGCTGAGCTTGTCCTGGGGACTGAAAGGAAGAGATTATTAGAAGGGGTTTCTCCTAAAGTGGCTCCTGGTCCCTCGGGCTGCACTCCCCCTAGCTTCTCAGCGCCCCCCCCCAGAACCAAACCTGCTGCTCCTCTGAAGGCTCCCCCACCTCCTGCCCCACCCCCACTCCATCTCTAACATCTCAGAGTAAGTTCTTGCAGAGACAAGGATTTGGGGGACAAGAGGGGGTCATTCAGGCACCGAAGGGGGTGACCTCTAGAGAGCAGGAGAAGGCTGCTTTGGTGGGTCTATCCTCCACTGAGGGGAGTATCACAAAAGCACCCTCCTCAACAGCTCCATCAGGACAGGTGTCTGGGGAGGAGGAGTCACTTTGGCAGTGAGACATCTGACATCACATGGAGAGAGAGAGAGAGAGAGAGAGAGAGAGAGAACTGGAGAGGGGAGGAGTGCACTGAGAATGAGCATGAGTGGGGAGCTGAGGTGGCAAAGACAGGAGCCTAGGAGGGTGGGGGCATCTCCCGGGGGACTTCCAAGCACTTCAGCCATGTACCAGCACTCTGCCAAGCCAGGTGAAGAGAGGGTGCTGAGCAAAAGGCTCCGTGACCTCATCAAGGTCAAAGAAGTTAGGCAGTGATCAAGGGCACAGCTAAAGCCCCTCACCTTGTGGACCCCTTCAGCTATCCACAGAACCCTTCCCTCTTCTGCCCACATGTGCCCCCCTCTAGTGTTGTCTTTTCTTGACCCAGGACTTCAGGGTGGAAGACAGAAGTCTAGGGAGATGGCTGGGCTGAGGGCTAGCAGGACAGAAGGTGGACCTGGGGCTCTCTGCCAAGGCTGGGGAGCATGTGCTGCTAGCTGGTGGGAAGTACAGTCTCTGCAGGTCTGGGGTATGGATCCCTCAGGAAGCTGATACAAAGCTCTCCTAAGGCCCCCCTGATCCTGTCCCTGGGCCAGCTCAGGAAACCCAGAGAATCCCAGAGAATTTCCCACCACAGCCAAAACTGCAGGCTGTTCCTCAGGAGGGAGGTGAGAGAATGCTTTGCCTTGAATTCAGTCCAGACAGGCTTTGGAATGAGCCTCTGAATGAATGAAAAATACGGCAGGGGAAAGGGTATCTCTGTGGAGGTCCCACCAAGTTTGGCATCCTAGAACCATCCCATCTTTGTCCCTTTCCCAAAGGGCTCTAGATCAACTTTGTCTGTGGAAAAACCAGGGCTGTCTGATAACCACATGCCAGGCCTGGAACTCATGAGGCCTGGCTCTGGATCTGTGACTTGCACTGTGACCTTGGGCAACTGCCTTCCCTTCTCTGGTCTTCAGCCTCCCCAGTAGTGTAAGAGTTTAGATATCACAAACTATCATCCTTCCAACTTTGACAAGCTTGGTTTCTGTGAAGGATAACTGATGTGGGAGGTACTGGAGATGCCTGGACAAGGGTCCTACGAAATACTGAGAGCCACTGTCAAGGTATCCTTGGGACTCTTTTCATCCACCCTCTGCCTGAGAAGGGCAATTTTCCCAGATTCGGTCTCTGCAGGCTGCACCAAGGGAAAACAGGCACCCTGCCTGGACCACCTTGCCTTGTCTGCTGTGAATGGTCAGTGTGGGAAATCGGGAAGGACGGCCCTTCAAGACTGGGTCTGACTAGGAAGCATAAGGTCTGTTCTGTCCTGCTTTCAGGGGTCTGTTCCCTCCCTGGGGTGTGTCCAGACTGAGTAATGAGGGCTCCCTGGGTGGGTGGGGATTCTGGAGGGTCCTCAGAGAGCCTGCTGGCTCCTGGTGGCCTGTTGTCTCCACTCTGCCGGAAATAACCTTGCTGAGCGTTTGAGGGAAGTGTGAAAAATTGCTGAGCTGACGTTTTTTTTTTTTTTCCCCTCTCCCAGCATGTGTAAGTGTGCTGGGTAAACAAGGAGAAAGAGAGGAAGGGGGTGGGGGGTGGGGAGAGAGAGGGAGGGAGAGAGGGAGGAGGGAGGAGGGAGGAGGGAGGGCTGGGGACTGGAGGTAGTTCCAGTTATTAGAAAGACCCTCTTACAAGCCGTTCCTGAAGCCAGGGCTACAGAGTCAGGATGAGACTGGGGGTGAGGACATTGCAAATGTAGATAGAGGTCAGAGGAACATAAAGGTACAAGACCTCAAAAGAAAGAGGTGAACACCCCCCTCCACACACACTCCAGCTCTGGAAATGCCTAAGGATGCTAGAGAATTCCTGAAGGACCCCCGCCTACATGCACACACACATATTCTGCTCCCTGCCCCCCCACCCACTCCCTTTGTTTTCAGCCTCTGCTACCTGACAGAGCTGGAAGCAAATCATGTATATGTAGTTCCAGAGTGACCCCCAAACCCACAGAACCTCAAAATAGGGAAGGGTCCCATCACTGAGTTGGAAGAGCTCAGGGCTGAGTCTCTGCAGAGCTCTAGAAGAAAAGGGACAAGATCTAAATCCCCCAG
This sequence comes from Nannospalax galili, assembly GCF_000622305.1. Taxonomy (NCBI): domain Eukaryota; kingdom Metazoa; phylum Chordata; class Mammalia; order Rodentia; family Spalacidae; genus Nannospalax; species Nannospalax galili. Next base: position 43,981 of record NW_008357491.1, read on the forward strand.
GCCCTTCAGTAGAAGGCCTCTTCTGCCCCTTGGCCCCTGTGGCCCTCTTGTTTGCTGCCTCCAGGGAGCCTTCCCTTCCTCTCTGCCACTAGGGTGGCTCTGAGCACAGATATGTCTTTCTGGGAAGTACCAACTCACCATCCTAACCCTCACAGAAGCTCGTCCTCCAACTCCACCAAGCCCACCCTCCCAGCCCCAATGCCCATCAGCTCTGCTGGGACTCTGGGATTCCAGAGAAAGCAGCTACATACCGCCTGCACATCACTAGTCTCTGTGGACCCCTGCCAAGGACATCTCCTGTAACATCTGCTTCCCCTCAAACTTGCCTCTGACCTCTAGCTGGTAGCCAGTACCCACCCTCTGCACCCCAGCCCCATCCACCCCACACTCTCCCCAGCAGACAAGGATCAATGCCGATCCAATAACAGAGCTGTCTGCCCTCTGCAGCTACATTAAGCCTCCCCAAGCAGGCTGAGGAATTGCTCCTATCCTACCCATGGGCTTATCTAGTTGACCATATTATACCCACTCCTGCTTTCTCTCACTGCCTCTGAAGGCGCCGAATAGTCGCTCCAGGCCAGGCCTGGGAGCTCAGCTAAGCAGACCCAGTTGCAGCACATCCTCCCCACACCTCAACATGTCCATCTGAGGATACAAAAAAGGCTATCCCAATCCCTTGGCAGAGGGAGCCCAAAGAAGGCTGGGGAGGTACCCAAGGACACCCAGCAGGTCTGAGTTTTTCTTAAAATTTTATGTGTATGAGTGTATTGCCTGCATGTAAGTGCTCCAGTGTCATGCAATGCCTGTGGAAGTCAGAAGGCATCAGATCCCCTGGACCTGGAGTTCTGAGCGCTTGTTAGCTGCCATGTGGGTGCTGGAAATCAAGCCCAGGTCCTTTGTTAGAGCAGTCTGTGCTCTTAACCCCTGAGCCATTTCTCCAGGCCCCCCACCCCCATCTGAGTCTTTTGTGGCTGCATGGCCCCTGGCATATTGATCTTGGTCCAAATCAAAGTCCAAGTTAAAGATATGTCACCTCCAGTTCCAGTTTATGTCCAACTTTAGGTTAAAGACTAGGCCCAGATTCTAGACCCAAGGTCAATATCTAAGGTTGTAGGACTGGGTCTGATATCCTAAACAAACTCATGGTCAAGTTCAGTGCCTAGGAACTGCTCCATCTCATGGTTCTGGGTCCAGGATTAAGAGCCAGGTCCAGTTTCCAGTCCAAGGTCATTTCAGACCCATTCTCAAGCCTGGATGGGTTAGACTTTTTGGGTAGCCTTAGCTCATCTTCCTCTGCTTCAATATCATCTCTCATGAAAAGAGCAGCTCTGACCTTCTAGGGACTCAGAGTCATGTTTCCCTGTGAATTATCAGGACTCAGTGGGAACATGGAATTGTAGGGTACACATGGAATATGGAGTCTGGGTACCATGGGGGAAGGGAGACTGGCAGTGATTCCTGACAGAAGGCAAGAGAGCATGCAAGTCCCTGGCGTCAGCTCAGAGTCTACAGCCCGAAGGCTCTAGGGCCACGCACGTGCACATACATACCCAGTGTGCCAGGAAGGACAGCCTGGTTGGATCCCCTGCACGCTACAGAGGGAAAGAGGCAGGGTGCCTGGAGCATAGTTGGTGGAGCTTAACACACCTCCTAGGTGGGTGGTCTGGGGGGGCCTTCTGGGGTACAAGAAAAGATGCTGCTAAAAAGTGGGGGTCCTAGACCTCTAGGCTTCCTTTCCCACTGCACTCTCCCCTAGAGTGAGGTGTCTGCAGCCAGCCACTGGGTAGGGGACTTTGGAAGGGGTCTTTTGATTGTACGCTTCTAGGGCAGAGAGAGAGAAGAGCAGAAAGCAGAGCCCAAGAGGAGGTAGGCCTTGTGCAGTGTACCTGTCTCAAAGAAGCCCAGCAGCAGGATCTGTCTCCGGGCCAGGGCTGACAACTCCAGATCTCCCATCGCTACAACCCCTTGTAAAGTCTTTCTATTGATTTCCACAGAGCTGTGGACCACAGGAACTGGGTCGCTGTCAGAAAACACCAGAGTATGGGGAATTTCAGGAGAGGGAGGGACTGGAATTCTCTAGAATCCCCTTGAACCTAGGTCAGTAGGCATCAACCCCAGGCCTAGCTCTGGTCATGTTCACTCAGACCTCACTCTGCCCCTGCTCCCTTGCGCATAGATATACCTGCTGCCAGGCCTCTGGAGCAGGTAGGTGGGTGTCCTGGTCTGCTGCCCAGGGAACAGCTAACAAAGATGCTATAATAGGGGAGGGGGAGGTACTCAGCCCCTTTGCCCAGTTCTGTGAGCAGACAGGAGAAACTATTTTTATCCTGCTTTGCTGCTGACAGACCTGGCTTTCTGCTCAGCTGGCTGGCGCTGATTCTTGAGGCCTGAGGCCCTGGCGCAGCAAGAAGCGGCTCTAAATATACCCACTCAGCAGCCCTGCGGCCCCCACTGCGGCAGGATAAGCCCTCTCCAGGAACCCAGCAGCCTGGACAGTCACCACTCCCACCCAGCCCACTCTTCTCCTGCCCATCTCAGGACAGAGAGGTAGGACTGGGCTTAGCAATTTCCTGGAGGAGAGGTAGGAATCTGGGAAGAAGAGCTTTGGGCTGGCTCCATTAAGGAGGGCCACTGGGCTCTGATAAGAGCTTGTTGTGTGACACAGGGAGGGTCAAGGCCCCTCTCCAGGCTTCAGGTTTCTTCAAAAAGGTGTGGGAGGACATGACCTTAGACATGAGCTAATGTCATAAAGACCTAACAGGAGCCTCTCACAGTCAGTGCTCAGTGAGTATGAGTCATTACTGTTGATAATTATTTACAAAAATGAACAGAGCACTGGACCATCTTCCAGCTTCCTCACTCCAGCGCACCACTACCCCATGAGACAAAGGCCAACTGTGTGACACTATTGGAAGACACTCATCTTTCATCCTCCCCCTGGCCCCCACCTCTACTTCTGCCTGTCTTCCTTCCCCCAGCAGGCCCCCAGGCCCTCTCTGATGTTCTAGAGAAAACATTAGCTATGGAGGCTCAAATCCAGCTCCCTATCCAGTGACCTTGGACAAGTCCTCCGCCCTCACCAGGCTTCTGGCATACTGCAGTGCCTGCTCTCAGGGAAGGCTGGCTTCAAGGCTGGCAGACACAGCAGGACTTATAGACAGGCTTCCTCTTCAACCCTTGGGCCAGGCAGGTGCATGAGGCAATGTGTAAAGTACCTAGCATGTTAATTTTCATAAATTTCTCTTTCTACCACTCCTACACCCTATTTTTTAAATGGATACTGCAGTCTAAAGCACAGGGCCTCTTGAACATGGGACGCTAAAGTCATTCTCAGGTGGTGTACACACCTTCTACCCCCTCCCCATAGTTAAGAAGAGGCACTCCTGCCCCCACATCTCTCTAATGGAGATTTCAGCCTGGAGAGGAAGCAGGACTTATCCAAGGTCATATATACAGGGTCTGTACACAGGGGTCAGGAGGTGAGTCAAATATCTTCCCTTTGTGTCTCATCTCCACCAGAACCCAAACAAAAGAGAACTTTTTCTGCCTGTCATCAGGGAGATAGGAACATCAGCCTTCTACATCACCCTTGAGGCAGAGAAAGTCACCCCAAACCTGCCTGGGTTCCACACACAGAAATGAGAGCTGGATGTATGGTATTCTAAAGGATTGTCTAGGGTTGAGACCAGAGAAGTGAGGTGGCTTGCCCAAGATCACACAACAGCCTGAGACATCAGAAAACACAGGAGTGATAATGGAATAGCTTGGGAGGCTGGCTGTCATGTGCCTGGCTTTGGACTGAGCCTGTGAAATGCATTATCTCATCCACTGCTATTATGAACTCTTCTAGGGATCTGGTAGGCTGAAGCTGAGTCCTTTGCCCAGGGTCACACAGGGAGACTTCTGAAGGAAACGGGGCAATGTTGGAGGCCCTGGATGTGAGGGAACAAAGCATCATGTGGGGGTTGATTCTACCATGATAAAGAACGTCTTTAGCACATTCCTCCTGTGCAGACTGAACCCAGAGAGGTTAAACAAACTGGCTCAGGTCACAAAGCAAGAGCCCAACCCTAAGATGGCCAAGCAAATTGTCATATGATGATCCTAATCGATACCAAATTTCATAGGCACTGGACATCAGGCCTGGCCCATAGGGCCTGTCCTGAAAGCAATTCCTTGTGTCCCTAAGCTTCAGCCAGCAAACCCTATCTGGATGAGGCACTGCAGGGCTGCCATTCACCAGCAGAGGGCGCCATATGCGGCGCACACCTTTGGATGAGGGCTGAGGGAACCATACTTAAGCTCCGACTATGCCCCAGTTTTCTCCTTCGATTCTGAGGGAGAAACCACACCTCCTGCGGGAGGAAAAAGGGGCCCAGAGAGGGAACAAGATGTTCCTGGATGGATGCAAAAAAAAAAAAAAAGGAAAAAGAAAACTGTACCACAGAAATCCAGCAGGAGCACTCAGGATAGTCAGCCAGTGATTAGATTTACAAGCTGCCAGATATGGGACTAGAATCCTGGCTCTGACTTACCAGCTGCACGACCCCAGGCATGTTTTGTAACTTCCTCAGGCCTTGTGTCTGGTTAAGAGCACTGTTGTGAGGGTAGAATGCACTCTTGTGCGCAAAACCCTTCAAATGGAGCTTGACATCTTGGTGGGCCAGGAGGGCCAGGTGACTTGTCACTTGTTTACTGAGGGTCCTTTACTGACACTGTGGAGGCACAGAAGTTGCAAGCATTTTGTCCAAGGTCACAGAGTTATGGGCAAGGAATGTAGCTCAGTAAGACAGAATGCTTGTCTAGCATGCAGAAGGCTCTAGGTTTAATTCCAAAGGAGGGAAGGCAGCTGGGACCAAGGTCACACAGCTGGAGCTGGTAAAGCTGGAACCTCATCCAGGCAAACTGGCTCCAAAGTTATGCTTTTTTAAAAAAAGATAAATTTTTATTTATTTTTTTAAAAATTTTTGGTCTTTTTGAGACAGGGTCTCCCTGTAGCCCCAGCTGTTCTGGAACTCACTGTGTAGACCAGGCTGGCCTTGAACTCACAGAGATCTGCCTGCCTCTGCCTCCCAAGTGCTGAGATTAAAGGCGTGTGACACCACGCCCGGCTAAGATTAATTTTTATTTTATGTGTATAAATGTTATGCAAGCAATGCCCATAGAGACCAGAAGAGGGTGTCAGATCCTCTGGAACTGGCTTTACAGATGGCTGTGAGCTGACATGTGGGTACTGGAAGCCAAACCCCAGTCCTCCCTTTGTAAGAGCAGCCGGTGCTTTTAATCACTGAGCCATCTCTAGCCCCCAAAGTTGGGCTTTTAACCAGCATGTCATTCATTGATAAAACAGGCAAAGTACTGGTCATGCGATTAGACCAAATCATACAGCCACTCCAAACATATTCCATACCATCCTCATTTCTAGGAAAAAGTACCTGAGGCACATGAAGGCATTCAAATTGCCCAAGGTCACTTAACTAGCCTCTGTGTCCTGGCATCACACTGCTTCCCCCTTCATGGTAAGGCCCCGAGAGGTGCACACCTGTCCCAGTAGCAGGTGGACAGGGCGGCTTGCAGCAGGTTTGCTGGGCTGGTGAGCCAGGCTGCCTGGAAGTCTTTATCACTCACTCTACAGGGATTTCCTGGGTGCCCCTGGCTGGGGCCCTGGGGACTGGAGGGGTCCAGCCACAGCCTGGCGTTGGACATCTAGGGTGTAGGAAACAAGGAAGCAGAGCAGTGGCTTCCAATCCTTGTTGCATTCCACAAACAGGTCTCACCCTCTGTACTTCAGTTTTCTTATCTGTCACAAGCTTTCTGTGAGAACTCACTGAGACATGGCAATGACAGCACAGAGTCTGGCACCTAGCCAGTACTCAGCAGCTACACTGTGAGGGAAGGCTGAAGGAGGGGGTCTGGGAGTAGCCACCAAAAATGCAGCTCTGTCCTTAACAGTACTTCCTGGGCATTGTGGGACCTGAGTGCCAGACTGGCTCCTGGCATGGGATGTAGGGGGACTTCCAGCTGAAAGCAGCTGGGAAGGCAGATGGGTGCTGCCAAGCTGGCCCTCCCATCCCTCGGATTAAAAAGCCACCGCCACCACTGTCCCGCCTGCCTGTGACCACCCTTGCTACTAACTTCCCAGTCACCTCTGTGTGCAGAGGGCCCTGTGCTGGCTGCAGACAAGACTGAGAGAAACGAGGACAAGCTGGTTTGCAGTGTTGAAGGGCAGTCTGTACAGATTTTAATCTGTGACCATCCCAAATGCCAGAAGACCCAAAGGCTTGGAGGCTGGTCAGCCAGGCCGTTTGGGAGGAGGAGAGCTGCCTGGAGGGCCCATCATGTCTATCATTGCCAGAATTAGGCTTACAAAACCTTCCACCTGCTCCTTCATGGGGGAAGCCAAAGAGAAAAGGGCGTTCCAGGTCCCAGAGGTCAGATGGAGAGGGTCAAATGTGACTTGCCACTTCTCAGCTGGAAAGCTGGGAAAAGAACCCAACCTCTATTGTTCTCGTAATCAAAGGACAATGGAAACATTTGGTAATTAAGTGCCCACATGATAAGTGAGCTCGGTGTCTGTTAGGAACTCTCTGAGGAGCCCAGCCCCCAGGGTCCCCAGGGAAGGGGCTAAGATGAAAGGAGGCCATGAGATTCTGAGTCACATTGCTCTCCTGAAGCCCCTACAGAGTCCCCTGAGAATGCCCCAGGCTGCCATGCACCAATCACTCAAACACATGGCAGGATTTCTGGTTCACACTCTAGTAGAGCAGGTGAAGATTGTGTGTGTGTGTGTGTGTGTGTGTGTGTCCTCACTGGGGTCTCAGGGAGCCTTCTAGAGAGACACAAGGACCCTCCCATTGTGGAGCAGTGTAACATGCCACACACTTGACCCTGTTAAGTCTCCCTGAAACCAAGGCAGGTGGGTCTAGCTGGACTGTGATTCCCTTTAGCAGTATCTACTCATCGCACACCGTCTGTCTGCCAGGCAGGGCTGAGCGCACACACCCAGCCTTTCAGGACCTCGAAGTGCAGTGGGAGAGGCAGGCAATTAAATAATGTTCAGCACAGCCACTTTTTTCGAGCAAAAAAAAGTATAATACGAACATTTATATAGCAATTATTGTGCACTCTCAATTTCCTTACATGTAAAACGGGGACTATAACAGTATCTGTTTCCTATGATGATTAAATGAGTTAACGTGTTAACATCGAAGTTCAGGCGGCATGCAGTAAGTTTAATATAGTACACGTTTATCACCCATCACTTTATCAAGGATCCATCCGAAGACCCTGGACTTGGATGTCTAACTACAAGCTCCGTTCAAAACATTTTTAGTGACAGGTTCTCATTATGTTACCCGGGCTGGCCTCGAACTCCTGAACTCAAAATGACCCTCCTGCCTCAGCCTCCCAAGTAGCTGGAGCTACAGGCTCCATTTTGCAGGTAAAAGCGCAGAAGGCAGGTCGTGGTGGTAGGCGCCATTAATCCCAGCACTCAGGAGACCTACAGACAGGAGGATCTCTAACAGGCCAGCCTGGTCTACAAAACGAGTTTCAGGCCAGCTGGGGCTACATAGTGAGGCCTTGCCCCCCCCCACCTCACACACACACACACACAAGCAGAGATTTGTGTAGTGTACACTTAAGGTGGAAAGGC
>NW_008357491.1:52287-76680 GCF_000622305.1 Nannospalax galili
GTCGTGCGCACGGGGACGGCGGCGGGCGGCGGGCACCGGCACGCATGCGCAGAGTGCGGCAAGACGTACGCCACGTCGTCTAACCTGAGCCGCCACAAGCAGACGCATCGCAGCCTGGACAGCCAGCTGGCGCGCAAGTGCCCGACTTGCGGCAAGGCCTACGTGTCCATGCCCGCGCTCGCCATGCACGTGCTCACGCACAACCTACGCCATAAGTGCGGTGTGTGCGGCAAGGCTTTCTCGAGGCCCTGGCTGCTTCAGGGCCACATGCGCTCGCATACCGGCGAGAAGCCCTTCGGATGTGCGCACTGCGGCAAGGCCTTCGCCGACCGCTCCAACCTGCGCGCGCACATGCAGACGCACTCGGCCTTCAAGCACTACCGTTGCCGCCAGTGCGACAAGAGCTTCGCGCTCAAGTCATACCTCCACAAGCACTGCGAGGCCGCTTGTGTGAAGGCTGCAGAGCCACCACCCCCCGCCGGCCCGGCCAGCTGAGTCTCCACCTTCCGGGCTAGCGCAGGCGCCCATAGGGGCTTCTCCAACACCCCTCCCCCGTCTGCGTCCTCGGGGAGGGGGTGACACCCATCTTGGCCCAGAACTTTATTTTCCATTCCTCCCCCAGCCTCACCACTCATTTCCTGCACCGGCTCCCCCAGCGCACCCCACCCACACCTTCCTTTCCAGCCTCCACTCGGACCTTGACCCCACGTCTGGCCTTCAAGGCTCCCAACTCAGGCACCAGGTCCGCACCTTCCCGGCTCCCAGCATTGGAAATTTCTCCTACCCAGTCTCTAGGGCTGCTTTTCTAACTTTAGATCTCACTTCTCATCGGAGTCACTGACCATTCCTCTGCTGGAACCCTGATTCTAAGGCCCAAACCCTTGACTCAGTTTCCCTGGCCATACCTGAACCCAACCCCAGACCATCCCTCGGGCCTCTGCTGAGTTTTCTGTGTGTGTCCGTCAGGGAATCTAATTCTCAGCCTTGGCGTCCCTCCCCTGCACCTCCATGCTTGGGCCTTCGTAAGCCCAGCCATTCACACAGCCGGATCCCACCTGACATTTCCACCCTGTTCAGCCTTCTCGGACCTCATTACCTGTCCCACTACCGGTTCCCTCTAGTAGCGCTCAGCCCTCAGAGTTCTAACCTGAAGCAGACTTGGGAGGCAGTCCAAGGCCCTGCCCCATTCAGGTGAACCCTCTAGACCCAGGATAGTCCCTTCCTACCCTCAGACCTGGAGTTGCTCTCTCCCAGATTTTCTGAGCACTTTCCCCCACCCCAGGATCAAGGTTCCTCTCTGCCTTTGCTGGGGGCAGCGTGGAGCACCTCACCCATGGACCCTTCTCTTTGTCCGGCTGGGCCCCTTCAGTTATTTATTTGTGTATTTATTTATTTATCTATTTATTATTCTATTTAATCTCTTGGCTTCACCCAGGGATTGTCTGGCTTCCCCAGCTGGACTGGGAAGTCAGGGGAGGGACGGGAAAGGCCATAGCAGGCTGCTCCTACCCTCATGAGTTTAGGGAGAAGCTCTACCCTTATGGAGCCTGAACTCCGTAGGAAGAGGCCTGGAGAATTGGGGCTGGGGCCGCTGATCCTCAGCTGGCCAGGGAGTGGGCATCAGGAGGTCCTCACTCAGGGCATGTCCCTGGCCTCCTGAGCCTTCCACTCTTGCCCCAGGGAGCCCCAAGAGAGGAGCTTCCTCCTTTGTTTCTTATTTATTCCTCTTTTTGAGGGACCCCAGGTTCCAGGGACCGACTGAGCCCCGGACCCCGCTGGGGCCTTTGGCCTAACCCCCCCCCCCCCCCCCCCGGGAGGAGCGCTCTCTCCCGACCATCACTATGCAACTCTCCCAGGCAGAGGGGCCGGGACTGCCAGCCACGCGCCTGTTGGCCACCACTACCTCCTCCACCGCGCTTTTGCATGCCCGGGCGAGGACTGAAGCACACACTTACACGCGCAAGGGCCCGGCCCCCTCTGCTTTAAGCACATGCCTCTGCCCACATCCCTCTGCGTCCCCTTTGTGGGCACTGGAGTCCTGAACACTCAGACCTCCTCCCTCAACCCCCTAGCCACAAAAGAGGGAGGAGACAGCTCCAGAGGCCTCTCTCTAGGTCTTAAGGGCGAAGCTTCCTCCTGGTCCAGGCTCTGTCCTGGGAGGCTGCAGGGATGGTGGGGGGGGGGGGTCACCGGAAGCAGTTATGGAGGGTGCTGACCCTGTAAATAGGAACTTCTGACAGCAATAATTCCCCATGCATGCTAAGCCTTTTGGTCCCTCCCTCCCCAGCCCCAACTCACCCTCTGACCCCTATCCCTACCCCACCTTCAGCAGTATTACTTGTAACGCAATTCAGGGATATTAAAGGGACTTTGGCCACTCACTAGCGCCTCCAGACCTTGTGATGGGGACCCACGTTTGGACCCTCTCTCTTCCTGGTCCTTGTCATTTTCCCTCCACACACCTTGGGACAGGTGACTGGGAATTGACAGTGTGCCGTTTCCAACAACGACCGAAATCGTGGGACACTCCCTCAACCTACTCAAACACAAAGTCTCCAGTGGGCTCTGAGGAGTGCAGGCACGGGTGGCATTCCTTACTCTTCCACCTGCAGCCTCTGTAGGTTGTACTTTCCCAGCTTCCTGTGGTGTTCAGTATATCCAGCTGAGGAGCAGCCCCACACTACACCAGGAGCTTATACTCCAGTTAAATCCCTGTGAAGAAGTTAGTTCATGCAAGGAACTGGCTGCTGAGAAGATCTGTGGAAAGGATGGAGTCCTCAGTCAGGCCCTCAAAATGTTACCAAAAGAACAGCTACTGCTGCTTCCACACTGAAGTATCCCCAAAATAGCACTGCTAGGTGCTGTCCTAGGGCCAGGACTCTGCCACGTTGTCTGTAGGTGGCTCCATTTCCCATATGCTGGTGGGCAGGGCTGCAACACTGCTAGAGAATCCAGCCCCACCAAGATGCTGCTGACAGCAGCAAGAGTCAAAAGTAGTAAGAAAGAAAGAAAAACAAAAAAACCTGCCCAACATCTGCCATCCAAATCCCTCACAAGTGTACTTGCCTGGCAGAATTTAATTCACTATCAGAACTCTTTGCCTGCCAGGAAGTCTGAGAAAAGTGGTTTTAACTTACCAACCTTGTTCTAGGCCAATACCCTAGGAGGGAATGGGGATGGATGCTGGTGCTCCCGGCTGTCTCCAACCCAGTCACAGTGGTCCAGGAGACCCATCCCTGCCTCCTTGATTAGCAACTTAAGGATATCTTGACTTCAAGTTGCACCATCACCCAGGGGTTCAGGAAAGAGTACATGACTCGATTCGAGCCAATGACTCAAGGAGAAGGCTCTGGAAGCTCAGGGATAATTCACTGCCCCTCATCCCCCGTCTTAAGGAAGGCCAATCTCCCCTTTGAACACGAACAAGGAAGCATCAGTGACCATGAAGGGAACCAACTTAGCATGAAATGTTGACACAGCCTGTGTCCTTGAAGGCACTGGGGAATTACTAGAAAAGCTACCCTGAACCTTCACAGCTGGTGACATTTATTGTTTCAGCTGTCAGGCTCCTTACCCACAGGCCAAGGCCTCTTGACTGGCATAAGGCCGAAGTCTGCTCGTCATCAAGCCTTCAAAGCCTCCGTGTCACTGGTTCTCCTCTGTGCACCCAACAATTTTGCTGATATACCTTCAAGCAGCCAAGGCAGGAGCCCAGATCCTGTTCTTGTAACGTCTTACCTGTGATTCAGTTTCCATCCACATACAGGGGACCCCCAGCTTACTGTTCAAATTCCTAGCTCCTCTCTGAACTGCAACTCCGTATCAGCCTTCAGGGCTCCTCCTCCTGATACCCCAAGCACAGAGACCAGTCTGAGTCTGAAGCCAGGACCCAGTTCTCCAGAGTTTCCTGCCTCCAACAGTGGCTACCTACACATAGTCCTGCCGACAGTAAGCCCAGAAGTTGCTTTTCCCAAGGTTCCCCCCTGCCCTACTGCCCAACCCATTACCAGTACCCAGCCCCCTCTTCCTCTCTATCTTCTTGTCTCCACCTTGTCCAGAACCACCATCATCTACCTGGACCGCTGCACCAGCCTCTCATGGGTCTCCTGGAATCTGTTGTGCCTCCTTTACACAGCAGCCTCAGGAAATCTTTCCAAAAGTTGAGATCTCCTCATAACTATATATTTGTTTGGGCTGCTAAAATAGACTGGATGGCTAAGAAACAAAAATTTATTTCTCAAGCTGGGCATGATGATCAATGCACTTGGGAGGCTGAGGTAGAAGGACTGCCTTGAGTTCAAGGTCAGCTTGGGCTAAATAGTTCTAGGTCACCCTAAGCTAAGGAGTAAGATCCTGCCTATTAAAAAAAAAAAAACAGGGTATGAGGGCACTCATTGGGTAAAGTGCTTGCTGCATAAGTATGAGGACCTGGGCTTGGATCCCCAGGACCCAAGTAAAAGCCAGGCATGGTGTGCCTGAAAACCCAGTGCTAGGGTGGGATGGGGAGTTCAGGGGAAGATAGGTTGATCCCAGGGGCTCACTATAAGCCAGTCTAGCCCAAATAGCTACAAATTCAGTGAGAGACATGGTCTCAAAAAAAAAAAAAAAAAGGTGGAGAAGGATAAAGATACTCAGAGTTGACGTCTGACTTCCACACATGCACTCACAGGTGAACCCAACTACATATACAGGTGTACACACACACACACACACACACACACAAATGCGCCCTCCAGGCCGACAGGGGCAACTTTTCAGTCCCACCCCATGGACACACTGTGATGGTAGTCCTGTTTCCACAGCTGTAGCTTCCCAGCAGGCCTTGTGGCCACCAGGACTCTGGACATCCTAGCCCACTGCAAAGAACACAGTGTTCTCCATTTCTGAGCAAAAGGGGCAATCATGATGATTTCGGAACTGCCTTCTGAATCATTCTTCCCTTGTCTTGAAGTAGAGCTTGTAGTTCCCAGTCGAACAGTTCCAAAAACTGTCCTGTAAAGTCCAAGCCTGACAGGCTTCCATTCTTTCCATCCCCCTCCCTTTCTGTATAAGCTAGCAGGTGTCCTGCTGTGGTGGTTAAGTTCCTGATTCACACCTAAATAACTTGTATGCAGACAACCCTTGCCCATAGCCTTAGTGTTCTCCAAAACATCCTTTATTTGCTGAGGATTTTCCAATGGACATTTTTCTTCTTTTTGATTAACACAATTCAGCTGCATGTCAGTTCTGTGTTAGAGAGTTCAGGTAAAGCAGCGTCTCCAGAGTCAGTTCCTGTAAATCAGCAGCCTCCAACATGTCCATACTTTACTACGAAGAGTCCAAAAAGCCAAGAGGCACTGCAGCACTTAGCTTAGAAAGACCTTCAGCTAAGCCCAATGTCCTTGCTCACAACTTCTATGACCCACAGGCCATCAGAGGGTCAAGCAGCCAAGTTCTTTGCCATTGGTAACAAAGATGGCCTTTTAACCACTGTCTAAAAGCATGTTCCTGGTTGCTGCCTGATACCTCATCAGCACAGCCTTCTTCACCTGATCTCAGCCACAAGGCTAAATACCAATCTGAATGCCCTTTTCTTCCTGTGTTCCTAGCAACATTGTGTTCAGGGCTCCATAGGAGTCCTCTGAGAAGACAGAGGTCTCCTCTACTGTCTCTTTGAGCCCTTCATCAGAATTACCCTCAAAGGCACCTCCAAACCCTTTCAGCCTTTCCCATCACTTAGGTTCAAAGTTACTTCCTCATTTTTAGATATTTAGTTTAGCCCTCATCCCTCCTTTCAGGATCAACTTTTAGTTACTAGCACTACCATAGACTGCTTATAAATAGAAGAAAGTCATTCCTCACAGTTCTGGAAGCTGGGAAGCACTTAATGGAAAGAGTACCACATTCTTGGTGCATAGTGAGGGCTTGCTTCCTGTTTTGAAGCTATCTTCTATCTTCTCCCTGTCTCACATGGTGGAAGGAGCGATGGAACACCCAAGGTCTCTCATAGAGACACAAATCCAACTTCTGAGTACTCCACCCTCAAGACCATTCCCCTCTCAAAGGCTCACCCCCTAATACCATTATAGAGGGCCAGGATTGGGGGTTTTGAAGTTTGTTTTAATTTTTGCGATGGGGCCTCATGTAGCCCAGGCTAGCCTTGAACTCCTGCTCCTCCTACCTCTACCTCTCAAATGCTAGAATTATAGGCATGCACCAGCACACCCAGTAAGTGCCAGGATTTTAACATCAGAATCTAGAGGTGGGAAGGTGTAGAGGCATCTCGCTCTTAGACTTCTTTACCTCCAGAACTGTGATAAAATCCCGTGGTTTATAAGCCATACAGCGTGTGGTGTGCTATGCTAGCTGCTCATGAAAATCAGGAGACTTCCTCAGGAGCCATGGGCCACCGTTCTGTACTTTCCAGTGACATTCCTTCCTGAGAATCCGCGGATCATTTCCTGTCATTCCCTGTTTCCCCCCACTAGGCCAAAAGCTTCATGAAATGGATTGACAGTGTCTTTTTGCACATCATTAAACCCTTTGGGTCTAGCACAACACCTAGCCAATAGCAACCAGTATTTGGTTTTGGATGAACTCCATGCATTTAAGTCATGATCAATGATGATAGCTCATGCTTTTAAAAATAGCTGCTTCCCCCCACCCCAAATGCAGGCATCTGAGCAGAAACTGCAAATGTTCTCCCTCTCTCCTCCTCTCTGTGCCATAAGACTTGCAACTTGGAAGCTGTGGCTCAGACTGCCAGTTACTTATTGGTATCTATTCACCCCTTTGTTGGTAAGAAGCTCCAACTGCAGCTGAGCATCTTGCCACTAAGAATGAAGACTACATACCCTGGGGCCAGAGAGATGGCTCAGCGGTTATGGGCACTGGCTGCTCTTCCAAAGGACCCGAGTTTGGTTCCCAGCACCCACATGGTGACTAACAACCATCTGTAACTTAAGTTACAGGGGATCTGATGCCTTCTTCTGGACTCCGAGGGCGTTGCACACATAGGTACAGCACTCATACACATAAAAAATTAAATGTAGTAAATAAGACAACATATCCTAGCTGCCTGTGCACTCAGGGTGACCAAGACACCTGGTCAGTGACACCCAGGGGAATTCTTAGGTGGAACCTGTGAAGCAGTATCCAAACAAGGGCGGGTCCCTTCCTTTGCTTTTCTCTATTTCCACTTCTTTCCAGGTTCAGACTTGGCATGAAATGGCTGGCTCTTCTCTTGAATCAAGAGGTAACCTAAAGAATTAAAAACTTTGCTTTAAAACGATGGAGCAGTGCTGGGCACAGTGGCACACATCTGTAATCCCTGTCCTCAGGAGGCAGAGGTAGTAGGATCACACAAGTTCAAGGCCAGCCTGGACTACACAGTGAGCTCTGGGCCAGCAAGAACATATAATGAGACCTTGTTTGAAAAATAAAGAATAGGGGGCTAGAGAGATGGTTCAGTCATTAAGAGCAGTGGCTGCTCTTGCAGAGGACCCAGGTTCAGTTCCCAACATCCACATGGCAGCTAGCACCTGTCCATAACTTCAGTTCTAGGGGATCCTATGTCCTCTCCTGGCCTCCTAGGGCATTGCACACATGTGGTGTATTTACATACACTCAGGCAAAACACTCATACACATAAAGTAAAACTATATAAATAAATAAAATTTTAATAAATAATAAAATAAAATGATGGAGCAGAAAGTTGGAAAAGGCCCATGCCTACTTAGTGAGTATGGAGCAGCCACCCCAACCCTGGAAAGTACTACTTCTAAATGGCTTTTCCCCCTCCTCCTCCTCCTCCTCCCCCTTCCTTCCTTCTCCTCCCCCTTCCTATCTCTCCCTCTTATTTCTCTTCTTTCCCCCTCTTCTCCTCCTCCTCTTCTTCCTCCTAAGGCAGCCATATTCCTGCCATAGAGAGCTAATCCCTCCTGCTAAATGAGAAAGAAATCTCAGAGTCCTGTTCCTAGAGGTTCGGTTCCACCCACAGTCAGGGGAGTAGCCACCGCCCCCCCACCAGATTCATCACACTGATTCACACTGGCTTTCTCTCAGTTGTAAGAGAGTCTGAATTAAGCCTGGTCTGATGGTGCACACCTGTAATCCCACTACTCAAGAGGCTGAGATAGGAGGTTTTCCTGTTCAAGGCCAGCCTGGGCTACATAGTGAGACCCTATTTTGAGAACAACAACAAAAGCCTGGGCAAAGACATGGAGACTAGTATGGAAATGTGGAACTAAACAAACCTTCAAAAGAAGTTATTAGTTTAAAATGCAAATAGTAAGTACTGAGCTCTTACAAGGTGCTGGCAGGCAGGCAATGGTCTAGGGATATTATCTAACTTTTTTTTTTTCATCTCCCAGCAACCACACAAATTGACATTATTTTGTCCATTTTGCAGGTCAGAAAACTGAGCCACAGTAACTGCCTCCATATCACACATCTCATATTGTGTAATTTTAAGCTCCTCTTTGTCCCGTCAGCCCCTCATGGTCACAAGATAGCTGCTAGTGCAAACCCAGACAACCTTCTTTGTTCACATCCAGAGGAGAGAGATTACATAGCAGAGGTGATGGCACTGAATTTTCTCCAGTTAGTCTGATTAGGCTAGCTTGAGTCACCCAGGATGACCATGAGGAGATGGAGATGAAGTGCAAAGCTGCCTCTGGACCCCAAGGAAATGCTCAACAGGCACCAAAGATGCAAAAGAAAGAGGCAAGCCAGCATGAAATGAAAACAGGAACCGAGGAGCTGACAGGAAGAAGAGGAGCTGGAGAAGAAAACAAGAAGGGGCCAGTGACAAGGCAGAGGCTAGTCACCCAAGATGGAGAAATGGCTAAGCAGGTTGGGGGAGGGGCTTCAAACTGATTGGCCCTGTAATCCTTCCACCTTCCAAACACTGGGGAAAGTCCTCTACATGTCTGAAAGCCTCACACACAAGATTCTCTGTCAAAATTAAATGGTGTAAACTGGCACCACCTCCAGGTCTGCCAGCTAAGGGAAGAGCAGAGAGCCAGGGCCTCTGAAGGCAAGCCTCTACCAACACTTCCAAGGGGATAAGAGCTTATTTATTTATTTATTTATTTATTTATTTTATTTTATTTTTATGTGTATGAGTGTTACCCGTGTCATGCAGTGCCTTCAGAGGACAGAAGAGGGCGCTGGATCCTCTGCAACTGGAGTTTTTAACCACCATGTGGGTGCAAGAACAGCCAGTGCTCTTAACCACCAAGCCATCTCTCCAGCCCCTTACTTTTTTTTTTTTTGGTCTTTTTGAGATAGGGTCTCCCTGTAGCCCCAGCTGGCCTGGAACTTAATATGTAAACCAGGCTGGCCCTGAACTCAAAGAGATCTACCTGCCTCTGCCTCCCCAGTGTTGGGACTAAAGATGTGTGCCACCACACCCAGTAAGAACTACTTTATTCTGGAGCCAAGTATGAGGGACCATGGCGCAGGAACACAGATTTAGGTTACCCCAAATTCCACGTCCCAACATGGTCACAGCTTTATGAAGTTTTTACAGTAACAGAACAAAGTAATAAGTCAACATACTTTTCAAATACATGGTGGGAATCTCAAGTAGATGAGTTCACGACAAAGTAAGAGAAACCTCTGCGATAGCCCCGGGTACAATCTGATGACATGCTTAGGTTTCGGGTTGGCAGAAGCTAGTGGTCTATTAACACATCTCAAAAGGTTTCATTTGACAGTCACAAGGAAGTTAGGTCAGGATAGCCCAGGATACTTGGCTCTGGACCTGCAACATTCCAACCTCTCTCCAAAATCACTGAAGTTCTTATCAGTCAATCAGCCTTTAGAGAATGTTCAATGTAGGCGGGGCTTCTCTCTGAGAACTTCAGTTTATACCTCCTACCTGAACTTCAGCCCACTGGGACAGGAAAGCAATTTACTGGTGTCCTGCCTCTTGATCCCTTGGACACCTCTCAGGTGTATACCTCTGGGTCTCCAGAAGTCTGCTTCATTCAAGAGCAGGGCAGCCACCCTCAACCAGTGAGGTCTGTGTCCCCAGAGGGGTGCAGGACGGCTTTTCAGGAACAAGCCCCAGTTGCCCAAGTTCATTTTGTCATCCGTGTCCTTTATTGGTATGGCTCCTCTCCCTAAGCACCTGCCGGGGTCACCTCCTTCTGAAGCTGTGTCTCCCATCCCAAGTGAACTGCCATGTCACCAAGAGAGGGGACACGCAGCCGCAGCTCCAGCCCCAGCCTACTTGTAACCTGACTCTCATTTTCAGCGGACCAATCTAGGGGAGGGCCTCCGGTCACCACACCTACTTCCTGGATGTGCTTAAAGGACTCTGTGCACCTGTGTGGAACTTCAGGGCCGGACCACACCTTGTCCGCTGTGGTTAGTTCGTGTCGCAAAGCCCCGGAAGCCCACGGGGGAACCCAGGGCGGACTATGGTGCTGGGTTGCGTGAAAAAATTAAAAAGCATTATTTCAGACTTTTCAACCACAGAACACGTATGTGTTCACCCCCCGCAATAGCTCTATCCACAATCACACAACTTCTCTGTGCCTCGATTTTCTTTTCTGCAAAATGGGACTGGCGCCGTGCCTAGCAAGCAAGGTCGCGTTGGGTTGAGGAGATCGCCACATTCCTGCTTTACCGAGCGGTGGCCACTGTCCCCGACTGCCCCGGCCCGCTTTGCCGCCTCATCCGCGCCGTGCAGGTCCCGCCGCCCGCGTCCCCGCCTCCGCAGGCCTGAGTCACCACAGCGTGCGTCACGCGCGCCGCCGCCCCGGGACCTGCAGACTCACCCTGAGTCAGCGTCCGGGCGCGTCCACTCCGCGCTCCCGAGGGGGTAGCGGGGGGCGCAGCGGGCAGCGGGGTGGGCGGAGCGTGCGGCGCCATTGCGGCCCGGGCTGGGCCACTCGGGCCGTGAGGAGCGAACCGCCTCCCCGGTCGCCCCCACCTGCAGCGCGATGGTACAGCCCGGCCCGGTGAAGCGGGTGATCAGGCAGGCGGCGCGGGCAGCTGAGGCAGCGTGATGGGGTTGCGCGCGGGCGGAGCGCTGGGCCGGGCGGGAGCGGGACGCGGGGCACCGGAGGGACCTGGGCCAAGCGGCGGCTCGCAGGGCAGCAGCATCCACTCGGGCTGCATTGCCGCGGTTCACAACGTGCCGATCAGCGTTCTCATCCGGCCGCTCCCGTCGGTGCTGGACCCGGCCAAGGTGCAAAGCCTCGTGGACACGATCCGGGTGAGCCCGCGGAGCTGGCCAGCCCGCCGGAGGGAGGGAGAGCGAGAGGGCCCGCGGGACGGGGCGCGTGAACGCTGGCCGGACAGAGCCCCGCCTGGCCATGGGACCTTGGCTGAGCGGCTGGGCCTTCCTGGGCCTCAGGTTCCTCACTTGGCCAAGAACGGGCGCATACTGAAAGTGGTTAGCCCTGAGCTGTTTTAAATCCCTAAGCTTCTAGTGCCAACGCTCCTACTTTAGGGGAGGGGAAACTGAGGCACCGGAAGAAGCACTTAGAAGGCAGCAGGGTGGGACTTCACATCCAGGCAACGTGGACCCTTGGCCAGTTGCTTGGCCACCTCACTAACCCAAAACCCTCTGGTCATGGCAGCCTGTGGCAGTGGGACTGGGTGCGTCATGTCTGCTGGGAGGACCTTGAGTGAATGGGAAGTGGGAGAGGACAAGGATCAACCCATCAGGAACTGTAGGGAACAGTGACACCAGAACACTTGTGTGAGGCTAGGCTAGGGGTGCCCTGTCCCTTCTCCCAGACCCTTGGACACTGGGCACTAGAGACCCCTAAGTCCCCTGGATATCTTTCAGTCCTAGAATCTGCACCGCTGCTTCCCTATCTGTCTTCTCCTCTCTGGCCTGAGGTCCTTTTCTCTACAGCATTGTGTCCATTTGAAATTACAACGCACATTATTTATGTGTCTTTAATGTCTGCCTTCCTGTGTGAACTCTAAAAGAGCAGGAACGTGGCCACCTCGACTGTTGCTCTTTACACCGGCCTGGCTCTTTGTGGGAAGGGGATTTAGCCCTGAATGTGCCCACTGTACCACTGGGCCTTTGTACCGGCTTATGCCCTGACAGGAAGCTCTACATCATCTCCATTTTGTTCTTTAGGTTTTTTTGTGGATGTGATGCTGAGGATGAAACCCAGGGCCTTTGGTGTGCTGGGCAAGCACTCTACCACTGAGCTGTGTCCCCAGCCCATTCCTCTCTTTAATTCTAACTCCTCAGTCTCTTTGCCATGGTGTCAATGTCTCCTCTGCCCACCTACTGTGCTACGGGCCTTCTGTGACCTCACAACCACGTGGATACCCACTAGCACGGCTGGGATCCCACTGGGTTTTTAATGGCCTGTTTGGACATCTGCCTCCCATGCTGGAACCACACGCTCTGTGGGGATAAGGACCATAATGTCACTGGAACGTAACAACTTGATAGCTAAAAACAACACATACATGTTCTGTGGTTGAAAAGTCTGAAATAATGCTTTTTAATTTTCTTATTTGGATTTTTTTTTTTTTAAGACGGTCTCCTGAATAGCCCAGGCTGGCCTCAAATTCAGGATTCTTCTTAGTTCCTGAGTGCTGGATTACAGGTGTACACCACCAGGTCCAGCTCAAAGCATGTATTGTTGGACTAAGCAGCACTATATTCTGTAGATCCTCAGGAGAAATACACTTCCTCAGTGTCTTAGTTACTTATCCTGTTGCTGTGATAAAAGTCCCTGATGAAAGCAAATTAAAGGTAAAAAGGTACATTTTGACTCACAGTTCAAGGGTACAGTCCATCGTGTGTGGAAATCCTACTGGCAGGCACCTGGTCATATTGCATCCTCATTAAAACTGATGAATGAGGGGGCTGGAGAGATGGCTCAGTGGTTAAGAGCACTGACTGCTCTTGCGGAGGACCCCAGGTTCAATTCCCAGCACCCACATGGTGGCTACGAACCTCCTTAACTCCAGTTCCAGGGGAATCCAACACCCTCTTCTGACCTCCAAGGCATTGCATGGCACGGGTGCACTCACATACATGCAGGCAATACACTCATACACATAAAATAAAAATAATAAATAAAAATATTAATGATGAATGAATGCTTGTACTTAGCTCACTTTCCCCCTTTTAGACATTCCAGGATCCCAGCCTAGGGAATGGAGCCACCCTCAGTGGGATTGTCTTCTCATCTATTAACCTAACCAAGATAATCTCCCACAAGCATGCCCAGAGAGGCCTGCTTCCTGGGTGATTCTAGATCTCATCAAGCTGACAGTTGAGCTTAACCATCACACTTACCAGCTCCTTGCCCCCACTTAGCTCAGGGCCTTTCCTCTCCTTCAAAGCAGCATCAGCAGCAGGTGGAACCCTTCCAACCTCAAGTCCCACTGATTCCTTTTGCCATAGGCTTCCACTTTCAAAGACCCTGATGGTTATACTCAACCTGCCTGGGTAACCCAGGGTAATCTCCCAGTCTCAGCAGACGCCTTTCTAGTGTGGAAAGTGCATATTCACATTCCCTAAGGACTAGGTAGTGAGCAACCTGAGGGACCTTTCTTCTGCCAACCCACTATCATGTCTGCCCTCCCACAAGGCTGTGGCTGCTCCTGGGCAAGGCTCCACTGAGGCCCCTCAAGTATCAGCTTCCTAAGCTGGCTGAACATGGGAGACCCCCATTCTGATCCCCAGCTGCTCTGCAGAGGAGCTGAAGTTCTGGCAGTGGGGCTCTTAATCTAACTTATGCTGCTAGCTTTCTTAGCAGTTCTCTGCCCCTTGTCACCTCAGAGAGACCTGGGGGCTTCCTCCCTGGCCTGTCACCTGTCACCTGTTGACTGTCTTCATGGCATTTGTCTTTCTGTTATTCATCTCTTTGGGTCTGCCCTGTGAAGGTGAGATTCTCCTTGCCTCCCCTCTGTCATGTCCTCCAAGTGCAGGCAGGTGGGTCCGTGGCTGTAACGTTCACATGGGTGGAGATGATGCTCCACACCTAGTCTCCTGGGGAGCCCCTCACTTGCAGCATCTTCCACTCCCCTTCTGGGAGTGCCAAGGTGCCACCCACCAGCTTGCAGAACTCCTCAGTGGCTGCTCCTGTCAGCATGAGCACCCTGTTGGAGCTCCACATGGCTTAACAAAACAATTGCAAACTCACTCTGTGCGCTCTTCTCTCCAGGAGGACCCCAACAGTGTGCCCCCCATTGACGTCCTCTGGATCAAAGGGGCCCAGGGTGGTGACTACTTCTATTCCTTTGGAGGCTGCCACCGTTACGCGGCCTACCAGCAGCTTCAGCAAGAGACCATCCCTGCCAAGCTGGTGCGGTCCACCCTCTCAGACCTGAAGGTATACCTGGGCGCATCCACACCAGACTTGCAGTAGCAGCCCTCCAAGCACCTGCCCCTGCATACCAGCACTGCCTCCTAGAACCCAGAAGGTGCACCTGGCCCCCAGTGGGCAGAAGCCTTAGGAGGGAAATGTTCTCTGTGGACCTGAGGAAGGAGGTCTGACTCTCAGTGCCTCTGCCCTAGCCAGGTCTGGCACACATGCTGAACAATGAGGGAGCCCGGTTTGTGAAAATGGGATTGTGGAGGAAGTAAGAAAAGAGATGGATTTGAAGACAGAGAACGCCCCCCCCACACACACACACCATTTTTGTCTTTAGACTATCCTCTGCCTTCATGGACTTGGTACTAGGAAGTAAAGGGAAACCTGGGTCACTGTGGCGTCAGTGAGAGCAGAGTCTGAATCCTGGAGCACTTAGTACTATCAAGTATTATGTCAACAGCTCAGCGAAGGTAGGGATTCCTCTCTAATCCTTTGGCCTTGTCCTCATCATTTCTTACTCCATGGTCAGAATATGACTGCTATATCTCCAGGAATCATGTCTATACTAAAGAAGGAAAGCAGGGAGAGGAGAGGAAGGGAGAAACCCACTAGAAATTTCGACCTCTACCAGAAAGGAAAACTTCATTCCGGGTCCTGTTCACTCCTTTGAGCTAGACACCTTTGTCACCCACAGCTGCAAGAAAGCAGACATTAGAAAACATTGTCATAGCTGAATATAACTGCCTTGTTCCAGTTCCCCTGGAACTGGCACTCTTCCTCCTGAAATAAAATTGGGATCTCATTAGCAAGAGAGGAGGAAGAGCTGTGTGTATCAGTTAGCTTTTGCTGCATAACAAGCTATCTCCAAACTTAACAGCTGAAAAGGTATTATTTATTCACAATTCTGTGGGATGGCACTTTGGGCTGGGCTCATCTGGGCAGCTCTACTGGTATTACCTGGGCCCATGGCAAATGGCAGGTGTTGGCCTGGGAGGCTTAGTGGCCTCAGGGTTCCAAGAGAGCAGAACATGGGACCATTGTTGGTCTATCAGAGATGAGTCTTGGTGGGCAAGTGGCAGTATTTTTTTCTCACTTGCACACATGCATTCCTCACACACAGGGCCTTGCCTTACTAAATATGAGCCCTAAGACACTTCCCTAGAAGAGGTGGTGGCGTGAATAGCCCCTAGGTCTGAGTCTCCTCCAGCAGGACTCTCTCCCTTCCAGATGGGGGTGGGCAGGTGGAACATTTCAGAGGGGCTTCTGCAAACCAAGGGTCCTGGAGGCCAGGGAGTATAGTCACTTGACATTTTCAAGCCTCAGTTTCCCCAGCTCAATAATGAGGACAACAGCTTTCCTACCCACTGAATGTTCCCAGAAATGAGACTGAAAAGGGTTAAGATGCAATGTGTCATCGATAGCTGATCTTAGGACCAAAAATAAAGGACATTTAGCAGATCAGCCTGTACTCTGACACAGTCTGGATTTTAGTTATTTTTGACTCTTGGTTAGGGCATTTGTACTGTCTCCACAACTTTTCTGTAAATCTAAATCATTACCCAAAATAAAAGTTTATTTAATGAAAAAAAATCACAGAGCTGGGTGATGTGTGCCCACACCTTTAATTCCAGCACTTGGGAGGCAGGTGCAGGCGGATCTCTATGAGATTGAGGCCAGCCTGGTCTACATAGCAAGTTCCAGGCCAGCTGGGGCTACAGGGAGACCCTGCCTAAAATAAATAAATAAATAAATAAGTAAATAATAAATAAATAAATAACAAAACAGTCACACACGCACACACACACACACACGCACACACACACACCAATGCAGTGGCTTTAGCCCAGTGTTTCTGCTTGGGTTTGCTGAGCCTCCACCCCTGGGGATTCGGCTAGTCTGAGGCCCCACAAACATGCATTTCTAGGAAGTTATAGAAGCAGTTGCTGGTTAGGGAGCACAGCAGGGACTCTATTTAGAAAACAACTTGTGGGGCTGGAGAGATGGCTCAGCAGTTAAGAACACTGAGTGCTCTTGCTGAGGACCAGTTGTTGAGTCCCAGCACCCACATGGCAGCTACAAACCGTCCTTAACTCTAGTTCAAGGGAATCCGAAGCCCTTTTCTGACCTCTGTGGCATTGCAAGACACAGGTGCACTCACCTACATGCAGGCAATATACCCATACACATAAAATAAAATAAAAAAAACAGCTTGCTTTCAAGTGTGCTGGACCCTTGGGCTATGCCCAGCAAACCTGGGTTCTGAACAGGCTTGGGCAGGTCTTTCCCTTCCCTGGAAGCAAGGGGTGTCCTCTAAGCTGTTAAATGAGCTGTGCATCCGTAACTTTGCAACAATCATCAGGAAAGTGGAGGACTGTTGCAAAATGCTGTTTTGCTTCTCAAATCAAGAAGGCTTGGTGGCTGGGCATGGTGGCGCACGCCTTTAATCCCAGCACTTGGGAGGCAGAGGCAGGCGGATCTCTGAGTCAAGGCCAGCCTGGTCTACACACTGAGTTCCAGGACAGCTGGGGCTACCAGGAAACCCTGTGTCAAAAAGACCAAAAAAAAAAAAAAAAGCTTCATGCACCTCCTGGGCTGGGCAGTTCTCCTCTCTGAAGCCCAACCAGGCTTGCTCTCAGTGGAGGAAACAATGGGGTGGAAGCTCAGGTCATTCCAGAAAAGCAGCAGGTAACCAGGCATGGCCCTTAAGTATAATCCCAGTACTTAAAACTGAGGCAGGAAGGTCACAAATTCAAGCTAGCTTTGGCTGCATAGTTTGTTCCAGGCCAGCCTGGGTAACTTAGTGAAACTCTGTCTCCAAATACAAATGGAAAAGGGCTGAGAATGAAGCTCAGAAGTAGAACATTTGCCTGGCATACTAGATTCAATCAGAGAGAATGAAAGAAATGAGAAGGGGTGGGCAAAGGCTGGGTAGTGTTAAAAGGCTGTAAAGTGGGACTGGGTAGCATTTCCCTTCGCGGCCAGCAGGTGGCGCTGCTTTCCTGCCCCTGGAGCAGAGCTCCAGCTGGGGGGCGGGGGGTCGGGGGGGGGAGGCCTGGCCTGGAGAGCTTGGTGAAGGAAGGACTGGGGTTGCCCAGAGAACCGGTGGTTCAGGCCTGAGGACATGTGGCTGGCTTCTGGACCTCAGGTTCTGCTCACCCAGCCAGCTCTTGCTCCACGCTTCACACAGGTCATGGCTCTGGGCCTGTTTCCTGTATACACTGGGGTGCTGGATTCTTCTACAGGAGGCACCTTGAAAAAGCTATCAGCCCTTCCAAGCTGGGCCATGTGCTTCTTGAGGTCTCATGATAGCATGTGTCCCCTTCCCTGCCCTCAAGAAAAGGCAACGTATGGAGCCCTTAAGGCTTCCCGAGACCCTGGAACCAGCCCCTTCCACCATAGTAGACTGAAATTTTAATTCCACAGTTGTACATGAGTATATTTACTTCCATTAAGATTAGACATTAGGGGCTGGAGAGATGGCTCAGTGGTTAAGAACACTGGCCGTTCTTGCAGAAGACCCGGGTTCGAATACCAGCACCCACATGGCAACTAACAGCTGTCTGTTAACTCCAGTTTCAGGGGGGATCCCACAGCCTCTTCTGTCCTCTGCGGGCGCTGCACGACATGGGTGCATTTACCTATATGCAGGTAATACACACATACACATAAAAATAATAATTGAAAAAGAAAGAAAGATTTGACATTAAGGGAGCTGGGGAGATGGCTCAGCAGTTGGCTGCTCCTGCAGAAGACCTGGGTTCAGTTCCCAGCACCCACATGGCAGCTAACAACCTTCTGTAACTCCAATTGCAGGGGATCCAACGTCCTCTTCTGGTCTCCATGGGTTGCATTTACATGCAGGCAAAGCACTCATACACATAAGATAAAAAGAAATAAAATCTTTTTTAAGATTAGATATCAAGATAGTAAAGTGGGCATGCAGGTACATGCCTATAATCCCAGCACTCAGGAGACCCAGGCAGGAGGATTGCAAGTTTAACGTAAACCTGGGTTATATAATGAGACTCTGACTCACAAAAATCCAAAAGATATTAAAAGGTTAAATATTTAAATATTTGTGGTTAAAATGCAAGTGCAAAGCTGAAGCTCTTTCTGAGTTGTAGCCCTGGCTGTTCCTTTGACCTTTTCGGACAATGACCAAGTGTGCGTGTGCGTGTGTGTGTGTGTGTGTGTGTGTGTGTGTGTGTAGAACATTTTTGTGTTCAAGAGTTTTGTGTGTGCATACGTGTATGTGCATGTGTGCACATGTGGAGGCCAGGGGTCAACCAAGGGTACTTTCTTAGTCACTGTCTCCCCCCTCCCCCCGCCCAGCACTGGGATTGCAGGTGCACATACCATGTCTAACTTCTGAGGTGGGTTCTGGGGGGCCGAGCTCAGGTCCCAATGCTTATATAGCAAGCACTTTACCAAAAGCCATCTCCCCAGTGCCATTGCCATTCTTTTATATATTTTTTTTATTTTATGTGTATGAGTGTATTGCCTGCATGTATGTGAGTGCACCCATGTTGTGCAATGCCTCGGGGGTCAGAAGAGGGCCTCAGATTCCCCTGGAACTGGAGTTAAGGACGGTCCGTAGCCACCATGTGGGTGCTGGGAATCGAACCCGGGTCCTCTGCAAGAGCAGTCAGTGCTCTTAACTGATGAACCATCTCTCTAGCCCCTGTTTTGTTTTTTTTTTAACATGATTTGCAGGTCACTTTGTCTCCCTCAACACTGGCCACTGCCCTCACTGGCAGCTGCACTCTAGGACTCTCACATCATACTCTAAAGTTATCTTCTAGGCAGGTCCACTGATGTCTGCTTTGCTCGCCAGAATGTAAATCTTGGCAGGACTTTGTCTTCCCTGCTTAGTACCCTGGGCCTAATGCTGAAAAAAGTGCCTGGTACTTAGCAGGTGTTCATTAAACAACTGTTGTATGGGAATAAGTCCCATAGAGGGAGGCCATTCTTTTTCATTGCTGCCTGGTGTTTCAGGTTATGAATGTAACTATGCGTCATCAGCCGTTCTGTCAGTGGACACCTGGGGGTTGACAGCCACTGACCACTGTATGATGTGCAACCCCTCCCCCCATGCTGTATTCTAGTGGACACCTAGGAGTAGAACAGCCTGGTGACATAGAAGCTCCTGTCCAACTTCTGGGTATTGGCCACTTCTCCAGGGGCTGTTCTAGATACCACCCCAGCAAGGGTCAGAAGTCCACATGGGCTCTCTCCTATACTCCAGCCTTTTGGGGCCATGAACATGGATGAGAACCAGAGTAAGCCATAAAGACTTTCTCCCTAGAAAAATACAGTTTTACAGGGTTGGAGAGATGGCTCAGTGGTTTAGAGCACTTGCCTGTTCTTGAAGATTTGGAGTTCAGTTCCCAGCACTCAGAACCACCTGTAACTCCAGCTCCAGGAGGTCTGATGTCCTCTTTGGGCCTCCATGGGCACCTGCACTCACGTGCACATAACAGTCCCACAAATATACACATAATTTAAATTTTTAATTAAATTTAAAAAAGAAAAATATGCATATTTGGGCACTTGTCCTGGTTAGCTTTTTATTGCTGTGATAAAACACTCTGACCAAAACCAACTTGGGGAGGAAAAGGTTTATTTGACTTACACGTCTCAATCACATTCATTAAGGAGGGAAGCTGGGGCAGGAACCTGGAGGCAGGAGCTGAAGCACAGGCCATGGAGGAACACTGCTTACTCCTCTGGCCTGTGTTCAGCCTGCTTTCTTATACAACCCAGGACCACCTGCCCAAGGGTGGTACAGCCCACAGTGGGCTGGGCCCTCCGACATCATTCAGTAGTCAAGAAAATGCCGCACAATCCAATTCCATAGAGGAAATTACCCCCTTCAGGTTCCCTCTTCCCAGGCGTGTCAAGTTGATAACAGAAGCTATCCAGCACAGGCACTTTCTGGAGCTTCCTAAACTTAAAAACCTCCAGGGCAGCCAGGTGCGGTGGCACATGCCTTTAATCCCAGCACTGGCGAGGCCGAGGCAGGCGGATCTCTGTGAGTTCAAGGCCAGCCTGGTCTACATAGTGAGTTCCAGGACAGCTGGGGCTACAGGGAGACCCTGTCTCAAAAAGATAAAAACAACAACAAAAAAAACCCCTCCAGGGCATTCCCAGCCTGCCTCAGAGAGGGGTGCAGTCCTGTGCGGAGGTGGGGTGTCAGTGAGTGAGGAAATGAATAGAGTCTGGCTGGGAAATACTAGAGAAGGTGTTCAGACCCTGACCAGCCTCCAGTCAGAATAGACTCTCTAGGTGGTCCTAGCACTGCTATCCTGGACCCCAGAGCACCAGGCGCCAACCTGGAGCTGGAGTCTCGGTCAGAAGAGAACCTAGGAGAGGCTATGACTGGCCTGGGCTGGAAGAGGGCTGCAAGACCTCCAAAATGCATGCTGGGTGTTACCCACCATACCCATTTCTGGCGACCACTTCCACAGAGGGAAGTGAGGCTGCCTGCATCCCAGGACCACAGCATCACCTGGGGTGGGCATGGACTCCATAGTCAACACACAGTAGTCCTAGAGGTGTGCAGGACAGACTTGATCTTCCCCGTTGGCAAAGAGGGGAAGCCATCCCCAAGCCTGGGGCTCCAGCTGGAGCATGCCCCCGCGGCCAATGTAGACGCAATGACGCCCTCCCTGGGGCCCCTTGCCTGGCTTGACCCCCGGGTCTGCCTGACAGATTTTCTCAGCTGCCGCCAATCCATTGGTTCCAGCTCCGGGGGGAGCTCAGAACAAAGAAAGCTTTGTGGCTGACTGTCCCCTGGCCCGGCGCAGGGACCCCCTCCGGAACTCTGGGCTACGCCCCCCCCGGCCGACAGCCGTGTAATGTCTTCCAGGCCCAGGCTCCCAGCTCAGCAGGCTCCGAGCTCAGCTGCAGCCTTCCTGTCTCTGCCCAGCCGTCTTTTGTGCCCAGGGCCTGCCCTGGGTGCCAGGCAGGTGTCGCCACCTGACAGCTCCGTGCTCCACTTCGCGGTCACCACTGGACCATTTGGGGGAAACACTGCAATTATTGGTGATGTGGCTTTGGATTGATAGCACTGGGTTCAAATGTCTGTGCTATTGACTAGCCGTGAACCTTTGTGTGCACATTTCTCTCAGAACAATAACACTGGCTGAGAGCCTACTATGTGCCAGTGTGGCTGAACACCGACTCTGTGCCAGTGAGACTGTCTTCCCTGCTTAAGGGTCAAGATCACCTTGGCAACAGTAGGTTTTACTCTCTTTGCAGAGGAGACAGCCAAGCTTCCAGATGCCCCAAACACAAGTGAACCTCACCCAATCTCAGTTTCCTTGTCTGTGAAGTAAGGCTACAGTTTGGCAAGTTCTCCTGTCCTCAGCCTTACCCCTTCCAGATGAGCAAACATGTTGGGAGCAGGTGCCTAGCCTGAACCCAGCTATCCTGAAGCCCAATTTTTTTTAGTAGTCTTACTGGGGGTGCCAGAACCCTCAGGCTTATAGAAGAACAGGAGGATCTCCCCTGTCCCAGACCCCTCCCCCAAGGAACAAAAGTGCTTTGGGGCTCTAAGCAGAGGAAGGGCATGACCTGACTGAGGCTGAGAGAGAGCAGGAAGAGAGGCCAAGGCTTAACCAGGAGGCAGCTCTATCCCTACAGCCCCATCACCACAGTCCCAGGTGATGCCTGGCCCTTAGGGCCAAGGAGGAAGAACTGATCAGGATACAGAGTTTTGTTTTGTTTTTTAAAGAGGGAGCCAGGTTCTAGGACTAAATTAGGGGTCCTTGGCATGAGCCCCACTTACTGCTGCTAGTGCCCTGCCAGACTTGGCCAGTCATAGTGGAGTCCAATTCCCAGGATCCCAAAGGGCAGAGGAGGGGAGAAACAGTTCTGAAAATCCATGAAAAACCAGGTTTGGTGGCTCATGCCTGTAATCCCAGCACTCAGAAGGCCGCATTAGGAGGATCACGAATTTAAGGCCAGCCAGGGCTACAAAGTGACACCCTGTCTAAAAAACCCAACCAGCCAGGTATTATATGGTTCTCACCTTTATTCCCACCAGAGGCAGGCAGATCTCTGGAAGATCAAAGCCAGCCTGGTCTACATAGTGCATTCCTGGGCCTGTGGCCACAGGGAGACCTTGTATCAAAAACAAACAAACAAACAAACAAACAAACAAACAAAAAACAAAACCTCAACCAGGGCTAGAGAAATGGCTCAGAGGTTAAGAGCACTTGGCTGTCCTTGCAGAGGACCTGAGTTCAGTTCCGAGTACCCACATGGTTGCTAACAATCATCCCAGTTCCAGGGGACCCAATGCCCCCTTCTGGATTCCACAGGCATTGCGCACACATGGCACACTTATGTACTTGTAGGGAAAACATACATATAGAATACAAATAAATTTTAATAAAAAAGTTTAACCTAACCAACAAACAAATCATAAGTGCCACCTTCAAGATGGTGCCATGGGGAGGAGACAGGAGGGTGTCTCAAAATCATTGGCCTCCAGTTTCTAAATCCTTTTGTTTTTGCCTTAGATAAAAGGAGATAGGAGACAAAAGAGAGCAGGTTAAGTGGACAAGCACCACCATGTGTCTTACATAAAGTGGCACTAGTGGCAAGAGCGAGTGCCGCCACTCCCTCCCTCCAGATCCCTGCTGTGACTGCTCTCTTTTTGCTAGCACTATCTCACCCTGCCTCCAGCCTCTCCTGCAGAAATCTGTACGGACAGTAGGATCTGGGGAAGGGATTCTCCATCCCCTGACCCCTATCACTTCTCTTTGCACTTTATTTGACAAATAGAAAGCGCCAGTTTCCTGGGCTTCTTTAAATACAGTCATTTGCTCCTCACAGGTATAAAGGTCACCTCCAGTTTGTTGATAAAATCCAAGGCTGGGAGAGGTGAGGCCCTTTGCTTGCAGTCACACAGCAGGGCTGAGGAAGATACCTCTAGAACCTTACCTGGCCTACCACATAGTTCTGTCTCTTGAAGGTCTATTGCTTTAGGAAGTGTCGAACTATTAGAACTCGAAGGCCTTCCATTTGATTTAGCATGTTGAGTGCCTGCTAAAAAATTTGTCATTTCATACAGCCTCTTCCCTGAAAGTATTTAAAGATCACATTTAGAAAACCGTTCCAGCTAGGCACAATGGAGCACACCTTTAGTTCCAGCACTTGGGAGGCAGAGGCAGGCAAATCTCTGTGAGTTCAAAGTCAGCCTGGTCTACATAGCAAGTTCCCGGCCAGCTAGGTCAGAAACTATTCCAGGCTCCTCCCCACCAAGACCCTAAATGACAGCCTTTCTAGCTCTTTCTATTCCAGACAGGCTGGCTGACTCATAGGCTTCTTGACCTCAGGGCCTTTGCACTTGCTCCCCCTCTGTTGACAGTGCTCTTCCTGGGGCTCTCCTGGCTCCTTGGCATCCTCCAGTTCTCAGCTGAAATGCCTCCTCCTTGGATAGGCCTCCCTCGCCTCTCCTACCTCTCCAGCAGTCTCCCCATTTCTTTTCCTTCCTATTGAATATGTAACTATTGTGTTCCTTTACCCGAGTGTTCTTTATCTTGCTGCTCCACCAGTACCTAAACTCTGGGAAAGCAGAGCCTGGTAGGCAGAGTGGCTAAGCATCTGGGGTGAAGGGCCCAGGGAAGAGCAGATGAGAGGGTGGGCATTCAGGCTGTCCCCAGGTACAGAGCCCATGGACAGGGGTCTCCAGGAAGACTGACCTAATGTGATGAAGGTCATGCACACATTTCTAGTATTCAGGCATAGAGGGCTGTGCTGGATGGCTTCAGTTGTCAACTTGATATACCTGGGTAGAGAGAACCTCAGTTGAGGAATTGTCTCCATTAGATTGGTCTATAATAATGTCTGTGGTGCATTTTCTTGATTGTTGAGTGATGTGAAAGGACCCAGCCCACTGTGGGTAGTGCCACCCCTGGGCACATGGGCCTGTTTTGTATAAGAAAGCAAAGGGCTGGGCGTGGTGGCACACGTGGTGGCCTTTAATCCCAGCACTCGGGAGGCAGAGGCAAGCGGATCTCTGTGAGTTCAAGGCCAGCCTGGTCTACATAGTGAGTTCCAGGACAGCTGGGGCTACAGGGAGACCCTGTCTCAAAAA